>NW_023270855.1:719615-764835 GCF_011800145.1 Mirounga leonina
ATTATTATTATTATTATTATTATTATTATTATTATTATTATTATTATACTGCACTGTGGCATTAGGCCACGGGACTGCATTTCAGGATCTAATAAGAAACAGTTCTATAAAATCCACTACTGTATTTACCAAGGGGATATTTTAAGGCCATTATTCACCGTATCTCAATGCCCCTTTTGTAAAAACTTGAGAAATCTCTTGTCAATTCTCCCTCTTTTAGTCAGATAGTAGGAGGTAGATTTTTAGGTTTTTTATTTATTTATTTATTTATTTATTTATTTGAGAGAGAGAGAATGAGAGACAGAGAGCACGAGAGGGAAGAGGGCAGAGGGAGAAGCAGACCCCCCACTGAGCAGGGAGCCCGATGTGGGACTCGATCCCGGGACTCGATCCAGGGACTCCAGGATCATGACCTGAACCGAAGGCAGTCGCTCAACCAACTGAGCCACCCAGGCACCCAAGATTTTTAGGTTAATTGTAAAGCCAATCTATGTGACTTTATGGCATGAATTCTGTGAACTGACAAATTTGCCTTCTTCTAACACCATCCTAATTTTTCCTACCCTCATTTTCTTTTCACTTTGATTTTCTCTTTGAAAAAATATTATATATGTATTTTTGAGAGGCTTCCTCAAATCTCTTCATAATAGGAATTAAAAAAAATAATACATCAAATTTCTGGTCCTGTCAAACACAACAAACAAATCACTACATAAATATATAGGAAATGGTTAGTTGATCTGCAGTGAAGCTTAGGAAAAAGACCTAAAGTAACCCCACAAACCTAGCTTTTTTTCTATAAAGATATTCCCATGTCTGGGGTATAACCTTCTACATGCTTCCTCTCATGTGCCTGCCTTTCTATCTTAATTTCTCGTTAATTTCAAAAGTTTTAGAACTAAGTGTTAAATCCATAATTGTTACCATCAATTTTCCAAGACTCAAGTAAAAAGTTCACTGCTGCAGGAAAAAAATGGCTCATTATTACAAAGAGTTAATTATAAACATTGATCAAGTAATGTCCTCTAAAACATACATTTCTCATTGAAAACAACCATCTAAGATAACATTATAAAGTTTTAATCACTCATTTTCCCAATATCAGAGATATAAATAAGAGCTTCAGTTAGTCATCAGGCCATTTAACTAACGCTGTGATTTCAACGAATTGCCATTAACTGACATGACTTCAAGGGAGAGGATATGCTTCAATAGCTTTCTCTTCAGACAATCCACAAATCTGTTGAAAACATCAAGTACTAATAATCCTCCAACTCTTTTTAATTCTCCCTATCCCTCCTATGTTGGAATGGTGTGCAGAAAAAAAGCCACTCAAACTACCCATCAAATTACACTGTAAGAAAATATTTATAAGTTTGTTATGATTTGATGGGGCAGGGGTGAAGGGCAGGTGGAAATAAATGTATGCCAAGGACCTTGTTTTGGGAATCTGACAGCTTATAGCCCGCAACAGGCTGACAACCCTGGGAACTGCCCACCCTCCCCTCCCTGAGCGCATCCACAACACAGATGCCCCATGTTGATGGGACAGGAACCTGACTCCGGCCATGCTGAATGGAAGTGGGTGGATGGCTGATCCAACTCAGACCAATCAGGTGTCCTCTTCCATAATTCAGAACTGAGACTGAGAAACAGTGAGTCCTCCTAAGACCAGAACTATTGAATAAACTTGTTTGTAGAAGAAAGGGCACATTTTGGCTGCTATGTGCATTCCAGAGGCAAAGAAAGTCTGCATGCAGAAACAAGAACAAGTTACACGCCCACATAAGTTGAGACGGTGTTGCAGTTCCTGGTTCTCTTCCCTTCCTAAGGCCTTGCATGTATATACTCCTGCATTCCACAAAGTCTTATAATAACATGTGCTTTCTTGTACAAGCTACTCAAATAGACATTTGTCACTTATAACTCGAAAGTCCTAATGCATACATCTTTTGTCCCCCTTTCCCCAACTGTATTATTATTATTAGCTAGAGAAATAAGGTTTAAATTACTTAATTTCTGATTTTCCTAAAATAGGAATATGATTTCCTACACTCTAATCATTACAGTAACTTGCAAAACAAAAAGTGACTGCGAAGTCAGCTGATTCAAAGAGAAATTCTGAAAAAGTAAACAGTACAACACAATCTTACCTCGAGATTCTCTTTTTTATACACTTCAATAGCTTTCTCTTCAGACAATCCACAGCAGCCATATTCCAAAGGAGCAAACACCGTAGTTGGAACATTAACATAATCACACTGAAAGATAAACAAATTACATCCGCTTATTTTGTGACACCTTTCACAGCAAAAATCTACATTACATACATTTCTAAGAGGAAAATAAATAAGTCTGGTTCAGTGTGAATGATTCTTCCATTTCACCACTTCAGGGAATTTGTAGTTACACTCAAAGTAGGGGGTGAGCCCAACTCCAGAGCAGAGACCACACCCTGGCCAGTGGCCCACAAATGGGACCGGCTCTCCCAGAGCCCCAACCTTGCACTCTAAAATGTTTCATTTCCATCCCCCTGATTCCGGACCCCGCTCCCCCTGAAGCACCTCTACCAGGTGACCAAGAATCACGCCATTTCACTGGAAGCTGAGGCCACCCTTGGCCATTCACATAACTGCCACAGAGGAGATGAGCAGAGGAGCAGTTTAACAGTGTAGGAATGGGTGAATGCCCTGGACCATCAAGGGGAGATGGCATAAGTGTAGCGGGGCAGCTAACATGGGGACCAGGATCTCCTAAGTCCTGTGGTTCTGACAGAATCCCCATAGAGCCCTTGTGAGACTGAGGCAGAGCGTGAGTGGACATCGCGGGGAGACTGCAGACTCTGAGCTCTGCATGCCTCTTCCAGCAGCTCTATGAAGCTGCCTGTGGGAAAGAGAATGTGAGCGCCAGTGGCATTCCTCCCTGGAAGAGAGTGTCTTTGTGACAGCATGGAGAACTGGAACACACTGGTGCAAGCACCATTAGAACCGTGCCTGGAGAGAGAGCAGTGTGCAGGAGCAGAGAAAGGGTGGAGGGTACAACCAGAGATGAAGGTCACCAGGCCTGCCCATCAGTAGCCCCTCAAGGGACGACACTGCCCATAGCACTACATGTCCCCCCAACCCTGCCAACAGGTTGTAGGTGATTAGGTCAAGGGTGACCTCTAACCCAAAGAAAGCTAATGTGTAAGCTGGCCAGAAATCTATGTAGAAAAAGATGAGCTACGTCAATCAAATTCTTTCTTTTGCAGGAAGATGAGCTAGAAGCAAAGGAAGAATCCCCCAGTGGTAGTGGGACAGGAAGAAATTCACCTGTGGAGCTATAGCCAAGTAAGGCTACTGGAAGAGCCCCTGTGAGACCCCCACCTGTGTGCCGGGGCCCCAGAGCAGCTGTGACCCCAGCCCCAGTTCTAGCTCCAAATGCAGTGTGGCCCAAGGGGCGCCTGGGTGGCTCAGTTGGTTAAGCGACTGCCTTCGGCTCAGGTCATGATCCCGGAGTCCCTGGATCGAGTCCCGCATCGGGCTCCCTGCTCGGCAGGGAGTCTGCTTCTCCCTCTGACCCTCCCCCCTCTCATGTGCTCTCTCTCTCTCTCATTCTCTCTCTCAAATAAAATCTTAAAAAAAACAACAACAACAACAAAAAAAAAAACAAATGCAGTGTGGCCCAGCCCTAGCATGGAGCTTGTTCTAAGTTAGTGTTTCAACTTACTAATGCACAGGATCCTTGTAAAAAACCCCTCAGTCTGCCTAGTGTGCGTAAGTAAAAACAAATCAAAGCACCGCCAGGTATCCCCACATCAATGAGGTGGATTATGTATAATGTACATCAGCCTAGAATCTTTAACTTAGATGCTCTAATACCACTTCACACTTGCGAACCTGCAAATCATGGGTGAGCCAAGCATTTTTTTCTTTTTTCCAACATGGCTAGAAAAAAAAAACACGTAACCATAGAGATAATCTTAGTATTTTCTGACTTCTGCTAGGCCCGCAAATACACATCAATCCATTTACAGCTGACCCTTAAACAATGTGGGGGTTGGAGTGCTGACCCCCCATGCAGTCAAAAATCCACATATAACTTTTGAACCCCTCCCCCCCAAAAAACTTAATAGCCTACCTTTGACTAGAAGCCTTACCAATATTGTAAACAGTTGATTAACACATATTTTTATGTTATATATATTGTATATTATATTCTCATAATAAAGTAAGCTAGAGAAAAGAAAATGTTACTAAGAAAATCATAAGAGAGAATACATTTACAGCACTCTATCATGTTTACTGAAAAGAATCCACACGTAAGTGGACCCACAGTTCAAACCCACGATGTTCAAGGGTCAGCTGTATTGACCAGCAGCTGACCCTGGGTCCCATGGCTTACAGGGAAAGCCTCATTCTCAAAGGATGCCTCTATCTCCCATTTCCTATCAATTAAGAATAATCAACAGGAAATTCCTCAATGCTCCTCCCTTTCATCTAAAACACTTTCTCCACATCTTAAACCATCCCCTCCACCTGAACTTGACTTAATCTTGCCCTTCTTGCCTTCCTTCTAGTCCTGTACCTTTAAGCTCTTTCTTTCTTCATACCCTAAACACACTGCTGCATCTTCAGATCTCTCCACCCGACGGCCACCTTAACTTCTTAAAGCATTTGGCAACTACTCTGCCTCCATACACCCCGAAATGCTAACTGCATTGCCACACTGTAATGTTCAGCATCCTGGGCCCCAACCACTGAGGCCAGCAGAGCTGCATCCTCGTTGCCCCCATCCAGCAATGCCTCCATATGTTCAAGGTCTTCCTTCATGACCCCACGAGGCACCTGGGGTGATATAATAAGCAGAACACAGCATCCTTTGTGAAGAAGACATACTCAAAACATTTCATCTGACCCTAATCATGCAAAACAATCAGAGAAATTCAGAATAGGAGACATTCTACAAGGAAAGTAGTCTGGACTCATCAAAAATCAAAGTCACGAAAAACAAAACAAGCAGGTAAATAAAGACAGGGGGACCATTTCAGATTAAAAGAGACTTAAGAGTCAGAAGAGCTAAACATACCACATGAATCAAACACATGCATGTGCATACACTTAATGGAAATCTGAACAGTATCACATTTTTGTCCAATCTCTTAGATAGAATAATGAAACTGTGGTTATGGAAGAAGATGCTTGTTCTCAGGAGATGCATGTTGAAGTATATAGGGGCCAATGTCATTGACCTGCCACTTACCTCAAAAAGCTCTGGAAAAAAAATGCGCGCACTGTATACATACATATTCAGAAAAGGAGAGAGAGCCAAATGGCAAAATATTAATAACTGGGGAATGTAGATAGAAGGGTAATATGGATGATTATTCCTATTCTTCCTGTGGTTTGACATCTTTCTAAACAGAAAGATGGAGGATGTAAAGGTCTTCAACAGTTCCCACTGCCTAGAGAAGTCCATTCCAATTCTTTATTGTGGCATAAAAGATTTTTGATGAGCTGGCACCAAATGAATTTTCTAGCCTCATTCCCAGTTGTATTCCTCTATCCCCAAGTGTTCTGCCCGCACACACCCCGAATGCTCTAAGTATTATAGAAGGGACAATTCTTTGTGTAGGACAAAACATTTAGCTTTCCTCACCCCTACCCAGGCCCTTCATCTGCCTACACTTCCACACGTCCACAGTGCTCTCATGGAGTAGAGCATGACATCCCCAGGTGGGAACTCTAACAGACTACTCACAGTCCTGCTGAGCTTGGTGCTTGCATCTGCATTATCTACTTACCAGAAAAGCCCTGTGCTACCTCAGTTTTGAATTACTCATCCTACAAAGCCTGTCCCACATCTTTGATTGAAGACAATGAAAAGTGCAAGAGATGGTAGAAATCATCACCTTCACACTTGGCAGAGGTAAAACTGAGGCACAGAGACTTGAAACAACCTCACCAGGTTCACACACCAGCAGGCATGAAGCCAGGGCCAGTGACTGCCCATCTGGGATGCCTTTACCAGCCCAATAAGTTACAACTAACTGCCCCTTGTCTTACATTACTCATGATCCTCCACTCTCCTGGGAAGCCCCTTGGGACTGGAACCATGCCAATCCTTTGTATATCACCTAGCATGACATCCTGCACACAGGAGACACTCAAACGATATTTGTTGAAAATTATTACTAAATACTAATTTATCTGTGATGAACCCTTTACTTGCAAAACAAGTACACAAGTATTCTTTGTAATGATTTTTTTAATCACAATTTTGATCTAGATATCATCTCAAAAGCAGGAAACTCACCTTTTCCAAATGGCCAGCAAAAAGTCTGCGAGCCAGCAGCTTGCCTGCCTGTATGGCAACTGGTGTGAGCTCAAGTTTACCCTCCAGAATATCCCCGACAGCATAAACATAGGGCACATTGGTCTGTTCCACATCATTTACTGGTATTTTGCCACTCCTATTGGATTTTGGAAAGGAAACAAATACATTATGACTCATTCTGTACTACTGGATTACTAACACCAACTTTTCCAAGAGAAAATGACTAAATACATAGAGCAAAGACCTCCCTCTAAGAAGAGAGGCACCTCAGGTCATCAATGTCTATAAGATCAATGGCTCGAATCATAAGGGTTTCTCTAGCTCCAAAAAAACCACCTTTCTGGTTGGTGAAACCATACTCATTTTTTGGATGCCAAGGATAGGTCCAGATGTCCCCCAGAGTCACACTTAGAGCTTTGAAATTTTTCTCCTTGCCTGACCAACAACATAAAAATTAACTCTAAATCAGAAAGTGGGTGAGGACATTTCCACAGTTTATTTTTTAAAATCACTGTTTAATGTATCAGTTCTTTAAGGCACACACTAAAGAGTTACTGATTCATTAATGAAAAAAACTGATTAATACAGAGCTGGCACAGTACTTCTTGTGAAATAAACTTACAGCATTAAAATTTTGCATCTTAGTAATTAACTGAGAATTTCCAAGAGGTGATCTGTAGAAACATTTTGCTTTGTGCAGCAACAGTGCAATGATCCCACATGTACTTACTTCTCATTGATTTTGACACCGATCTTCTCCAAACCTATTTTCCTTGTGCAGGAGTCACGACCAATTGCTAACAAAACCTATATTGAGAGTGAGATCCAAAACACAAATTGTCAATGTCAGGAATGAAAGAAGGAACATCACTACAGATCCTTTAGACAATAAAAGGACAATAACAGAATACTAACACCCTATGCCAATAAAGTTGACAGCTTAAATGAAATATTCCTTGAAAGACAGTTTACTAAGTCACACACATGAAAATCTGAATAACTCTATGTTATGTGCTAAATTATGTCCCTGCACCAAATTCACATGTTAAAGTCCTAAGCCCCAGTGCCTCAGAATGTAATGTATTTGGAGACAGGGCCATTAAAAAGTATAATTGATCATGACCAACTGGGGTTTGTCCCCCAAATACAAATTTGGTTCAATATGCAAAAATCAATCAATGTAGTTAATCATATTAACCAAATAATGAAGAAAACAATTTAATCATTAACCAATAGATATGGGGAAAGAATTTGACAAATTTAATATCATTTGAGGATTTTAATTTTAATTTAGTCCTCAGCAGATTAAGAATAAAAGAAAACTTTCCCAACCTGTTAAAAGGCATTGGTAAAAAAAAAAAAAAAAAAAATCTACAGCTTACATCCTAGTAATGATGAAAAACTGAATGTTTCACCTCTCAGGTAGGAGCAAGATGAGGATGCCCACTCTCAAGCAATTTCTATTCAACGTTGTACTGGAGGACTTAACCAGTGCAACAATGCAAGAGAAAGAAATAAAAGTCAGACAGACTGGAAAGAAGAACAAAACTGACTTTATATGCAGACGTTAACCCCAAGAATCTACAGTAAGGTCAACATACAAAAATCATTTGTATTTCTATATACTACCAACTAAACATTGAAAATTTTTAAATTTAAAATACCATTTTATAATAGCTTAAAAACATGAAATATTTAGAGACAAATTTAGCAAAACACACAAGAGACCTCTAGAGCAAAATGATAAAATCTTGCGGAGAGAAACTAAAGAACAAATAGATAAATGGAAAGATCTATGAAGTTCACACACTGGAAAACTCAATATTGTTAAGATGGTCAGTTCTTCTAAACTGGTCTATATAATCAATATAATTCCGATAAAAACCTCAACAGGGAGAGGGGGCGGAGCAAGATGGTGGAGGAGTAGGAGACCTGGATTTCGTCTGGTCTCAGGAATTCAGCTGGATAGGGATCAAACCATTCTGAACACCTACAAACTCAACAGGAGATCGAAGAAAAGAATAGCGACAACTCTCTGAACAGAAAAGCGACCACTTTCTGGAAGGTCTTTTCTGATTTGTTTAAAGTATATTTTCTGGGGATGTTGTTACCCTGTTAGCATTTTGTTCTCTCATTAATCTGTTCTCCTCTGGACAAAATGACAAGACGGAAAAAATCACCTCAACAAAAGAACAAGAGGTAGTACCGATTGCCAGGGACCTACTCAATACGGACATTAGTACGATGTCGGATCTAGAGTTCAGAATCATCACTTTAAAGATACTAGCTGGGATTGAAAAAAGCATGGAAGTTATTAGAGAAACCCTTTCTGGAGAAATAAAAGAACTAAAATCTAACCAAGTCGAAATCAAAAAGGCTATTAATGAGGTGCAATCAAATATGGGGGCACTAACTGCTAGGATAAATGAGGCAGAAGAGAGAATCAGTGATATAGAAGACCAAATGATGGGAAAAAAAGAAGCTGAGGAAAAGAGAGATAAACAACTACTGGATCACGAGGGCAGAATTCGAGAGATAAGTGATACCATAAGACAAAACAACATTAGAATAATTGGGATCCCAGAAGAAGAAGAAAAAGAGAGAGGGGCAGAAGGTGTATTGGAGCAAATGATAGCAGAGAATTTCCCTAATTTGGGGAAGGAAACAGGCATCAAAATCCAGGAAGCACAGAGAACCCCTCTCAAAATCAATAAAAATAGGTCAACACCCCGACATCTAATAGTAAAACTTACAAGTCTCAGAGACAAAGAGAAAATCCTGAAAGCAGCTCAGGACAAGAGACCTGTAACCTACAATGGTAGAAACATTAGATTGGCAACAGACCTATCCACAGAGACCTGGTGGGCCAGGAAGGACTGGCAGGATATATTCAGAGCACTAAATGAGAAAAATATGCAGCCGAATACTCTATCCAGCTAGACTGTCATTGAAAATAGAAGGAGAGATAAAAAGCTTCCAGGACAAACAAAACCTAAAGGAATCTGCAAACACGAAACCAGTCCTACAAGAAATATTGAAAGGGGTCCTCTAAGCAAAGAGAGAGCCTGAAAGGAACACAGACAATATACAGTAACAGTCACCTTACAGGCAATACAATGGAATTAAATTCATATCTTTCAATAGTTACCCTGAATGTAAATGGGCTAAATGCCCCAATCAAAAGACAAAGGCTATCAGATTGGATTAAAAAAGAAGACCCATCGATATGCTGTCTGCAAGAGACTCATTTTAGACCCAGACACCCCCAGATTGAAAGTGAGGGGGTGGAAAACCATTTACCATGCTAATGGACACCAAAAGAAAGCTGGGGTGGCAATCCTTATATCAGACAAATTAGATTTTAAACTAAAGACTGTAATAAGAGATGAGGGACACTATATCCTACTTAAAGGGTCTATCCAACAAGAAGATCTAACAATTGTAAATATCTATGCCCCTAACATGGGAGCAGCCAATTATATAAGGCAATTAATAACAAAAGCAAAGAAACACATTGACAACAATACAATAATAGTGGGGGACTTTAACACCCCCCTCACTGAAATGGACAGATCATCTAAGCAAAAGATCAACAAGGAAATAAAGACTTTAAATGACACACTGGACCAAATGGACTTCACAGACATAGTCAGAACATTCCATCCCAAAGCAACGGAATACACTCGTTTTATGAGGCCACCATTACCTTGATCCCAAAACCAGACAAAGACCCCATCAAAAAGGAGAATTACAGACCAATATCCCTGATGAACATGGATGCAAAAATTCTCACCAACAGTACATTAAAAGGATTATTCACCACGACCAAGTGGGATTTATCCCTGGGCTGCAAGGTTGGTTCAACATCTGCAAATCAATCAACGTGATACAATACAATCTTATGCCTCCCTTCCCCTCTCTTTTCCCTCCCCTTTTCTTTTCTTTTCTTCTTTTCTGATTCTTGAAGTACTATGCAAAGGGCTGCATTCTGGTAATTCATTTTTTCAGGTTTAATCTTTATTTTAATAAATATTTTTAAATGAAAAGTAAAAAAAAAAAAAAAAATACGATCCTCTCAATAGATGCAGAAAAAGCATTTGTCAAAGTACAGCATCCTTTCTTGATCAAAATTCTTCAGAGTATATGGATAGAGGGTACATACCTCAATATCATAAAAGCCATCTATGAAAAACCTACAGCAAATATCATTCTCAATGGGGAAAAACTGAGAGCTTTCCCCCTAAGGTCGGGAACATGGCAGGGATGTCCACTATCACACTGCTATTCAACATAGTATTAGAAGTCCTAGCCACAGCAATCAAAAAGAAATCAAAGGCATCCAAATCGGCAAAGAAGAAGTCAAACTCTCACTCTTTGCAGATGATATGATACTCTATGTGGAAAACCCCAAAGACTCCACCCCAAAACTGCTAGAACTCATACAAGAATTCAGTCAAGTGGCAGGATATAAAATCAATGCACAGAAATCAGTGGCATTCCTATACACCAACAACAAGAAAGAAGAAAGAGAAATTAAGGAGTCCATCCCATTTACAATTGCACCCCAAACCATAAGATCCCTAGGAATAAATCTAACCAAAGAGGCAAAGGATCTATACTCAGAAAACTATAAAACACTCACGAAAGAAATTGAGGAAGACACAAAGAAATGGAGAAACGTTCCATGCTCATGGATTGGAAGAACAAATATTGTGAAGATGTCAATGCTACCTAGAGCAATCTACACATTCAATGCAATCCCCATCAAAATACCATCCACTTTTTTCAAAGAAATGGAACAAATAATCCTAAAATTTGTATGGAACCAGAAAAGACCCCACATAGCCAGAGGAATGTTGAAAAAGAAAAGCAAAGCTGGTGGCATCACAATTCCGGACTTCCAGCTCTATTACAAAGCTGTCATCATCAAGACAGTATGGTACTGGCACAAAAACAGACACATAGATCAATGGAACAGAATAGAGAGCCCAGAAATGGACCCTCAACTCTATGGTCAACTCATCTTTGACAAAGCAGGAAAGAATGTCCAATGGAAAAAAGACCGTCTCTTCAACAAATGATGTTGGGAAAATTGGACAGCCACATGCAGAAGAATGAAACTGGACCATTTCCTTACACCACACACAAAAATAGACTCCAAATGGATGAAAGACCTCAATGTGAGACAGGAGTCCATCAAAATCCTAAAGGAGACCACAGGCAGCAACGTCTTCGACCTCAGCTAGAGCAACTTCTTCCTAGAAACATCGCCAAAGGCAAGGGAAGCAAGGGCAAAAATGAATTATTGGGACTTCATCAAGATAAAAAGCTTTTGCAAAGCAAAGGAAACAGTCAACAAAACCAAAAGACAACCGACAGAATGGGAGAAGATATTTGCAAATGACATATCAGATAAAGGGCTAGTATCCAAAATCTATAAAGAACTTATCAAACTCAACACCCAAAGAACAAATGATCCAATCAAGAAATGGGCAGAAGACATGAACAGACATTTTTCCAAAGAAGACATCCAAATGGCCAACAGACACATGAAAAAGTGCTCAACATCGCTCGGCATCAGGGAAATCCAAATCAAAACCTCAATGAGATACTACCTCACACCAGTCAGAATGGCTAAAATTAACAAGTCAGGAAATGACAGATGTTGGCAGGGATGCGGAGAAAGGGGAAGCCTGCTACACTGTTGGTGGGAATGCAAGCTGGTGCAGCCACTCTGGAAAACAGTATGGAGGTTCCTCAAAAAGTTGAAAATAGAGCTACCATACAATCCAGCAATTGCACTACTGGGTATTTACCCCAAAAATACAAATGTAGGGATGCAAAGGGGTACGTGCATCCCGATGTTTACAGCAACAATGTCCACAGTAGCCAAACTGTGGAAAGAGCCAAGATGTCCATCGACAGATGAATGGATAAAGAAGAAGTGGTATATATATACAATGGAATATTATGCAGGGCGCCTGGGTGGCTCAGTTGGTTAAGCGACTGCCTTCGGCTCAGGTCATGATCCTGGAGTCCCTGGATCGAGTCCTACATCGGGCTCCCTGCTCGGCAGGGAGTCTGCTTCTCCCTCTGACCCTCCGCCCTCTCATGTGTTCTCTCTCATTCTCTCTCTCTCAAATAAATAAATAAAATCTTTAAAAAAAAAAAAAGGGAATATTATGCAGCCATCAAAAGGAATGAGATCTTGCCATTTGCAATGACATGGCTGGAAGTGGAGGGTATTATGCTGAGCGAAATAAGTCAAATAGAGAAAGACATGTATCATATGACCTCACTGATATGAGGAATTCTTAATCTCAGGAAACAAACAGGGTTGCTGGAGTGGTGGGTGGGGTGGGAGGGATGGGGTGACTGGGTGATAGACACTGGGGAGGGTATGTGCTCTGGTAAGCGCTGTGAATTGTGCAAGACTGTTGAATCTCAGATCTGTACCTCTGAAACAAATAATGTAATATAAGTTAAGAAAAAAAAGAAAAAGAAGATAGCTGGAGGGGAAGAATTAAGAGGGGGAAATCGGAGGGGGAGACAAACCATGAGAGACAATGGACTCTGAAAAACAAACTGAGGGTTCTAGAGGGGAGGGGGGTGGAAGGATGGGTTAGTCTGGTGGTGGGTATTAAAGAGGGCACGTTCTGCATGGAGCACTGGGTGTTATGCACAAACAATGAATCATGGAACACTACATCTAAAACTAATGATGTAATGTATGGTGATTAACATAACAATAAAAAATTTAGAAAAAAATCTCAACAGGATTTTTTTCTGGTAGAAATTGACAAGATGCATTATATGGAAATGTAAAGGACCTAAACAAAACCCGAGGACTTACTCCACCAGTCTAAAATTTACTATAAAGCTTCAGTATTGAAAACAATGTGGTGAAAGGAGACAAATGGTCAATGGGATAAAGAAATGTAGAAACAGACCCACAGTTAAATGGTCAAATGATTTCAATAAAGGCACCAAAGCAACTCAGTGGAGAAAGGAAGTCTTTTCAACAAATGGTACTGGATACCCATACTGAAGAAAAAAAACCCATATTCTTACCTCATTGTATAAACAAAAATTAATTCAAGATGTATTACAGACCTGAACATAAAAGATAAAATTATAAAGCTTCAAGAATAAAATTTAGGAGAATAGCTTCATGACCTTTGGGTAAAAGGATTCCTTAGAGCTCATAGAAAGCATTAACCATAAAGCAAAAAATTAATAAACTGGACTTCATAAAAATTTTAAAACTACTGTTCATCAAAAGATGCTATAAAAAATGATAGGCAAGTCACAAATGGGAAGAAAATATTCACAATATATCTACCTGAAAACAGAAGGTATCCAAGAGATGTACAAAACTCCCTCAATTCAAGAATAAAATTCAAATAACTGAATAAAAAAACACGGACCAAAGATGTGAGCTGATACTTCATAATGGAAAATATAATAAATGGCCAGTGAACACATGAAAAGTTGCTCAACACCATTAGTCATCAGGAAGACGTAGATTAGAACCATAATAAGACACCACTACACATGCACTAGAATGGCTAAAATGAAAAATCCAGACAAGCCCAAATGTTGAGGACATGGGACAACCAAAACTCCCATGTCAGCTGGTGGAAATATAAAATGATTCATTCATATAGAAGCTGTTATACGGTTTCTCAAAAAGTTAAACATAGAAACCATCTTATGACCATTTAATTTCATTCCTAGGTATTTACCCATGAGAAACGAAAATATAAGTCCACAAGGGCTTACACAAGAAATCTTCATAGCAGTTTTAGTCACAATAGCCCAAACCACAAAGAGCCTAGGTGTTCATCCACAGGAAAATGAACAAACTGTGGTATACTCATACAATTTTATAATCATATAATTTATATAGTAAGAACAACTAACTACAGACACACAACATGGATGAATATGAGGAGTATGTATCATATAGTTCCATTCCTGTGACATCTAGAATAGGTAAAACTAGTCTATGGTGACAGGATCAGAATAGGGTTGTTTGGGTCAGGGAGTGGGAAGCGATATAGGAGAGCTTTCTGAACTCGTAGAAATATTCTATTACCTTCAAATGTGTATGGATTACACAAATGTGCATTTTTCAAAACTGACTGAACTGTACATCTAAGATATGTGCATTTCACTACATGTAAATTATACCTTATTATAAAAGTAAACAATTTACAAATTTAGATACTGTGAATAACTTTATACCATTATATTCGATAACTCAGAAGAAATGAACTAATTACTAGGAAAATATAATTAATCTAAAGTAACTCAAGAAAAAATAGAAAGCCTTTAAAGCCCTATGACTGTTAAAGAAATTCAATCAGTGGTCAAATACATATATCTATAGAAAATTATAGGCTCAGATGGTTACATCAGTGAATTCTATCAAACAAAGAACCAATTCTAATATTATGAAACTGCTTCCAGAGAACAGAGAAAGAGGTAATATACTCCAAACTTCTTTCATGAGCTAAAACAACCTTGATATCCAAATCTGAAAAGTTCAATATATGAAAGGAAAATTATGAGCCAATACAATTCATGAATATTAATGCAAAAATTCTCAAGAACCAAATCCAACAATATATGAAAAGAACCATTACCAAGTTGGGTTTATACCAGGAACACAGAGTTGGTTGAACATTAGAAAATCAATGTAATTCAACACATTTACAGATTAAAGAAAAAAATTTTTGATCAACAGCTACAAAAGAAACACTGTTACAACCAAACATCCACTTGTGATTTTTAAAAAACAGAAAAGAAATAACCAAAAAACCCTTGGCAGACAAGAAAGAGAAAAGAAATTCTTTAACTTAATTAAGAATATCTAACAAAATCCTGCAGAAAACATTACTCTTTAATGATGAAACACTGAGAACTTTCAATACTGAGAACAAGAAAATGCCTGCCACTGCCATTTCTTGGAGGTCCCAGCTAGTGTACTTATGCAAAAAAAAAAAGAAATAAAAAGGAAAAAAGCAGAAAGGAGGAAACAAAACTTTTGTTATTTACAAACAGTATGAAGGCATACAAAGAAAATTCAAAATAATCTAAGATAAATTATCAAATAAGAGTTTAGCAAGATTATGGAATACTAAATCAAAACACACAAATTGGCAGCATTTCTATACACCAGCAACAGTTAAAGACAATGACATTTTCCCCAAAAAATACCATTTATGACTACATAAAAATACATTAAATACCTAGGAATAAATCTAAAAGATGTTCTTGATTTGCATACAGAGAAATTTATTAACTTTATTATTAAAGGACAACCTAAATTAAGAGGAAGATATACCATATTTATGGAGAGAAGACTAAATATTGCAATAAAAAGTTACCAATTGATTTATATATCTGATAAAATTCTAATAAAACTCTCAACTGGCGTTGATTTATTTTGTTTGTTTTCTTATTTTTTGGCTTTGTTGATCCTCCCCATATTGTTTCCTTATTTTAACTAAAAACAATCACACATATATCAGTATATAAAACATAAATGTATCATTATGATTTACCAAAGAAATGTTGACATCCAAATATCATCAGTTTTAAATTAGAACTGTTGCCACCCAATATAGTCCATGGACAATTCACATTGTTTGCAGATTTTATATTGTTTTTAAAAATAAAAAGATCTTTATTATTGTTTTTGATTATAAGATATATTCAATTTTTATTGAAAATATTCAAATGCCCAAATGTAAAAGATATCTAATGCTCCAGAAGTAAGTACTTATAAGTCAGATATATCTGCTTCCAGATTTTATTCTATATATAAATTATCCATACACACATATTTTCTTATATTTTTCATGTACACCAAAAATACCAAATGTCAACAGCTCAACTACCTGCCATTTTATTATAGTTTTTACAAAGAATCAAAAGGAAAAAAGTTAAGCCTAAGAATTTTCCCATAAACTTCATTTGTGCTAATTTATGAGTGTGTTCAACCACTTTACTGCTTATAAAATAAAAACTTACTGTATTATATACTTCTTCAATAGCTTCTGGTCCTTCAGTGGATTTAGCCACTACTTTCAGCTTTCCGGGTGAACCTTTCTCCAACTGCTGAACCTAGTAAGGATAAGTAATGTAATGATTCTGTCTAAAGGTGACAAAATAAATGGGTCAGAGGGTGTACATGTGTGCGTATGTAGGTTTTTCGACTAAGTAAAGACAGAGAAAAAAGGACTGTAACAAGGTAAAATTTGGAGGTAGAAATAAATTAATGGATTAGTTGGTGGAGGCATAATAGGAGGAATGAATGATGTTTTCCAGGTGTTGACTTAATAAATTGTGTAGACTTCAGTACCACCTACTGAGTACTGAGATAGGCCAGAAAGATGAGCTGGGGAATACACTTAGGAAGAAAATCAAGAATTTCATTTTTGTCTTAATAAATCTGAAATGCTTATGAGGAATTCAAGTGGCGATATCCCATAGCCAAATGTGTAAATGGGTGTGGAGTTTAGGAGAGATGCCTGAGCAGGATATATAAATCTGAAAGCCATTAGCATTGAGATAATAAAGTATGGACCTAAAGAAGACCACCCAGGTAACAAGTGCAGAGAAGAGAAGAGGGAGCCAGTGTTCTGACATTTACAGGTTGAGGAGATGTGGAATCACAGGCTGTGGGACCAGAGAGCTCAAGGATGGAGAGTGTTTCAAAGGGAAGGAATGTCAGTTTCACCGAATGCTGCCCAGAAGCCCCACTCCATAAGGGCAGAGATATGACCATTGGATCTGACAGCATGGAGTCGGCCACAGACCCCAGCATGTAATTTCAAAGGAGGAGCAGGGATGAAAGCAGCTGAGAGTTGGCTGAAGTGGAAAATGGAGGCAAGAAACGAGAAGGAGCATGTACAGAAGTTTCCTTGTAAACAGGAAAAGAAAAACAGGGACCCAGCCAAAAGGGCAGAGAGGGCAAGGGAGGGCTTATTTGTTTGAAGAGGAGAGACACTGGTGGGAATGACAGAGCAGAAAGGATGTTAACTGAAGATGGAGCATCCCTGACAAGGTGAGAGAAGGTAAGAGCATACAGAAGGCGTGAGAGGAGCAAGGACACTTTCCCATACAGGCGGAGGGGCGGGGAGGACAGAGGGACATGTGGAGGTCAGTTATGTAGACTGGAGGTGGGACCACTATCTTTAAGGTGTCCTACTGAGTACGGACTAATTTATTTCAGGAAATGAAGTAAGGAGAGCTAGAATAAAAAACTAAAAAGAGAATTTTTAAAAACCTGAAAATAAAAGGAATTCCAAATGCCTTTCAGACTTACCATCACAGGTACAAATTTTCTTAAGAACTTAACACCATGTTGCTCCATGTAGGAACCCACTTTCTCTGCCATTTCTTGATCAAAGCCACGAAGAAGGACTGAGCGCACCATAACCGTGACATCTAAGCCAATGCCAGCAAGAAACCCTGCGCATTCCAGACCGACATAAGATGCACCCACCACTAATGTTTTGCCAGGGCAATAAGGCAGAGAAAACAGGTCATCACTGAAAAATAAAACAACAAAAGGAACACGTAGGCAATAAAAATGAAGTAAAAATGAACATGTAGGTTTCGATGTGTAGTGGTCTTTTGTTGGCATAGCAACCTGGTGCTGGAATGAAGAAACATGAACAGAAAGAGCCTTTTGGAGTTTGTAAGAGTGTCCACTATAGAGTAAGAAGTATATCTCAGGTTTTTCAAAATCAAATTAGTGGATCACAAGTGAAGGTGTTTTAAAAATGAAATAGAATAGAAAATAGGGGCGCCTGGGTGGCTCAGTCGTTAAGCGTCTGCCTTCGGCTCAGGTCATGATCCCAGCGTCCTGGGATCGAGTCCCGCATCGGGCTCCCTGCTCGGCAGGGAGTCTGCTTCTCCCTCTGACCCTTCCCCCCTCATGTGCTCTCTCTCATTCTCTCTCTCTCAAATAAATAAAATAAAATAAAAAATCTTAAAAAAAAAGAATAGAAAATATTAGACTACATTATATGAGATAAGAAGAAATATGGTTTGGTTTGAGTGTGTGTGTGTGTGTGCGCACACACGCGTGTGTGTGTGTTCACCTGAACAACAGTGTCACAAAAAACATATTTCTTTTTTTTTTAATTTAAATTCAATTAGCCAACATATAGTGCATCATTAGTTCCAGATGTAGTGTTCAATGACTCATCAGTTGCGTATGTGCATCTGGTGAAAAAAGTTTGAAAGTCATTGTCCTGCATTATACAATGTCCTCTCTGTAACCATCCAGGGATAATTACTATTAAATCCCAATATTAGGAACAGCCACGCTTCTCCTGATCAACTGGTTCATTAGATCATATAGACACTAAACCCTAAAGCTATTTGTATTTACTTCTTTGCTTTGGCTTCCATGAAGTTTAGAGACAATTTCCCAGACCTCATTGAGCAATTACCTAGAATCATACAGCATATATGTGTGCATAAATTTGACCTTATTACTTACCTAACCTTATTTTCTCTGGGCTTCAATATGGTTAACATAAGCTTAGCTTCGTGTGTTATACTTTTTATTTGTCATCAATTCAAATCTTTTGTGAAATAATATCAGGGACTAAATAAATTGGACACATAAACATAACATAATTTACGGTTACAATAGCCTATTTAATCTTACCTAGTAATACAGTACTCTTTATCTCCTTGGATTCCTAAATAGCGGGGCCTTTCGCCTGTCGCTAGGACAAATTTTGCAGCAGTATAGTAAGTTTCCTGTCCTTTTCTATTGGTTGCCTTGAAAAGAGAAAAGTAAATTTCAACTTCTTCTACAAACACGGTAGGGTATCAGACACCCCGGACAACTAGTTACAGAGCTTCCCACCCAACAGGAGCGGACATGCAAATATAATAATGCAGTGTGATAAGCACCAACATAGAAAAAAGAAGTCTTCATAGAATATCACCTACAGAGCCCAGTGGAGGTGGAATAGGGGACTGGAACACCAGTCGAGGGCAGCTTCAAAGGTGGTGGTATTTCAAGTGGAGACAAGAAAGTGAGAGGATTTGAGAAGAAAGGAAACCTACAGAGAGAAGAGTGCACAGAAAAGCACACATGCCTGAAAGTAGCAGGTGTCTGGGGAGTGGCAAGTGGTCAGAAAGTGGCCGGAAAGGGAGGAACATGTCCCAGTGACGTGAAACAGATTCATGCCAAATGTTAACACCTTTATTTGCCATTCTCAAGATTTCAGCTATGGGGAACCAGGAAAGGTTATTCATTGTTTGCCCATTTTCAATTATACAAATAATTTATTAAAAAAATTCAAAAACCAATGAAGGTGTTTAAACAAGAGGGTGGTTTAAATGGTGGGATGGAGGGAGGGCAGCCTGGAGACAGGCACTTGCTCCAGAGGGTCCAGAAAGAGAGAAACAAGCGCCGGCTGCAGGGGTGGGAGGGGAGTTGCTGGAGCAACTGAGGAGACCCTGCTTATCACTAAATGCGGAAACGCAGAAAAGAGGCAGGTACGGCTGCGAACGACTGGCTTATTCAACCAACCATGCCGGCCATGCCACAATTTGAGAAATAAAACTACCTGACTCATAGTTCTATGATGTTTCTTTCATGTGAGTGATGTAATTCAAATTGGCCCATGTATGGTTTCAAAAGGGGCAGCTTTTGACAGACCATCTCACCTTTCCAGAGATAATAAATGACTACAAAACAACCTCAAATCCCCCCAAGATCACTGCACACTGTGCCAGGAAAGCAGAGTTCAAAAATAAACTAGGTGTTGAGGGTTATATCTGATTGTCTTTTATAACTCCAATTTAAAATTCTCGTGTTCACCAAAACGATCTCATTTTCATTACATATTGCTCTTATGATATGAAACATTACAAAGCTTATAAAAATACACTAGTTTCCATACTAATTTTATTAATACACCTTTGAATGACATATTGGAGTTCTAGTTAAGGTTTCATTTTATTTTTATTTTTTTAATTATTCTTTGTACTGAAGTACAGTTGACACACAATGTCCCATCAGTTTCAGGTATACAACACAGTGATTGGTGAGTCTATACATCACACCATGCTCAGCGCATGTGTAGCTGCCATCTGTCCCCACACAGCTACTATGACACCCCTGCCTAATTCCCGAGGCTGTACCTTCATCCCCGTGACTCTTCATTCCATTTTGCCCATCCCCCCTAAGGTTTCATTTTAAAAAAGAATTACACTACTAAAATTTTTCTTTTTTTGTCTTTTAAACTTTCAACTATTTAGTCTAAACATTTTCTTTTAAGGTAGTAATAAAATCAAAAGGCAAATAATAACTTTAAATGAAGAGCTCTTTAAAAGGCAATTCCTACAATTTAGCAGGACCTGTGGAATCAACAACAATGGGGAAGAAACAGGTGCACAAAAGGCAATGTGTGTGCATAGGTCAGTGAGAGTCCATAACATGCAGGGAATTTCAGATCAAGGCAAGTTCAAGCAATAGTAAAGAAAAGCAACAAACAAGACAAAACAAACAGTACCTTTATTTTATGATGTTCAACAAATTCTCCATAGGAATTGACATAGGCCACGGCCTTCTCCCTCAAGGACAACCTGCAGCCCCAGTTTAGAGAGCCGATGTGATTTTGAATCGCTTCTGTCATAGTCTCCCAGTTATGCCTCACTGAAAACAAATAACCAGAATGAAGGTATAAAGCAAATTTTTTTCCTTTAAAAATTTTTTATTTATTTTTTTGTGAGAGAGAGAGAGAGCAGAGTGAGCAAGAACATGAGCTGCAGGGAGAGGCAGAGGGAGAGGGAGAAGCAGGCTCCCCACTGAGCAGGGAGCCCCATGCGGGGCTCGATCCCAGGACTCTGGGATCAAGCTTAACTGACTAAGCCACCCAGGCGCCCCAAGTGAATTTTATTTTTAATGTTCAATCATATACAACCACACATGAGCCATACTATATATTGCTTTAAGAATCAAGAAGTGAACACAAGACAACTAGCAACTGAAATCTTTTTTAGGCCAGTTATGGTTTATACTTCTTCCTCTTTTATAATACAAAACATAAGCAAACAGCAGAGTTCCGAAAAGAAGAAAAAAAAAATCCATGGAGAAAAGAATGGGGAGAACAGTCCAAAACATCACAAGGCAGGAAGATCATCCCTACTCGGGAGCACCCCAAGGCCACTGTGCTCTGTGAGGTCTGCTGCACATGGTGTCCCAGATATGAAGGGAACTGGATCTCAGGTCAGTGAGCACTACACATCCCCTGACCAGACCAGCCTGGGCCACTCCCTTTCAGTTCACTTGGTGGTGGTTTTATGATAGCGAAGATCCTACATTTCTTTACGACAAATGTGGTTTCTGCTCACCACTGCCCACCATTTATATTACAATGTTTACTCATTTCCTGTTGCAACTGGAGCAGGAGGTGATGGAATCAAATTCCTCATCATCCCTGTATCTTCGAGGTGGGAATGATTTCCTAGTGTTCACCTCATCTGCTGATGCTGCCTCCTGAAGGAGAAATCAGCCTCCGTGCAGCACTGTGTTTGTAAGACACAGAGGCCAGCCTAGCAGGGATGAGCCTCTCCATAATGGCACATGCCCTCAGATCCTAAGCTACCTCTTCCCCTCTAGTCCAGAAAAGCTACTCCTCTAACCTTCCAAGAACCATTTCTCCCAAGGACCTTGTCAGTTAGATTCCCACTTCACATGTCCTTTTGTTTCTGGCTCTTGTTGTAAGAGACACTCTACATCAGGGTTTCCCAAATACGGCTGCACATCAGGATCCTCTGGGAATCAGGTTGAAACATACAAATCCTTGGACCTGCCACAAACCTAAGGAGTCAGGACAAGCTCCCGCTGGGAGATTCTGATAAGGCAAGCCCAGGGACTAGCACTTTGGAACCACATGCTCTACTGTTTTATTGACCTGTTTAAGCTTTGCAACAGTATCACAATTCTAACTACTGATGGGAAAAATCATTTCCCATACTTCCTCAAAGGCTGCAGAGCTATTCTCATATATTTACTTTCAATACAAACTTTAGAATAATCTGTCAGGTTCCAAAAAGAAAAAAAAATTGTTGAGGTTTTTCCTGGACTTAAATAAAATTTACAAATTAAATTTTAGATAATGTCTTTATAATATTGAGACATCCCATCCAAAAATCTCAGTATATTTTTGTTATGCTTTTCTATTCTTTCCTTATATATTTTGTCCATTCCTAGTAAATTTATCCCAAGTTATTCTATCATTTTGTTGCAATTTTCCATTGTTTATTTAACTTCTTATTGCTAATGTAAGAAATCTATTGATTTTTACACATATATCCTCCGAGCAACTTAGTGAACTCTTATTAGTTCTGACATTTTTAGCTCGATCTCTTGTATGTTCTAGGTATCTTGTATATAATTCATATTATAGATTTATAATATCTTTTTCTTCCTTCTTCTCAAGTATGTACTTTTTCTTTCCTACTCTTCCTTTTAGTGCACTGGCCAGAAGCCCCAAAACAATGCAGATGTAGTAGTGAAAGTGGGCTGCCCTGTTTGATTCTTGACTTTAATGTAAATGCCTCAAGCTCTTCTCCATCAAATATTTACATCTGACTTTTCTTCATCATGTAAAAAAAGTGTCCATTTCTTTGCTTAGTTTAATGACTTTTTTTTTTTTTAAGAGCTATAATGGATGTGAAATTTTTATCAAATGCCTTTGGAGCTAGAATCCAGGTCATCATGTGGATTTTAGCATCCTTACTCTGGTTTCCTAATGACTCATTCTTGTATCCCCAGAATGAACCCTCAGAAGTCACAGTGCATTCTTTTAGTCACTGCTGGAGAGGATTTGTTTTTTCTAGAATCTTCTAGCTCTATGAGCTATAGCTTTCTATTTTTTTAAATTTTTTATTGTTATGTTAATCATCATACATTACATCATCAGTTTTTGATGTAGTGTTCCATGATTGCATTATTTGTTTCAAAGGTACAGATCTGTGATTCAACAGTCTTGCACAATTCACTTACCATAGCACATACCCTCCCCAGTGTCTATCACCCAGTGACCCCATCCCTCCCACCCCCCCCCCACTCCAGCAACCCTCAGTTTGTTTCCTGAGATTAAGAATTCCTCATATCAGTGAGGTCATATGATACATGTCTTTCTCTGATTGACTTACTTCGCTCAGCATAACACCCTCCAGTTCCATCCACGTCGTTGCAAATGGCAATAGCTTTCTATTTTTACACTATCTTTCTGTATCACTGTTAAGTCAGCCTCAAAAAAAAAAGGTGGAACTTTCCATTTTTTCCTAAACTCTAGAACAGTTTAAATATTTAAAAAAGTGTCTTTCCTTGAAGATTTGAGGAAATTTACATGTAAATTTATAGAGTCTTGGAGAATTGGTTGTCCTTAGGCAATGTTTTCTTTGATAATTCAAGTCCATTCTGGTCATTTATATTTTCCTAGAATATACTCCTTTTCATCAAGATATTTAAAATTCTTACCACTAATTTGTATCCTGAATTTGTTTTTTCTCTTCTCTTTCTGTAGTTATCTTTCTTTTCTCAAGACCCCTAATGTTACATATTTGTATGAATTCTCTCTCCTGTTTCCCCGACTGGATTTGCCAAAGGCCTACCTACTTACTTGCATTTTCAAATATATTCTTGGTTTTGTTCATTGATTCTATTTTGGGGAGGGTGCTAAATCATTAATTCCTCAGTGTGGGGTATATGTGTGTGTGGGTGTGCACGTGCGCGTGTGTGTTTGTGTGTGTATGCTTTTGTGGGGTTTTTTTTTGCCTTGTAGTCTCCCTATCTGATATTAACTGCCATTGCTTTGGTTTGCCTTTCCCTGATACAGCTTCTCCCACCTATTTAAAAATTTCCCATCTATTTCATTTTAAATAGGAAAATTTAAGTTAGTCTTTTCAAAATTTAAAATTCCTGTATTCTCAACAATTATCTCTTTTGGTTTTAGGTGTGTGTCCTGTAAACAGCACACAGATGAATTCTGTCTACACAACTTGAGAAGTTTATTCACTCAGCTTTATTATCTAATATGTAAAAGACTGTCCCTATGTCTGTCTGCCGTCTTGTTTTCTGGGTTGTTTTTTGCTTGTTTTAAGTTAGTTTCATGCTGTTTATTTGTATATTTCCCATTTCCTTTTTCTTGGAAGTTCTATATTCAATTTCTGATCTGGAAATTATATATACATTTTAAATTTATTTTAATCCATTATTCCTCTACCAACATCAAGAACCAAAGTATCTAGAACATTCTCCCACACCAAGATTTCGGCATGCTTTCAGTTCCTTTCTCTTACCACTTAGATTCTTTGGACTTCTCTTGGCCATTCCATGAAGCCTATTCCTAAAAACTGCTAAGCCCCAAATTCCATGTGATGGTTAGCTAGGTATTTCTTAGCATAGCAACTCAAAACTAACTTAGAAGCCTTTTGTATATGTGGAACAAGATTTTACACACTTGAGGGAATTAGAAAGTATTTAGGAATATTAAGCACAGAGGTAAGTTCAAGAACATAACCTGGACCCTCAGGTGAGGCCAAGTGGCATGAGCATACACCCTGCTGTCCGCCCCGCCCCTGCCGAACGTGCAGGGCCCCAGCAGCGTGGGGCTGCGGGCGCCGGGCAGGGCTGATACACCCAGAAGTCATTAACTTGTGGGGAACCCTGCATGGGGAGTTACCCACACACCTCCCTGCCTGGCTGTCCTCATCACAGACCACGTGTACAGTTCCATTCTTCATGGCCTTTCTCCATTATGGGGCATTCAGTGTTTCCTCCCCACTTGGCCTCGATTATTTTAGAATTATTAAAACAGGCTATAAACACTTTTAGTTTTAAAAAGACTCCTTTGGGCGACTGGGTGGCTCAGTCACTTAAGTGTCTGACTCTTGATTTCAGCTCAGGTCATGATCTTAGGGTCATGGGATCGAGCCCCACATCTGGCTTGGTGCTCAGCACGGAGTCTGCTTGTCCCTCTCCCTCTGCTCCTCCCCCTGCTGTGTTTTCTCTCTCTCTCTCTCACAAATAAAGAAATAAAATCTTTAAAAAGAGAGAGAGAGAGACTCCTTAACTACCTAATTGCCAATCTAAAATGTACCTAATTCAAATCCTAATCCATTTGGCCTTCCGGCACCTTTTCCCTCCAGATGGTTCTCTTCGGAGACTCTCTAAGCCCTAAGTCTTATCCTTAAAAATCTAGCCCCTCCTGGCTTCTGTGACATGATTCTCCTGGGTTTTCCTCATCTTCCTCACCTACCCCTTAGGTATTAACATTTCTCAGGATCCTGTCTGTGTCTGCTATTCTTTTCCATCCATAGGGCCTCCCCAGCCCCTCTCAGCAATTCCTAAGACTTCAACCACCACCCGGGCTGCAAACCCAGGCCCTGCCTAGACCTCTCTCAAGCACAAACCATCCCCTGATAGCGAACTCCCACCAGGTGTTCTGCAGGGGAAAACCCATACAAGATGAAGGATTCGGGGAGAAGGATTCTTGAAAGTGAAGATGACCCCAAAGTTAAACTGCCAAGGGCAAAGACCATTTTATCTACAACCAGTTGCTACTAAAGCTGGACCCAAAGCTCTCCACAGAGCTGAGTGTCTGGGGAAATTTGTCCATGGAGAATCTGTCCAGCCACAACTCATTATGCTGAACTCCACCACACCTGGCCACTAACTCACACCTGCCTGTTTTCCAGCTCAGCAAATACACTGCATTGTCACCCACTCCCTCTTCTGGGATTCCTTCCTTTCCTTCACCTTCCACCCACTCTGTGACCTGGGGGGCCCAGCCAAATCACCAGGAAGGATATGCTCATGCACACATTTCCTCCACCAAAATCTCTTGGGAGACCTGTCCCTGTAATTTTTTTAGAAATTCCATAATGTTATTCTAAAGAGACAAAATCACCCATCCACGTCGAGCCTGTCAATTCCAGGCCTTCAATCCTCTAAATCCACTTCACATTCTCTAGTCCAAAATCAGTCTTGGCCCAGGCCTGGTCATTTCTCCTCTGGGTTAGGTGACAGCACCCCACCTCACTTCCCTGTCTTTGGACTTGCCCCCCTCCCCACCTCCAGCCTTCTAAACTCCTTGGTGCCACCAGAGGGATCCAGAATCCAAACTGTTGTTCAGGCTCCTCCCTTGTTGACACCCCTCAATGACTCCCTTACTCCCTTTGGGGTCAATCACAACTCCTTCAGATGGCATTTAAGAGCCACCATGACCTGTTTCTCTGTAATCTTGTTTCTTCCAGGATCCCTCCCCCATTCTCCACACCAGCCATTCACTATCCCCCAAAGACTCCATGTTTTCTCCCAGCTCCAGAGTTCAGAGCACACTGCTTCCTGTCTTTATGACCTACTTCTCTGTGACCCTCAAGATTCAGCTCAAGGGTCACCTCCACCACCTCTGACTCTCAAGGATACAGTAAGTGCCCCTCAAGGCAATGCTCAAAACCTCCCTGTGAACCACAGCACACAGAATCGCCTCTCTTCTCTTCTCATCTCTTCCAACAGACCGTGTACTGCTTTAGGGCAGAAGCTCTATTTTCCTCTTATCTGTATCCTCAGAGCCTAACCAATAAGTGTCCATTGGGTGAATTTGGTTTCCATCTTTCACTAAACCAAGACACATATAACCACTGGTAAAATAGAAAATGTTATCACGATAATGGATAAAATTCAAATAATGACCCTGGCTATTCTATTTTCTTTACACTTGAAGGAAATCTGAAAATAGCAATTATTCTCTCTCACATTCTGTAAAGAGTATGGAATGACTATAGCTGCCAAAGGCACCAAGGTCCCCGAGAGCAGGGCCAGGTTTCAAGTGATCCTCTATGCCAAAGTGGGGTCCTAATGAGTGGTCATTAAACGAATTTCAGACTCAACTGTAGAAATATAAATACCAAGTCTTTCTCTAAGAAACTCATTCTTTCTTCTTTTCTCCCAATCTGTATTTTTATATACTGTTACCCACCTTGTTGACTGTACTCCCAGCCAAACTTCCTGGCGTCACTTAACGCCTGCCCCAAAAGGGCAGCTTGATGCATCAATTTCTTAGGAACACAGCCCACATTTACGCAAGTACCGCCAAGACCTGAGAAAGAAGATAATAGGTTTAATGTTTCCTCTGTGTCTGTGGGTGTATACATGGTTCTAAATACATGTAGAGCAGGTGTTGTTAAACCTGTGGAAATGACACACTCAGATGGTTGTGGGGCCAACAGCAGACCCCACAATAACACGCAAATGATTAAGCCAAACTTTTCAAATGAGGGTCTGTGAAGGAGACCCAAAGATGAGCAAAAATACAGATGTACACTTGAATAGTTTTCTGGGGAGAGAATCCAAAATTTTCATTTGAGTCTGACCCATAAAGGGATCAGAACTATATTAGATTAATTAGATAGATACCAGACCAAGGGCTGGAATCCCAGCTTCTAGCCTTTATTCTCTGTAAGTCTGACTCCTCCTCTGAGCCAATATTAGGTCCACTGCAAGCTGCCTGGTAACATCTACTCTCAATCTCAAGCAGCACAAAAAGGCCATGTGTGATGCCCCCGTGCAGGGCATGAGTCAGAAAACTCCCTCTCTGATCAGTCTCTCTTCTGGTAATTCAGAGAAATAGGATATTTATAGACAGGAGAGAAAGAAGGGACAGGGCAGGAGGAGAGAGGGAGAAAACAATGACAGGTACACAAAGGAATTTTTTAACATACAAATGTTAGAAGGAAAATCAAGATAGATTAGCTTTAGCGTATGAAATTCTAAGGTAAAATTTTTCAATAAATTTGAATTTTAAAACATGATTTTCTTATTTTGTCAGGGTTCCGGCAGAAAACAGATGACACCCTCAAGCTGGGAAACTGAGGAGAGTTTATAAAGAAATGATTACAGGGGTGTGGGCAGGAAGAGCGAGGAGGAGCAGAATAGTGAGTGGGTCATCGCCAACCCCATGTGATGGGCAAAGCACACTGAGTGAGTGACAGCCCACGGGGGGCTGGCCATGACAGGGGAAGTGGCCTTCCATGCCTGCAGGGATCAGCAGGGCAGGAGCTGGGGGAATGAACACCCCCAACTCCACTCTCCTCCCTCCTTCTGTTCTCCTCCCATGACCACTAACTGGTCGAACCCAGGGGGAAGCCAGAGGGCAAGGTTGCCAATGCATTAGCTTTCTGGGGCACGGAAAAAGGCAGAGACATGAAGAATGGATCTGATCCATAAACAGAAAATATCCAACACGAAATCTGCGTGTTTTGTTAAAGTGAACGCTCTCATCTACAACTGGAAGCTCACTGTACACTGTGCTGATGGGACCTGAATGATGACACACACTAACTTGACTGAGCATCATGCAGCCATTAGGGAGTCAGCGATGAAACTGAGGCAGAAACACAAGACAAGGTCATAGCAGACTTAGGTGAGCACCACACAGGATATACTGTGATTGCAACTAAGGGAAAAACACTGGTGCATGTGTGCAAGAATTATTATGGCACAAGTGTTGGAATACTGGAGGCACTGAATTTTTTCTTTTTGCAAAATCTTCCTTCATTACTTTTATATTAACTTTCCGAATCACCACTTGTTAACTATGCGATCTTAGGTCAGTTACTTAACCTCACAGAGACTTGCTTTCCTCACCTATGAAACAGGCTAGTTGTACCTCTTGAGACTGTTGTGAGGATTAACAAGATTAAAGAAAGACAAAGCCGGCTGTAAAGAGCAGAAAACTACAAGAGTCACAATAAAAAAACACTGCTTACCCCAGGACATGCCCTGAGGTGATGGGACCACAAAGTCTAGCACCATAACTTTCTTTCCCAAGATGGCAGCTTCCTACAAAAAAAAAAAAAAGCTACATATAAAGATCTTGTCATTTTCCTGACAACCCCCCAATTTTTCTCTCCCTGAAAGGAAAAGACTGTGGAAGAACACAGTCCCTTCTCTTTATTAATTCAATAAAAGCCCTGGACTGTAACATCAAAATTGGCTTTTTTAAAGTAGCTGAAGAAATGCTTACAGCAACCCAGGAAATTTTTCTGGTTTCATTATTTTCATACCTGTGCACATGCAAGGCCACCAGAACCTCCCCCAATGACAATGAGGTCATAATCGTATGCTGCATCTTCCTGAAGGAGCTTCTGTAATAAGCCACTCTGATGAGCCTACGAATCAAAAGAGAGAGGAGGCATGACCTGTCTTAAATCTGTTCCTTTGTACCCTATGTTGAATCAGCATGGACTGCTTTTCTAAAACTCTTATTAACAGTCCCTAATTCATCTAAGTTCAAATTTTAAATTTATCTAGATGGTATTCAAATAGGGTCCCACTAGATAGAACTTATGCTAAGTACGTACATTTTTGTTCATTATCACCTGATGGCTACACGTGTGTCAAATGACCCATAGGTCACAGCTTTATGTCAGGTGAGGTCATTTTCCTTGGTCTAATCATCAAAGTATTATAACTAAGTAAAATAGCCATATACCATTTTTCAAGATCCTCTATCTTTTGTTTACCGGTGCTAGGCTTTATTTTGAAAACAATTCTTAAGCATCATCAGCAGGACATGCACATCAAATTTTTACATGGTTTCTCATAAATTGACCTATATTTTGCAGCATCCTGGTAAACTTCCTATACAACACAAAATTTTGCTTTTTCTTTCAGCAATGGTCATAAGGCTAGCTCTCCATGATAGTTTCCTGCTCACTCGGCCCTCCCTTCTGATCAGAAGTAGCTTAGGCAAGTTGAGACAATCAATGCATGATGTAGCAATAGTTTTATGTGAAGGTGGGTGCTCCACCCCATGAAGCTGGCTTTAGAAACACCATGTGGCACCAGCTCATCCTGGGAAGCACAGTGGAAGTGCTCTATCACTGTAGGACTCAGCACATGGCACATGGCCCCAGATGGATGAGTGCCCATGGAGGCTTTTGGCACATTCTAAAAAGGATTCCTTTGGCCTCCTTACTATTAGGTGCCCTAAGGAAAATACATCTCCTAAGTATGTGCCATGCAGTATAACTCTGCATCTCCAGATTCATCCTCTGACATCTTTTCCAGGTTAGGAATGGTAAGACCAGCACTTCCCGAGGTGTTTCGGGGCCTCTCATTATGCTACATACCACCACATGAGCTGAGGTGGAGCTTTTGGGACTAATGCAGGCTGTTAATAGATAACGAAGCTGATCATAGATTAACATAAATCCAGACAATCTAGTTTCCCAAGAAAATGTAATTTTAAGTTAAAGTCTCAAATATAAGTATTTAATCACTGATCACTACCATTTACATACATACATAAACAAATACAAAGGAACACAATTTTAATAAAAGGAAGTAGTTATAAAACAAGGACCTAACTTAAGAACATCAATTTTATCTATCACCACTTTCAAGATTATCTGATAACCATCCTCTATGCTTTTCCACTTTACAACTTCCAAAAGACAAATGAATAGACTCCTTTTTTTTTAAGATTTTATTTAGACAGAGAGACAACAAGTGAGCGCACCAGCAGGGGGAGCAGCAGGTAGAGGGAGAGGGAGAAGCAGGCTCCCTGCTGAGCAGGGAGCCAGATCAGGGCTTAGTCCCAAGACCCTGGGATCATGACCTGAGCCCCAGGCAGACGCTTAACCGACTAAGCCCCCCAGGCGCCCCATGAATAGACTCCTTTTTAAAAGCCATTTTCTCCCCTTTTAGATAGATTTAAAACCAAACTTTGAATAGCATTAAAAACATATAATACCATTATTACCTGGAAAGTTTGATCGCATCCACCCATATGCACTTTATTCACAAAAATATTGGGCACGGTTTTCTGATTAGTGATCTCTGACAACACTTCTTGGACATTGGCCCCATCATCTGAATAATAAAAACTTAAATATATAAGAACATTGAAAGGGTTCCAAACTTTTGGGAGTTGAACAGAAGTGTTACAACACCAGACGCTCACATGCACGCACCCATAAAACGTCAGTACTTACATATTTACATATTATATAACTTCATGAAATGATGACTCAGGAAGGGGAAACACCTGTTTTCAAAGGAAACCTTAAAGAATAAAGACAAACCTACAAATTCATTTAAAACGAACCCTTCTAAATTAGATTTTGATCTATCATTCAATGGCCTTGCTGGGACAAATAAATAAAAATCCTCTTAAAAGAGCAAATATCAGGATAAAACCTGCTTCCACTGTCATAACTCAGAAAATGTGTCCTACAATTACATTTGAAAAATCTTTATGATCCATGTTCCAAAATGTCTCCTCCACCCCTAAAAATAACACAGGGCCACAACTACTTATGACTGCCCTATGTGGTATACACTGTAGAAAAGTCTAAGCTAAAAGGAGTTGGTGAAGTCTGGTGAAGGCAGAGATCAAACTCTTTTCTGTTTACCACCCTGTTTCCCACCTTTGCAGATCACAAGCGTGGGTAAAACTCTTGGTTAATATTAGATGGATGGATGCATGCATGACAAGAATTAAAAATATAAAGCTGAAAAATTATGTGTTCCCCTCATGTGTAATACAGTCAGGAAATAAGGGTAGTTTTTTTCCATTTATTACAGCTTAATCTATTTTGCCAGAAAGTTGACAGATACATATTAAATGCCTGAAATACTCCATCCTTAGCAGTATATACATCTTCTTCCTGCCCCCTTTCCTCAAATATGAAAAGTATATAAATAAAAAAAATCTACACCAAATTATTTGCCGTATAGAGTTCTATTTTCTGCATGGTTGAAAGTAGACAAAAACAGCTCACCTAACCCAAAGGGACAAGAGAAAATTGAATTGAACAAAGCAAATGGGAAGTAGTCAATCTTGTTGACATTTATTACAAACAAAAGTATACACTACCCATTCTACTTACCAACTCGATCAAGTTCCAAGATATTACATTCAACTCCCAAAGAAGAAAACAGTTCTTTAACCTGGAACAAAAATTTACTGGAGTTTTACTCTCATAAGGATTCAACAGAGTTATGAAATATGGACACAAAGGTGTCCAAAGAAAATGTTCAGTTCTCCAAATTGCAGCCAAAGTAGTATTTTAAAGCCCACTTTTCACCATTACTTAACAACTTTCAGTGCCCTCAGCCCTCAAGATAAAGTCCAGATGTTTCGCTTCCAAGATGGAGACACTGGTAGCTTAGCAGACCTGCTCCCTGGTGAAACACCCACAACTGGTGAAAATTATTAAAACAAAACAAAACAAAACCCAAAAAACAAACAAAAAAACAAACATTTAAAGTCTCCGGGGATTGTCCAAAGGGCACACGCCAAATGAAACATTTAGTCAAGAAGATCTGGTAGATGTCAATAAGAACAGGCAGAGTCAGTGTCTGTTCTTCCCTTCCCTGCCCTAGAAGCTCCACTTCAAGTGAGTGTGGATAAGACTGAAATCGCTGTCACCAGAAGGGGCAGGCCACCAGCATTTCCTAGTCTTCTCATAGCTCTGAGTGGCAAAGGCTAACTTCCTGGCAAGCGTGGCTAACAACACAGGGACTCCTTTCCTCCCTTCCTCCACACAGCCCCCACTCAGACAGCAAAGGCTCTACCCCATGCTGAAACTATTGTAGAGCAAGGTTTCAGGCTGGAGAGGTAAGCCAAGAAGACCAGAGGTTACAGTCCCCACCCAGAGCCCTGCTCATAAAGTAGGGCTGTCACTCTGAGAGAATCAGGTCACTGTCCTACCCCTAGTTCTGAAGCAAGGTCTCAGAGATTTTGCTCAGGGGAAGAGGTAAACCATGAGATCACAGAGCTCCAAAGCTCTCCAAAAGAAATGACTTTATTTGAAATAGACCGTGTGGAAGGGCAAATCTAAAGGCAATGGAGATTTTGGTGGTAAGCAACAAAGAGAAGGCTGGTGGCTTCATTAGAGTAACAGGCTAAGCTGCAAGCCAGCAAATTTACCAGAGAACACTGGGATAGAGATCATTAAGAACAGTCCCTCTAGGGTCAGAATAAGCCACAAACATGCCTCAAAAACTACCCCTGAATGGAGCCCAGATTTAACTGGACAAGAGTGTGGAACAATTTATATCCCAGGACATGGTCAAAAACAACAGAGCAACTAGCCTGCAATTAGGGGGGCTTAACATCTGGGTATGATACCAACGGAGACAGAAAACATAACACAAAACAGGTGATAGGGATTAAGGAGGGCACTTGTTGGGATGAGCACCGGATGTTGTATGGAATTGCTGAATCACTACGCTGTACACCTGAAACTAAGAAACACTGTATGTTAACTGGAGTTCAAATGAAAACTTAATTTAAAAAAAGAAAAGAAAAAGAAAAACATTACACAGACAGCCAACTAGAGCCCTGCTAAAATCTCTGTCATTCCAGGGTGACTGTGCACACACCCAAGAGGGCACACTCTGAGAAGTGACATCAGAGGCTCCATCTTTTGGTGGAAATAAACTTCCCTTAATTAATCCTGCCAACTTACTATAGAGAAATAAAGAAGAAAACAAAATAAGCCACAAAGAGGGACGAGTCAGTACCTGGAGTTGCTACAATATCCCACCTGAAATGTCCAGGTTCCAACCAAAAACACTACTAGGCATTCAAAGAAACCGGAAAGTGGATCCATAAACAGGAAGAAAAGCAGTCAAGAGAAACAACCTCTGAGAAGGCCCAGATGTCATACTGAATACACAAAGTAGCCATTACAAATATGTTCAAAGAATTAAATAAAATTATGCTTAAGGAGATGAAGAAAGGTAACAGGAATTATTTTTAAAAATTAAATGGAAAGTATAGAGTTGGAAAGCACAATAAAATGAAGAGTTCACTAGAGTGCTTCAACAATAGATTTAAACTGGCAGAAGAAAGAATTAGCATACTTGAGGACAGATCAATGGAGATTGTGCAACCTGACGCCACAGAAAAAGAAGATTGAGGAAAAATGGATGTCTCAGAGAAACATGAGACACTACTAAGCACACCAACATACACAGTGTGAATAGGAGATAAAGGAAAGAGAATAAAGGAGTACAAACTTTTTTGAAGAAATGTCCAAAACATCCCAAATTTGAAAAGTAGTAATCTACACATCCAAGAAGCTCAACAATCTCCAAGTAAGATAACTTAATAGGAGCTCTGGAAACTGGTCAAAGATCTACAACAATGAAGTGTATGCCCAATGAAGAAAATGCCACATTTAAAATGGTAGAGGGGCACCTGGGTGGCTCAGTCGTTAAGCGTCTGCCTTCGGCTCAGGTCATGATCCCAGGGTCCTGGGATTGAGCCCTGCATCGGGCTCCCTGCTCCACGGGAAGCCTGCTTCTCCCTCTCCCACTCCCCCTGCTTGTGTTCCCTCTCTCGCTGTCTCTCTCTGTCAAATAAATAAATAAATAAAATCTTTTAAAAATTTAAAAATAAAATAAAATGGTAGAAAATTCTGTGGCATTCTTTTTTTTTTTTTAAAGACTTTTTATTTATTTATTTAACAGAGAGAGACATAGCGAGAGCAGGAACACAAGCAGGGGGAGTGGGAGAGGGAGAAGCAGGCTTCCCGCAGAGCGGAAAGCCCGATGTGGGACTCGATCCCAGGACCCTGGGATCATGACCTGAGCCAAAGGCAGACGCTTAATGACTGAGCCACCCAGGCGCCCAATTCTGTGGCATTCTTAATGGCCCTTACCTCACCCACTCCTTGATGCTCCAAGGCACAGTAAGAGGTGAGTGGCAGCCTGGACCCCAGCTCCCTTCCACAAAATGGAGAGAGCAGAGAGATCAAATTTGCAATGTTCTAAAGTCAGGGCCGCCTAAGGGATTTCTCTATGATGTCTAACACAGACTATACAGATAGTCAAAAGTGGCTGGGATCTTAGGCTAAAGAAAGCCATGAGAAGCAGTGGTCATGGCTAGTGAAAACTGAAAATGGACTTCATATCCCAGGACATGGTAGATACCTGGGGGCAAGAAATTACAGGCAGAAGAATACAACAGAACAGGTAAGGTCCCAAGAAGAAGGAGCAGGGAGATTAAGGAATTTAACACACCTTAAAACAGCCTTGTATACAGGAAAACTGAGCCCATGTGTGAAAAGCACATACAAGCCCAGGGGAGACAAATGCCCAGAAAAGGCCTAAGAAGACCTTAAGCCTTCATGCTACACCGATTAGTGAAGTTCTTCCCAAGCATGAAGCCAGTCTGCAAAGACTATGAGAGGCAGCTGTTTTATATGCTGAATTTTCAACAAAAGATCATATGCATACAAAGAAACAAAAGAACATGGCCCATTCAAAGGAAAAAATAAATCTCCAAAAACATCCTGAACAAATACAGCCTTCAGATTTACTAGACAAAGACTTTAAAACAACTATTTTAAATACACTCAAAGAGGAAAATACAAAGAGCTAACAGAAATCAGGAAAATGATATGGAAACAAAATAAGATTATTAACAAAAAGACAGAAAGAACCACATAGGAACTCTAAAACTGAAAAATACAATAACTGAATTGAAAAATTCACTAGAGTGGTTGAACGAAACACTCCAACAGGCAGAAAAAAGAATCAGTGAATTTGAAGACAGGGAATTTGAAATTATTGAGTCTTAGGCACAAAAATAAAAAAGAATGAAGAAAAATGAACACAGAATAGCAGATTTGAGGGACATCATAAAGTAAAACAATATATACATTATGGGAGTTCAAGAAGAAAGGATCATAAAGCTTATTTGAAGAAATCATGACCAAAAACTCCCCAAATTTGAGGAAAGATGTGGATATACAAACACAAGAAGCTCAAAAACCTCCAAGAAGGAAAAGCCCAAAGAGACCCATACCAAGACACACTGTAATCAAACTGCTGAAAAACAAAAACAAGGAGATAATATTGAAAGCAGCAAGAAAAAAGGAACTTATCAAGTACAAGGAATCCTCCTAAGATTATCCATGGATTTTTCAGTCAAAACCTTGCAGTCCAGAGACGAAAGGATGAAATATTTAAAGTGTTAAAAGAAAAACACTATCGGGACACTTGGGTGGCTCAGTCAGTTAAGCATCTGCCTTCAGCTCAGGCCATGATCCCAGAGTCCTGGGATTGAGCCCCACATCTGCTTCTCCCTCTCCCTCTGCCACACCCCCTGCTTGTGCACGCTCTCTCTCGCTCAAATAAATAAAATCTTTAAAAAACATAAAAGAAAAAAAACTATCAACCAAGAATTCTATATCTGGCAAAAAGAAAAAACAAAACAAAACAAAAAACCCAAAACAAACAAAAAACAATCCTTCAGATATGAGGGAAAAATTAAGACTTTCCCAGACAAACAAAAGTTGAGGGAGTATTAATACTAGACCTGCCCTACAAGAAATGCTATTGGGAGTTCTTCAAGTTGAAATGAAAAAATGCTATTCAGGAATTCAAAGCCATATGAAAATGCAAAGTTCTTCAGTAAAAGTAAATGTATGGATAAACATAGAAAGAAGTATTATTATAATTTTAGTTCATAATCATGTTTTCTTACTCTTCTATAAGATTTTAAAAAACAATAGCATAAAAATAACTACCAATCTATGATAATGGGTACACAACAAAGAAAGACGTAATCTGTGAGACTGATAACGTAAAAAGAGGCAGAATATAAAGGAGCAGAGTTTTTGTGTGGGATGGAAATTAAATTGTTATCAGTTTGAAACAAATAATACCTTTAGGATGCTATATGTAATCCCCATGGTAAACACAAAAATATCTAGTAAATATACACAAAAGGACAGGGGAAGGATCACTAAAAAAATAAACACAAAAGAAGACTGTAAGAAAGAAAATGATGGACAAAAAAAACTATGATACCCACAAAACAAATAAAATGGCAAAAGTATTTCCCTTGGGTGCTTGGGTGGCTTAGTCAATTGAGGGTCTGCCTTTGGCTCAGGTCATGATCCCAGAGCCCTGGGATTAAGTCCCACATGGGGCTCCCTGCTCAGCGGGGAGTCTGCTTCTTCCTCTGCCCACCCCCAAAAAAATAAATGAATAAAATCTTTAAAAAAAAGTCCTTCCCTAACAATAATTACTTTAAATATAAATGGATTAAACTCTCCAATCAAAAGACATAGACTGGCAGAATGGATAAAAGGACAGGATCATGCTGTCTAGAAGACACTCATTTTAGACCTAAGGACACACATCAGTTGAAAGTGAGAGGATGGAGGAGCGCCTGGGTGGCTCAGTCGTTAAGTGTCTGCCTTCAGCTCAGGTCATGATCCCAGGGTCCTGCGATCAAACCCTGCATCGGGCTCCCTGCTCATCGGAGCCTGCTTCTCCCTCTCCCTCTGCCTGCCACTCTGCCCACTTGTGCTCTCTATCTCTCTGTCAAATAAATAAATAAAATTTTCAAAAAAAAAAAAAAAGGAAGTGAGAGGATGGAAAAAGATATTCCATGTATACAGTAAAGAAAAGAGAGAAGGCATGGCTCTACTGATAAAGGGCAAACTTTATATCAAAACTGTTATAAGAGACTAAAAAGGATATTATGTAATGATAAAAGAATTATACAATATACAATCATAAAAATATATCCACCAACATCAAAGCTTCAAATATAGGGTACAAACACTAAACAAATTGAAGATAGAAATGGACAGAATTACAATTATAATAAGAGACTTCAATATTTCACTTTCAAAACTGCATAGAACAATCAGACAAAAGATCAATAAGGAACCAGAGGACTGGAAGAATACTGCAGACCAAATGGATTTCATAGACATATTATAAAGCACTCTATCCAAGGTAAACAGAATACACATCTCAAGTACACATGGAACATTCTCCACAACAGACTATATACTAAGCCACAAAACAAGCCTTAATTTTAAAAATGAAATCATACAAAGTATCTTTTTTGATCATAGTAGAATGAAACTAAAAATCAATAGCAGAAAGAAAACTAGGAAATCCACAAATACGTGGAAATTAAACAACACACTCTTAAACAATTGGTCAATGAAGAAGTCACAAGGGAAATTAGAGAATATCTTGACAAAGGAAAATAAAACATACTAAAGAAGACATAACAAAATTCATGAAATGCAGTGAAAGTAGCAATTAAAGGAAAATATATAGCTATAAATGCTTATGTTAAAAAAGAAGAAAGATCTTAAATCAATAACCTAACTTCACACCTTAAGGAACTAGAAAGAGCATATAACTAAACTCAAAGCTAGCAAAGGGGAGGAAATAACATAAACATTAGAGCAGAGATAAACAAAATAGAGAATAGAAAACAATAGAGAAAATCAGCAAAACTAAGAGTTACTTCTTTGAGAAGATCTACAAAATTGACATAACTTTAGCTATACTAAAAAAAAAACAGAGAAGACTCAAATAACTAACATCAGAATTGAAAGGGGGACAATTACTACTGTTTTTACAGAAAGTAAAAGGATTATGAGAGTACTATGAACAACTATATGTTAACAAATTAGATCATTTAGACGAAATTTACAAATCCCTAGAAACACACAACCTACTAAGACTGAATCACGAATAAATGAATAGTAAATGTGAATAGACCTGTAATTAGTAAGGAGACTGAATCTGTAATCAAAAGCCTCCCAACAAAGAAAAGCCCAGAACTAGATGGCTTCACTGGTGAATTCTACCAAACATATAAAGAAGAATAAACACCAATCCTCCTCAAACTCTTCCAAAAAATCGAAAAGGGTACACTTCTAAACTCACCTGGTAAGGCCACCATTATCCTTATACCAAAGCCAGACAAAGATACTACAAGAAAGCTACAGACCAACCACAGACCCTGATGAATAGTGACACAAAAATCCTCAACAAAATACTAGCAATACAAATTCAACAGTATATTTTAAAGATTATACAACATGACCAAGTGGGATTTATTCCTAGAATGTAAGGATGATTCAACATATAAACACAGATCAACGTAATACACCACATTAACAGAATGAAGGGAAAAAACTACACGATCATCTCAATGAATGCAGATAAAGCATTTAAGAAAATTCAACATTTTTTTTCATGACAAAAACACTCAAAAAACTAAGAATAAAAGAAAACTACCCCAACATACTAAAGACCATATATGAAAAGACCACAGATAATATCATACTTGATGGTGAAAGACTGAAAGCATTTCCTGTAAGACCAGGAACAAAACAATGATGTCCACTTTCACCATTTCTATTCAACATAGTACTGAAAATCTGAGTCAGAGAAAAAGGACAAGAAAAAGAAATAAAAGACATCAAAATTGGAAAAGAAGTAAAACTTTCTCTGTTCACTGACTACATCTGATATGTATAAAACTCTAACGATTGTACAAAAAAAAACTTAATAAATTCAGCAAAGTTGTAGGATACAAAATCAACACAAAAAAATCAGTTGCTTTTCTATATATTAACAATGAACAATCTAAGAGAAATTAAGAAAAAATTCCACTTACAATAGCATAAAGAAGCATACTTAGGAATAAACTTAGGAGGCAAAGATTTCTACACTGAACACTACATATTACTGAAAGAATTAAAGACACCAATAAATGGAAAGAAACCCCATGTTCATGGACTAGAAGACTTCATATTGGTAATACTACCCAAAGTGATCTACAGATTTAGTGCAATCTCTATCAAAACCCCAAAAACAAATTTTGTAAAAATGCATACAGATATTAGCCATTAACAAATGGCCAATGAGGACATGAAAAGATAGTCAACATCACTAGCCATCAGGGAAATGCAAATCAAAACCATAATAAGATACCACTTCATGTTCATTAGGATAACTACTATCAAAACAAAAACAAAACAAAAAAACAGAAAATAACAAGTGTTATTTTCCCTGAAAGTGAGGATTTGGAGAAACTGGAAAATTTGTGCACTGTTGGTGGAAAAATGAAATGGCATGACCTCTATAGAAAACAGTATGGTGGTTCCTCAAAAAATAAAAAATAGAACTACCTTATATGTGATCCAGCAATTCCCACCTCTGAGTACATACCCAAAATAATTCAAAGGAGGGACTCAAACACATATTTGTACACCCATGTTCACAGCAGCAACATTCACTATGGCCAAAAGGTGGAGGAGACCCAATGGATGAACTGACAAACATCATGTGGTAAATACATACACACAATGGAATATTAATCAGGAGAGAAATTCTGACACAGGTAACAACATGGATGAGCTCTGAGGACACTGTGCTCAGTGAAATAAGCGAGTCACAAATGATTCCACTTATATGAGGTAACAAGCTTAGTGAAATTCATAGAGACAGAAAGCAGAATGGTGGTTTCCAAGGCTTGATGGGAGGGGGAATGAGGAACTCAGTTGGGGAAGATGAAAGACAGATGGCAGGCATGGTTCACAACAATGGTTAAAATAGTCAAGTTTGTGTTATATATATTTTACTACCCCCCCAAAAGCTAATAATAGATGTGTAAAATTTTAACATACAAACATATCAATTCAGGGCTGGGGAAACATGGCTTAAAGTTAATGTGAGCAAGGGATTTAAAATATCAGGGCATTTTCTCCACTGTAGTTTGGGCCATTATCTTGTATCTGATTTGAACAATAGCTTCCAGACTGTCTAGCAGCTTCCACACTTAGTCTAATCTTCACACCACTGACAGATTTCAAATCACAGACCTTTCACTCCTCTTCTCAAAAGTCTGAGATGGCTCTGCCTACATCATCAAGTCCACACTTAGCAGCATTTTAAGGTCTCACCAATATCACTTTGAAAGTAAATTTCCAGCCATTTTCCAATTTACTCTCCTGATTTCTATCATATCTCCTCCATCCAGCCACACTATTTTCATTTCATCATCTCCTAGTTTTGCTTATACTAATGCCCTAGCTAGATGCTCTTTCTTACCTACAGATATCCAACATATCCCTCAAGGAACAGCTTAGTTTCCCTGAAAATTTTCTGATCTCCCATAGAAGCAACTGTCTTTGTCTCTCATTCCCACAGCCCTTTTTTTTTTTTTTACAGGTACTTCCTGCAGGACAGGACAGCTATTTGATTACTGCTCACTAGACTATGAGTTCTTGGGAAGAAAGACCACAGTTTATTCATTTTCGTGTCCCAAACATTGGGCCCCCATAACGCTTGCTGAATGATATCAGTGGTCCAATCAAGGAACAAACCTCTCTATTGGACTCTGTGCAGGTAAGGACAGATGTGGAATATGGTGTCCAATTTGGGGTGATACATTTCAAAGGTTCATAGTCAAGCTATCACACAATCAAATGAGTGAAGTGTCACGTGTATAGATAAATGATATGAGTACATAAAGAAAGTGGGCTGCTTAGCCAGACAAGAAAAACACTCAGGGAAAATACAAAGAAATCTGCCATCCAAGTAGAAGCAGGTTCTTAATTCTATGCACTGGAGTAACATTCAACTCCAAAACTGAGTATATGTTTCAGGGAGACAAATTTTGCCTCAATTTAAAAAAAAAAAAAAATTCTTATAATCGGAGCTGTCCAATTATGTAATGGGACTGAAACTAGTGGCCACATTATTGGTAGTGTTGACAAACACAGGGTGGAGGAGGATCAACTGTCCTAAGATTTTCTGCATCAGCAAAGGTTTAACTAGAATGACCTAAGACCATTTATTAGTTTAACACACATTAAATGCCTGACACTGTTCTAGACCCCAGTGATATAGCAGTAGACAGGCACAGTTCTGATCTCTTGGCCCTTTTATAAGCTCCAAAGGACAACTTAAAAACAAAACAAAACGATAGAAGGCAGTGCTTAGAACAGACCAATGCATATGTAAGAACCAGATGGATGATGAGTGAGCATTCAAAATAGCACAGAAGATGGATTCTCCAATAAATGAAGCAGGGATAACTGATAAGTCATAAAGAAAAAAACAAACTGGATCCCCACTCAGCATCAAGTACAGGTGGAATAAAGAAGGTGAGTGTGAAAAGCACACCCTAAAACTTACAAGACCTAAAACAGGAGACTATCTTTATGACCTCAGAGTAGAAACAGGTTTTTTAAATGTGACATAAAAAGCACAAACTATCAAAGGGAAAAAAAAGTGACAGATTCAACTACATTAAACTTGGCAAATTTCAGTTAGCTAAAAGATCCCATAATCAGAGTGAAAAGAAAAGCCAAATCTGGGACATTTCCAACATATATATCCAAAGGATTAGTATCCAAAATATACAAAGAATACCTAAAAATCAGTACAAAAATAAAAACATAACAGAGAAATAAGTAAAAGCTGTAAACACTTCATAGAAGAGGAAACCCAAATGACCCATAAACACAAGAGAAGATGTTCAACTTCTTCAGGGAAATGCAAAATTAAAGCCACAGTAAACTACCATTTCATAACTGCCAGAATGGCAATAATTAAATGTATCAATCACTGGCAAGCAAGTAGAGCAAGGGGAACTGTTCTATACTGCCAGTGGGAGAGTAAATTGGTATGATCGCTTGGAAAAACATCTTGGCATCACTTAGGCAAAGTAGAAATCATGCATCCTCTATGGTCCAGTAATTCAGCTTCAAGATATCTATCTACTCTAAGTGTTACACACATGCACTGGAAGATATGTGCAAGAAAAGGCACAGCTGTATTGTTTTCAAGAGCAAAATACTAGACACAGCACAATCAATAAACTATGGTATGATTCATCCTAGGGATTACAGATATGAAAATTAACAAACCACAGCTACAGATACTAACATGCATGATTCTCTAAAACATAACTGTTGAGAAAAAAACTGCAAAATAATACGTATGTATGATAAAGTACCAAAACACGCCAAAAGGAACAAAATACCATTTAAAGATATACATGTATTTGGCAAAACTATAAAGAAAAGCAAGGAATTTTGGATAGTGGTTAACCCTGGGGGGAGGGAGGAGTATGTAATGTGAATATTAATAAAGGGAATCCTCACTAAATGTAGTTAGGAGATTTAGCAGGGATAGTTCTCATGCCCTACCACTCTCATCAATTGCAAACCCAACAAGGAAGAGAAGGACCTTGCTCAGATACTACGTTAGTACCCCAGCAGAAAGAACAGCTTTCTTCTCCCCAGGAACAGACCAGCCAATGAGAGACTGTTACAACACAGCCAGTGAAAAGTCATTATGCTTGGAACTCCCAGTTTACTCCAATGGACTTTTTGTTTATAAAGCCCTCCCCAACACTACCTACCACCCTTCCCCTATAAAAGAGCATCCCTCTCCTCTGTTGAGCAGACTTGCCTATGGTTTTGCCTATGGTTTCATGGTAGCTTGCTTGTTCTGGATTGTAATTCTCTGCTATTCCTGAATAAACTCATTTTTGCTGGTGAGATAACTAGCAGTTTTACTTTTTAAGGTTAGCAGTTTAATCGGGGAGAGACATTCAAGGTGTCCAAAATACTAGTGTTTTATTATTCTTTAAGATGTATATGCATGATATATGTTTTCTGAAACAATATACAAGGCAATGTAAACTTGAAAATAAATCTGAAAAACATAGCCTATAATTTGACAAACCTAACCCAAGAGTTTGTTTTTGTATATTCCATTTATTGTTATTTCAACTTTTTGATAATGTATAGTTCAAAATATTGAAAGTCCCTATCATACAGATGGGTTTATCTTCCAAAGGTTCGTTTCTAAGTGGGTTATTTTTTCCACTAAGAACAAATGTGCCCCTAAAAATAATGCTGTATTCCCAGCTAGCCACCCCCCCCAAAGTTAAGGTAGTGTGCAAGACAGGTGAAATTACTCATCACCTGGTACCATCCTCTCACCCCTCATTATGTTCATTTTACAAGATGTAGAAACCAGGGCTCCGTGGGGTTCTGTAACCTGGTCAAGGTCACGCGGTTAGAAAGTGGGATCTGAATCCAGCTCTAGTCTACTCCCAAATCGTGGCCTCTCCTCATACTACCCTTTTACCAGGCAAAAACTTTCCGGAAATCCCCTTTATCTCACCAAGTAAACTCTTGATAAAGAAGCCAACGTCAGGCTAACAGCCAGAAGCGGGAGGACCAGCGGTTAACCCCCCAGGCGGAGGCCCCAGAACAAGTACGCTGAGCCTAGGAGGTGGGCAGCGTGGCCGCCTCTCCAGCGGTGCCAAAGGGGCCACGCCACAGGGCCCAGTCCTCATTCCGTGTCACCACCACCCGCAGGCCCGGGTCCGGAGTCCCGGCCGCCGAGCACTCGCGCCGCCTCCCGGTTCGCTGAACGGGCGGGACTCGTGCCCCAGGGTCACGGGAGGGATAAGTCCCCAGGACTCCGGAAGACCCCGCCTCCCCCAGGCTCCCACTGCCCCCGCCACCAGCCGGCCGGGACCCCCGCTCCGGCCGGCCGCGCCCCCGCCCCACCTACCCGCGCGCTGTGCGGGCAGTAACTCTTGCTGAAGATCATCACTCGGTTGCTCTCGATGAGGCCCAGGAGGCGGCGCCGCAGCTCCTCGCGGGCCTCGGAGGACGAGCGGCCGGTGCCGGGGGACGACAGGCGGGCCCGGCGCCCTGGCGGTGAAGACATGGGCACGCCGCGGACACTGCCCAGGCGGCGGTTGGGGACCGCGCCCACCTTCACCGGCCCCGGCGATGTCTGTGCCCGCGGCGGCGGTGGTGGCGGTGGCTGTGCCAGGGCGGCGGTGTCGCTCCCGGCCTGGCCGGGGCAGTTCAGGGACCGAGAGGCGGGCGTTGGCGCCGGGAGTGGACCTGGGAACCGGGAAAAGCGAACACCACCCAAACCAGGTACCTGCCGCCAAGTCGGCGGAACCGCCGCTCGCGCCGCCCCGCCCCCGGCGCCGCCCCGCCCCCGGCGCCGCCCCGCCCCCGGCGCCGCCCCGCC
>NW_023270855.1:764935-770350 GCF_011800145.1 Mirounga leonina
ACTAGGCCGTTCCTGGCCACCGGGAGTCTTCATCCCTTCTCAGAGTTGGAGGTCTATCTGCCACCTTATTATCCGTTTTGTGTGCACATCCTCCGATCGCCCAGTCTCCGTGATGCGGCCCTGGGTTGCCCCATGTGGAATACTTTCCATGCCTCGTAATCTCCACTAGCCCCTTGAAACCATCTTAAAAGGAGACATACCTCAGTGAGGATAGATGTCTCAATCTTATGAAAAGAGTGAATAAATAAAGTCATCTTTAGGAAAGATGGTTATTTTTTTTTTTTTACTTTAAGTTTCTATTTTAATTCCAGTTAGTCAACATACAGCGTTATATTAGTTTCAGGTGTGCACTTCCATACATCCTCGGGTACTCAGAACCTGTTTTATCCATCCCCTCACCCACCTCCCCTCTGGTAGCCATCAGTTTGTTCTCTGTAGTTAGGAGTCTGTTTCTTAGTTTGTCTCTTTTATTTTTCCTTGTTCATTTGTTTTGTTTCTTTAATTCCACATATGAGTGAAATCATATATTTGTCTTTCTCTGACTGGTTTATTTCTCTTAGCATTATACTCTCTAGTTCCAACCATGTTGCTGCAAATGGCAAGATTTCATACTTTTTATGGCTGAATAATAATCCATTGTATAATATATATTATTTTACTATATATAATATATATTATTACATACATATGTAATACATATATATATACACATCTATATATACCACATCTTCTTTATCCATTCATCAATTGATAGACACTTGGACAGCTTCCATATCTTGGCTATTGTAAATAATGCTGCTATAAACATAGGGGTGCATGTATCTCTTTGAATTAACGTTTTCATATTCTTTGGGCAAATACCCAGATTGCTGGATCATAAGGTAGTTCTATTTTTTAACTTTTTGAGGAACCTCCATACCGGTTCCCATTCCCACCCAGAGTGCACGAGGGTTGCTTTTTCTCCCTATCCTCACCAACACCTGTTGTTTCCTCTGTTGTTGATTTTAGCCATTCTGACAGATGTGAGGTGACATCTCATTGTGGTTTTGATCTGTATTTCCTGATGATAAGTGATGGTGAGCATCTTTTCATGTGTCTGTTGACCAAGATGATTATTTTTTTGAAGTTTATGTCCCGCAACTAAATAAAAATACTACATTTTCTATTGCAACATAGGTCACATGGCTCCATCCTATGACCCTGAGATCATGACCTCAGCCAAAATCAAGAGTTGGATGCTCAACTACCTGCGCCACCCAGGCACCCCACATCACAATTTTAAGGTGAGTTTCCTTCCTAATTTGGTACCCCACATGCCTACTACATGGAATTCTAAAGGCACCTCTATACCAGAATAGGAAGCCTGTATTTATCATTTGGGTGGGTAGAGGATCTCAGCGCTGAACTTGGTCACCATGGCCTACAGCCCCTTGGGCTGCAATGACTGAATGAAACCCCAATAAAGAGAAAGGCTCAACTGCAAGCCCAGAAGGCTGTCCTGGTCCCTTTCACGTGTCATCTTCTGACTCTGTCTCTGGTTCACTGTGCTTCAGCCACACTGCCTTTCTCCCTGTGCCTTGGATATGTCAAACCCATTCTTGCCTTAGGGTCTTTGCATTTTCTGCTTCCTCAACTTAGGATGTTCTCCCCTCTCAGCCAATCTAGCTCCCACTTGTCAACAGAGTCTTGGCTTAAGTGGTACCTTCATACAGAATATTTTGCTGTGAAGTAGCCCTGTCTCCATCACACTGTACACATTCTAGTTCTTTCATGACACATTTATTGCTATTTGTGATTATCTTCTATAGTTACAACCAGTAAACCATACTTATTTGTTGCCTGTGCCCCCTCACCTGTCAGCATCACCAGAATGTAAGCTCCAATGAGGGAAGGACCTCAGCACTCTAGCTCATGGCTCTATCCCCAGAGTCCTTCACTGTACTTTGCTTATAGTAGGCACACATGAATGACAGAGAACCAAGCATGTCACAAATTGCTAGTGCATATGTTACCATAATTTGCATCCCCACTTGTTCCCATGTGACAGGCTGGGCCTCAAATCCTTTTCCTTCCTACCCTATTCATCCAGAGAACCCCAAATCAGGGAGGTGGGGCAGGGACCATGCCATTCTGGAACTGCCGCTCCTCCTGCCCAGGAGCTGTGTAGCTATTTCATGCCTTTACTCCACAAACATCTACTGAACATTTAGGGCTGTGTTCTGTGTTAGGGAATAAGGAAATGGACGGCAGTGTTTGTCTTCATATTAGAACCTTTCAGGGAGAGATGTCAAAAAGAAGGGCACAAATGGGGAAGTCGTTGTAAAGAGAGGAGTATACTTAAGCTGAATTTGGTGAACTGAAGAGTAGTTTGCCCAGACAATGAGTTGGAAAAGGATCCAGACAGGGGGAGGCAGCCCAATTGACCCGCAGAAGCAGGGCACAGCCCAGGCAATTTGGGGAAATGTTGGAAGATCCACAAATGGGCAGAGCTGAGATGAAAATTAATGCTGATGAAGTAAGCAGGGACCAGATGGCTAAGACCCTGTTGCCTTACTGTTTAAAGACTCTCCAGGAAGAAAAGGAAAACAAAGATAATGATTTCAGGCAGGAACCAGCTGGCTGTCCTGTCAGCATGAGCAAAGATTATAAAGTGTGGAGTGTGAAAATAATAAAGGGAAGCCTCACTAGAGTGGAGTCAGGAGGCCAGTAGGGGGAGTTCTCATGCCCTACCACTGGTAGTCAATTGCAGACCCAACAGGAAGAGAGGAACCATGCAAGTCAAAACTAGTTTAGCCACCACTTCACTATCCCAGCAGAAGGAAGAAAGATTTTTCTCCTGCCCCAGCAACAGCCCAGGCAATAAAAGGCTGTCACAGCTCAGGCAATGAAAAGCCACTAGCTTCAGCCCTCTCCTTTTGTTCTAGGGACTTGCCAGTGGTTTTGCCTGTAGCTTGCTTATCCCAAATTGCAATTCTCCGCTATTCCCAAATAAGACCATTTTTGCTGGTAACATACTGGCAGTTTTATTTTTAAGGTTAACAAGAGAAAATAAGGAAGAAAGAAAACACCAAGAGGGATGTCCCTTTCTTCTTCCTACTTAATGTAAATTATTTGTGCCTTCTCTCTTTACCTCTTAATCAATTTTGCCACAATGTTGTCTATTTTATCTCTCTTTTTCAAAGAAAGTTTTAAATTTTATAAATTAAATTCACTTTTTGTATCTTAATTAATCAATTTCTACTTTTACCTTTGTTTTATAGGAGTTCATCTTATCATTTTTCCTATTCCTTAACTTGTATATTTAATTCATTTATTTCTCCCTTGTTTCCTTTTTTTAAAAAGTATTAACTTAGCTAAAACAATACATGCTTTCCCCCCACCAAAAAAACTCAAGCAACACATAAAAGTAGAAAGAATAAAATAAAAATCTAGGATAATAATCATACCAAAGTATAGTAAAAAAAATTATTTGTGATTTATCATGACCATCATTCCAGATACCTCTCTAAACACTTAAACAGAAGTATAGAGAGAGATATAATTTTTTAATGTATGGTCATGCTAATTTTAAAGTAAAATATAAACAAGAATTTAAGAAAAAAGCTAAAGTGAGACTGTAGGAATTATTTTTTCAGAGATGGTATTACTTTCTCAAAGATCTCTTTAAAGAAGAATGATCATGAACGATGAGATGGCAGTCATTAATTTTTAACAAGTTCCTACTTTCAACTCTAGTTTTTACTTGCTGGTAAGAAAACTGAAGAAATGAGAGCACTTACATTCTCTGCTACTTCTCTGCCTTCTTGCCCATGAGTTTTATGAATGATATTATTTTTATGTTGTCACGTTTTATGACATTTATATTCTGTGTGGTAGCTCTACCTCTTACAACTCAATCTTTTTAATTTAAGTGGATTTGATGTCAAGTCCTGATCTTCTTGCTTTGTCTTTTGTATTTCTGAATTTTAGAATTTTAATCACTTCTTCATTGTTAGGTTTGAATTATCCCAAGTAATTCTTTTTTTCCCAAAAAGGATCATGGTTATTGTCTTCCCTGAATTTTTACATGCTTGAGAATGTCTGTCTGTTCCCTACATCCATGAACAATTCAGCTAGCTCTAAAAATCTTGGATCATACTTTCCTCTCCTCTAAACTTTGTAGATTTTTGCTTCCTATTTTCTGGAATGCAGTATGGATGTAGAAAATTCTGAGAACAGCAGTTTCTTTCTTGTAAAAGGTATTAATTCCTATTGCTGCAGAACAAATTACCCCCAAAACTGAGCAACTGAGAACAACATATACTTATTACCTCATAGTTTCTGTAGGTCAGAAATCTGGGAAGAGGTTAGCTGGATGATTCTGGCTCAGGGTATCTGTGAGGTTGCAATTCAGCTATTGGTTGCGGCTGAAGGATCTGCTTCCCTACTCATATGGTTGTTGACAGGACTCAGTCCCTCACCACAAGGGCCTCTCTATAGGTTTCTTGAGTGTCTAATGGCAGGTGACTTTCCTTAGAATAAGTGATTGAAAAGACAGCGAAAAAGAGAGCACATGCACCTGAGCTGGAAGCCATCTTTTTATAACCTAATCTCAGAAGTGACATCCTATCATGTCTGCCATATTCTAAATCCAGCCCATACTCAAGGGGAAAGGAATCTAGCACCTCTTGAAGAAGAGAACTGTATCAGTGAATTTGTGTGCATATCTTGAAGACTACCTGTTTTTTTCTGTATAGAAGACTATCTTTTTTTTTTAAGATGAGGCTTTATTATAGTGTCATCTTTTCTTTTATTTATTTTTTTTATTATGTTCAGTTAGCCACCATATAGTACATCATCAGTTTTTGATGTAGTGTTCAATGATTCATTAGTTGCATATAACACCCAGTGCTCATCGCGACACGTGCCCTCCTTAATACCCATCACTCGGCTACTCCAACCCCCCACCCCCTCCCCTCTGAACCCCTCAGTTTGTTTCCCGGAGTCCATAGTCTCTCATGGTTTGTGTCCCTCTCTGATTTCTCCCCCCTTCAGTTTTCCCCCCTTCCCATACGGTCTTCCATGCTATTCCTTATGTTCCACATATGAGTGAAACTATATGATAATTGTCTTTCTCTGCTTGACTTATTTGACTTAGCATAATCCCCTCTAGTTCCATCCATGTCGATGCGAAAGGTAGGTATTCATCCTTTCTGATGGCTGAGTAATATTCCATTGTATATATGGACCACATCTTTATCCATTTGTCTATTAAAGGGCATCTTGGTTCCTCCCATAGTTTGTCTATTGTGGACTGTATAGAAGCCTATCTAGAAGCAGGAGAAGGAGAAGGAGAAGGAGAAGGAGAAGGAGAAGGAGAAGGAGAAGGAGAAGAAGAAGAAGAAGAAGAAGAAGAAGAAGAAGAAGAAGAAGAAG
>NW_023270855.1:770360-1041048 GCF_011800145.1 Mirounga leonina
AAGAAGAAGAAGAAGAAGAAGAAGAAGAAGAAGAAGAAGAAGAAGAAAAGGAAGGAGGAGGAGGATGATAGGAGGAGGGGAAGGAGGAGGACGAGGAGGACGAGGAGAAGAAGAAAAAGGAGGAGGAGGAAACATCACCCAGCTATGTCTTGGTGTCATCTTTTGAGCTGCAAATCCAGATATTTTCTTCTATTACATCTTTAGATATTGTTTCCACTTTGTTTGTTGACTTTCTTTATTCAGAGAATTATTATAATATGTTCAGTTTTCTTTGCTTTCACATTTATCGCTATAATTATTGTTACAACCTCATTCTTTTCCATTAATTTCTGTTAGTTTGTGTTTCTGGTACCTTATTTACCATGTCCCAAACTGTGTTTTCAGTCACTTATTCTATATGTGTTATTTTATATACCACTACTTGTATATAGAATATACCTCCTGCTTTTAATGTGGTTTTTGTGCTCTATATTACCTTCATTTTTTTTTAATTTACTTTCTGGGCCCTGCCAGCTTTCTTTTAATAATCTTATCACCTTCTGTGGGCTTATTATCTCTTCTTTGAAATTCTGTATCTTTTTCTTGAGCTTCCTGCCCTTGTTTTTAAAAAAGAGTATGTTTCCTCTGACTACTTTGAAATTATGGACGACTCATGTGAATTCTGCCAGTGTCTTGTTGGGTGATTCTGTGCTTTCGCAGATCTGTGGTGAGTGCTTTTCATCTACAATACGCTTACATGCTCCGTTCCTCATCTCTTGTTTTGGCAGGGTTTATGCCTAGATGCTGCAGTAGCCCCAGTGGTTGTCATGGGTTAGGAGTGGCAATCAAAGTCATTAATTCATTAATTAAATCTCATACTGTGTTTAGAGAGCTTTACAGATGGATACAGGACACATTATGCAGCGTGCACCACCTCTGCATTTTACTGGGGGTCCCAACAGTTACCCAGGTACACAGCTTATGTCTGCTCACTGCACAGGATATGTACAGCTGCTGTGGGTGAGAGACGAAATGCACATGGGCAACCTTAACACAAAAGCTGCCACCTCAGTTTTTCACCATTTTTAAAGATGTTATTCCGGCCATGTAAGTGCAAGACCTGATGCCAACTCACAGGTCTCCCAGGCCAGTTACAGACCCATAGATCACAGAGAAACAACAAAGAAAGCAGACACAATGCAACATATTTATCTTACCTCTATAATTCCCAAGGAGAGGGTACTGAGAGAGGAGAGGCCTGAGATCATTTCCCCAGGTAATCCAAGGGCAGTCCAAGTCTGATGTCATCCAATTTACTCAGAGGACCTTGCAGGTGCCTTTCTAAGTATAACTTCTCTTTCTATGGAATTGTTTTTCTGCTGAAAAATACTATATATGGTAAGAAGCAGAGAAAGGCTGCTCACAGCTCCAATTTAAGTTGATTGTCCTCAATGTTGTCCCCAAGGATTTGTGCCAAATCTGTTATCTTCTTGGCCCCGAGGAGGCATCTAACCCTAGTTTCCAAAACTCAAGTGCTTCACAGCCAGACCTCCATATTATGAGGCTTCGTGTGCCATAACCCAGTTATCTTTGCTCCCTCTCCCAGCCTCACCCCTGGGTGGTCTCCTGGGCCAGAAGCTGGGCCTTTGAGGGAAAGCATAATTCATTTCTCTTCCTGCCTTCTCAATTCCCCCGTACTTCTTGTTTTATTCTGTATCCTACTCATGCCCTTATATCTGGTTGACCCATCAAAGCTTCATTGGATGGAGCTTTCACAACCATGACACTGTTTTCAGGGAAATTTGTGCTTTAATTAAAGTCTAAAAAAAGGCCGTGTGGCTTTGGATCCTAGTTCCTGTACCTACTCATCAGTTGACTGAGGCAACACTCATAGAAGGAGACTCATAGAAGGAGACTGTTAAGAGTTGGTGTGGATTTTAAACAAGTCAGTACGTGTAAAGTGCTTAGGATAGCATGTGGCATAGGGCAAGCGCTCAGTATGTACATGATTAAAATTTCATCACTGATTCCTCCCAACAGCCCTCTAAAGGAGACATTATTGACTCCATCTCACAAGTGAGAAAACCAAGGGTGTGGAAGAAAACATAATGTTCCCAAAGCCACAGACGTAAAGGGAAGGACTGAGACTTGCATCCTTGTTCACTTACCTCTGTAGCACTCTGTCCAGAATTAATACCAAGCTATGTTTTGTTCTTTTGGTAGATTTTCAGGGAGAGCAGAGAGTAAAACTGCCTCTCCTTCATCTCTAGCAGCAGTTCCTTTTTCTTCTTTTGCACCTGATGAATGCATTTTAAAACTATGAATTTTCCTCTCCGCTCTGCCTTGGCAACATTCCATAGGTTTCATTCTGCTCCTTCTCATTTGTTTCTAAGTGTTTTTTAATTTTTGTTGTATTTGTGTATTTTAATTTTGTTGTAATTTTGTTGTAATTTTCTCCTTTGTGCATTTTTCAGGAGGTGCATTTTAATATTTCCAAATGGATAGATTTTTGTCTCTGCTACATCTGCCCTTTGTAGCAAATTTCCAATTTTATTATATTAGGGTCCAAAAATATGGCTTCTTTGATTTCTACTTTTTGTAATTTATTAAGATTCTTCTTCATAGTTAGATAGCAATTTTTGCCAATGCTCCTTGACTCTGAAAAGTGTGCATTTTCAGCATGTTGTAGACAAAGTAGAAGCTTGTGATTGTGTAATTCACATCATTCACATCATTTCTTGTTTTTTTAATATATCAAATTATAAGAGATGTATATTAAAATAATGGTGAATTTAGGGACGCCTGGGTGGCTCAGTTGGTTAAGCGACTGCCTTCGGCTCAGGTCATGATCCTGGAGTTCCGGGATCGAGTCCCGCATCGGGCTCCCTGCTCAGCAGGGAGCCTGCTTCTCCCTCTGACCCTCCCCCCTCTCATGCTCTCTCTCTATCTCATTCTGTCTCAAATAAATAAATAAAATCTTTAAAAAAAAATAATGGTGAATTTGTTAATTATTCAATCCATTTGCTCATATAAGTTTTGGACATGTGGTTGGCTCCCAAGGACTTGTTCCACCTCTTCTATATGCTGTCATTTCCAAGCGTTTGGGATATCATTGATGCCGTGCCACAGATGGGCCATGATGGTCTCCGATACCTGAAGAATGCCTTCCCCCTTGCTCTCATTTATTTCAGAATTTCCTACCTAAGCCAAGTGTAAGCCAACCGCTCTCTGCCATGCTCCTAGCTGTACAGACTGGTTCAGGTGTGGTCAAAAGACCTAAGTTATTAAATGACCCAGGACTGTGTGTGTGCATGTGTGTGTATTTGTGTGTGTGTGTGTGTGTAGTTGAAGGTAGACTGGATGCTAATGAGCTCAGAGATCCAAGAGAGAAAGACAGCATGCAAGGCCTCCTGAGACCTAGGCTCAGAATCAGAACACCTTCACTTCTGCTACATTCTGTCGACCAAAAGAAGCCAAAGGGCCAGCTCAGATTTGAGGGGCAGGAAATACATTGCTTGTCTTGATGGGAGTTGCTGCACAGACACATCACTGAGGAAATGGATAGATACGGGGAAGGGTGGGAAAGGGCTGCTTTTGTAATCAACCTACCACGGGGAAAGAAAATCAGGGTTTTTAAAAGGTAACAAAGATGTACCTCTTTTTCTAGGTGGGATCTCTTCTTTTCCCCTGTGTCCTGGCCACAAATGGACCATTTCCCAGATCAGAATTCTAGATATTCTGTGTAGTTCAGACAGTGCTATTTATTTTAAAGGAAAGCCTTTGGATGGACCCAGCATGGCTCCCCTGAGCTAAGGGACACCACCAGAGTGGACTTCAATTCACCACCGGAGCAGAGGGTTGAAGGGGAGACTTGTCCTCCCCCTCAACGCAAGGAGGCAGCAGAAGGTCAGACTGAGGCTGTCAAGGGAAGAAAGAGGTAGCCTAGCCCCCTTCCCTTCTGGAGTTGATCTTTCCAGAAGCCAGCCATGGAGGTTCTGAGGGTAATGGAAGTGCCTGCTCAGGCGGAAACTTAAAATTATGCAGCTGCTCCCCTGTCTACGAATAGAGCCCTTAAGTCACCTGGGAACAGATTTGCCTTATTATCTTTTGAGTTTCCCTAAGTTATATAAATGTAAGGCAAGTCAGCACTGCTTTGCCTTTTTTTTTTTTTTTTAGAAATGTATAAATGGACCCTCACTTTCTTTGGCTTGGAAATGCCTATCCCTCTAAAGAGTCCTGAATATACAGAGCTAGGGAAGAGATGGTGACAAATTTGCACGAGGGCCACCAGCCTACTGGGAAAAGGTGTTTGCAACTCTGAGCTGTTCTTTTATTGGAACCAGACCCTCTCACAGAGACTGGTATAGCCCCCCTGAGCTCCTCTCATCTCCCCACCACTACCAAGGAAAGTGCCAATGGCCATAAAGGGTAATTCTCTAGGAAAGAAGGGTAGAGTCTGGCTGGTGGGTGGCTGTCCACACCATGCCAGCCTCAGGTTCCTGCACAGGCTGTGGCCCCTCCTGCGGCGGTGCATTCAAAGAACTGTTAACTTAACCCTGCCCAACCTAAACTAAATTGGACAATTTGGACAGGAAAGTTTCAAGTCTGAGATGCAGAATCTTTGTCAATTGGAGCAAACAGAGGATTAAAGCAGATCATCGGACAGCAACAGCAGTCTGTTGGGTGGATTGCTGAGGTCTTTGCGTTCAGTTCCCGTACTCAGTACAGCCTGCCTTACGTGGAGGCTCTTGTCCGCTTCTGTCTCCCCAGTTCCCTGGGATGCCCTAGAGCAAAGGGGCGGGGTTATTCCTCTGCCAAAAGCCCCCAGTCGTCTCTCTGCCTCCCTTAGAGCTGGGCCCAGGGCCTGGGATCGCTAGAGGACTCTTGGGTGAATGCAGAGCGTTCCAAAGCCGGCTCAGGAGCCCATCCCCACTTTTCGCGGTGTAGCGCTCCTCCCGGTTGGCCCACTGGGCTGTCTTGTAGACGCCCACTGCGGCGGGTCTCAGCGCGCACTTCTCAGGCCGGCCACCAGGTGGCAGTGGGCCTCTCGGGAAGCGAGCGGCGCTGCCGAGCAGGTGCGTCCCTGGCTGCCCGCCGCCCCGCGCACCTGCGCGCGGGGAGAGGGGCCTCCACCGCGACCCTGCGCAGAACGTTCTCCCCCCACCCGCACTCAATGACTCCACCTCTCCTGGTCTTGAGTTCCCCTCAAACAATATAGGGAGCCTGACGGATTCACTGAGGGGAATGGATATGAGCGTACAGTACGAACTGTAAAGGTTGCGGAAGAGATACCTGGTGTGGACACAATGATAAAAAGAGGAGATACACACTGTACTCTTAAGGAAAATCGTGGGTCAACTACTGGGACCCGCCCCCCACCCTGGTTAGCAACGCATGTTAACAGTTGGGAAGAGCAAAAATTCCAAAGGCATGGTTGTGAGGAAGGAGCACACAGCACATGGACTGCTTTGCATGTGTTGACTCACTGAAACCCCACAACAGCCCTCTGATTCTATAAGCTGCTTTGATTATTCCCATTTTACAGACAAGGAAACTGAGGTTCAGAGAAGTTGTAACTTGCTGGAGCCCACATCTTAGTAAGTGGCCTCGATGCATAATGGGTGTAGGGAGAGTGCTGTGTAGGAGGGGAGAGACTGGAGGGAAATGGGTAAAGTGAGAGAGAGGCAGGAAAGTGAGGAGAAGGATGCCTGCTGGGGACGGCATGGGACAGGCCACAAGCATGGGATGAGCTCTCTCCCCAGGGGCCTGGGCAGGGAAGCATGGTGCCCTCTGGGAGCCAGGCCTAGGGCCCAGGGCCCTTCTTCCCCTTGGCTAACTCCTTAGACCACACTCCCCTACTAGCCCACATTCTCAGAGTCTTTGCACTCACTGTCCTTTGCAATGCTATATTTGTGTGATTTTCTGATTAATGTCTGGCATCTCTCCCACCATGACTGGAAGCTCCACGAGGATGGGGAGCATGCTGTTTTCACCATTGTGTCATCAGTGCTGAGTGCATGCTGATGCATGGCTGGCACTCATGAGTGATAGGAATGAAGGGAAACACAGCAAGAAGTTCAACCCTGGGTAGTGCGTGGGTTGGGGAGCCTCGGGGTGCTGTTTGCACATCATCTCTTTTGTCTCAGCCCCTCCTTCTATTTCAGGACCTGACTCTCTCACAGTATAGGTATGTGTCCTTTCAATACATAGGAGCTGGAGAGATGCTGTCTGGTTGTAGAAAGTGTTCAGAGGAAAAGAGTGAAAGAGGTGGTGATATCTTTGAGGCCACATCCTTTCTGCTTCCACCTTAGCTGCTTTCCAGCTGTGAAATGTCTAAGTGCAGCCACCCCATTTCACCGGAATGGCTGTCTCAGGGATGTGACCAGGAGGGGACAGAGCAGGCTGTGTCCCTGGGGTGGGGGACAGGGAGGGGAATCACTCACTGCTCCATCTCCAAGCCTCTGCTCTTTCCCTTCTCCTTCAAGGGGCTGGGTAATGGCCTCATAAAACTGGAGCCAGCACTCTCCCCTTTGGTTCCTATTTGCTTGCAGGAATCATTTCACCTACAAGAATTGTTTATTCCTCAACTGTAGAGGTGTCGTCTGCTGGTTCAAAGATGCAGTGTAATAGTTATTGGAGATGTGACTGGTTTCTGCAAGTTCCACTATCTAATTTGGGAGACCAGTAACTGATGATTACTAGAACCCTGGTGGTTTTATTTCTCTGTTTATTTATCTTGCAGTATTGTTTGTGCTTCTTGTCCTGAAACTGTCATGTGTGAGAATTTTCTGAGGAGGTCTGAGTGTGCTCTTTCCTGCCTTTGCCTTTCTTCTTTTTTTTAATGGCTATAAGGATTAGTGTCTAAATAAAATCAACCAACAGGAATACATACATTCTACTGCTTTATGAATCTGACAGGTGATAGTAATGGGCAGCAAACCCAGAGAATGGAAAACCTATAAAGCAGACCTCCAAACACCTCTCTTTTGTCACGTTGTGATGAAGGATATCTATAGACTCAGGGAAGAAAACTCAACCAGCCAGGGAGTGTGGGTGCATTTCTTAGGTCTGGCAGAGAAGATGTTTATAACACACATGAGACTGAAATTCTAAGTTGCAAAAATATCAAAGCTGGGTTTGGAGGAAGATCTTGACTTTTCTCCACTTACAAAGTCTCTGAATTTGGGATTTCCTGTATTTATCTCAGTCAATGGGAAACAAAAGACACAAATCCCGATTCTTATGAAAAGCATAAAGAGGAAGACTTGGGAATCCAATGAGTGTGATTCTGGGACCCGTCCTGTGGGAGTAGGGCTGGAGCTAGAAGTTTTTGTCCATCCCACCAAGCACCTTTGGGCCAACCCAACCCATCCATACTTAGTTCCCCAGTGGCTCCGCAAGGACAGCCATGCACACTCAATACCATCCATAGGAACACCTGGGGCAGACTTCCTTACCTGCCTGCCACACTCAACTGTGTCAAAGCTGATTCTTCACCTAGGCTTGGCTTTGCTTTTCAGCCACTTCTGCATATTGGATCAGTCAACTGATCTGATTTTCTTGGCTCAATCCTTGGCATTTTGGAGGAATTTTCTCACTTTCTGGCTTTCTCCTCCTCTTCCTTCTCTCCCCAGGGAGAACATTTCAACCTGGCTTTGACTCCCAAGGACCCATCAGCTAATTCTCTACTGAAGCCCAAGGAACCAACCTGTTAAAAAAAGGTCAACGAGTTAATGTTTTGGAGCAATGCGAAGGGGTGCCTGGGAAGCAGAAGAGAAAGGCTGGTAGAAGACAATAGGCATGTGCGACTTGAAGGCTGCCCCAATTCTCCTCAGACACAGCTAAAGGGAAAAACCTCTGATCGATCTCCATTTTAGCACCAGTGCTGCTAACTGCTCGGATCTGTTTGCAAATCTGTGAGATGATCTGAGAATTTGAACATGAGTTATGAGAAAGCCTTTTCACCATGTCCTCTAAATAATAACACTATGAAGGAGAGTCACCAAATTCAATCAATGAAAAACATATCTGAGGAATAGAGAAAGCAGGATAGGAATTTTGAATAAGTGTAAGTAATGACTCCAGAGAAATGTACAAAGATACTGCCTTTGTAAAAAAAAAAAAAAAAAAAAAAAAAAGATACGGCTATTATATGGGATTGCTATATTAGCAAAAACCAAAGCTCAATAGGTGGGCTGAAAATGGAATTAATACAGCTGAAGGTCAAATCAGTAATCCAGAAAACCTAACTAAGGAATTATCCCAGAACATGCCATAGGAGCACAAAGTAATAACATGAAACAAAGTTAAGGGACATAGAAGATAAATAGAAAAATTGCAAAAGCCATCAAAGAGGAACTCTAGAGAGTAGAGAGAATGGAAGGAAGGAAATTTTCTAAGAAGTAACAGAGGAAATGTTCTCCAAACTGAAGAAATAATGATGCTGAGATTGACAGGGCCCTTCAAGAGATGAACATGATAATAGAGCAGTATCTTCAAAGTCCTCAGTGAAAATAGGACCTGGGACCTACAACTATACCTACAACTATACCAAGCCTAACTATTGTAAAGCTATCATTCAGTGTGAGGGCAAAATGAAGACATTTTTAGGCAGGCAAGAAGCCAAACATTGAAGACCCACAGATCCTCTCTTAAAAAACCCAAATACTGGAAGATGAATTCTGGCAAGAAGAAAAATGAAGAAATGCAAAAGGAATGGAGTACAATAAACCTTGCATCAAATAAATGGTCAAATAAAACAGTAAACACTGCTTTTTAAGAGTGTTGATTGTTTAAAGCAAGAAATTTTAAATAACAATGCAGGTGCACTACTTGGAAAACTGACAGTATCCTCAAAGGCTAAATATATGGATATGCTAAGACCCAGTAATTCTTTTCTCTCCACTGCATGAATGTTTCCTGTGGAAATTAATAAAAGGAAACCTTGTTTAAAATGGAGTTGGGAGGCAAGCAGGGGAGCTCTCACCTCCTACCACTCCTTGTCAATTGCAGACCCACCCAACAGGAAGAGAGAGACCTTGGAGTCCATACTACTACTACCCTAGCAGATGGAAGAAAGTTTTTCCTCCTCCCTCAGCAACAACCCAGCCAACAAGAGACTGTCCCAATTCAGCCAATGAAAAGCCATTACTTTGAACTCCCAGTTTTCTCCAATGGACTTTTGGTTTATGACGGACCCTGCCAACTCCACGCTTTTCTGTATAAAAGAGTCTTCCTCTCCTTTGTTTTCTGGACTGCTGTAGCTTGTTCAGATTGAAATGCTCTGCTATTCCTGAATAAGCCCATTTTTGCTGGTGAAATAACTGCCAATTCTATTTTTAAGGTTAACAATGCACAAGGAATGCAGAGCTATCTGTACCAAAAAGACAAGTGCTAGAGTGCTCATAGCAGCATTATTTGCAGTATCCACAAACTGGGACAAATGTTCATAACAGTAGAATACATAACTTATGACATAGTCATAGAAAAGCACCACTGCTATATGCTTTCGTGGAGTCTCAAAGGCATAATGATGGGCAAAACGAGTTAGACACAGAGGAATAGATGCTGCGATGTCACATATATGAAGTCGAGGAACAGGACACACTGACTTAAGGTGATGGGCTTACCTGTGGGAGGGGGAAAGACTGGGAGACCACCAAGTCTTTGTGAATACTGGGAATGTTCTGTGTCTTCCTCGGGGTAGGATTTGCATGAGTGAGTTTTCCTTGGAAAAATTAATCAAGCTATATGCTTTACATTTAGGCATGTTGGTATATGTCTGTTATACTTTAATGAAAAGAAAATAAATTAATCATGGAACAAAAATTCTAGGGGAATGGTCAATGTAGTAAAGGGAAGTAGAACTGTTGTTTGGCTTCTTGTGGAAGCAACTTACCTATAGATAGTGTTTTTTTTAAGTGGGAAAATTTAACAAAGAAAATTCAATTGGTATAACAAGGTGTAAGAAAAAAGGGAAGGAACACTTTAAAAGCATAATACACATAAAACAAACAAAAAAGAATTAACAGTTCTAAGATCAGTCATCACAATAGATGTGATTGGGTTAAACTTGTTAACTGGAAAAAAAAAAAAAAGACCCTTGTTGGATAAAAATACAAACTCCAACTGTATACCCTTCATGTGAAACATGTCTAAAAGAAACAATCCAGGAAAAATGAAACTGAAGGAATGAAAATGCTAATAAAACAAAGAAAGATGGTAATATTAAATTCAGATGAAATGGAATTCAAGTCCAAAGCATTTATAATAAAAGAAACAGATATGTCATATTGAAAAAAGGGAACAATATGCAGGGTAACTAATGATCATTTTTTTATTGTCCTTAAAGCATAGCTTCAAAATACAGAGCAGAAACCTGATAGAATTGTAAGTAGAACAAACCAAATCCTAATATCTTATTGGGCGATTTTGACAAAACTCTCAGAGAAATAAGTAAGTAAAGAGAAGATTTGCCTAAAACAATAAATGAGCTTGAGCTAATCACACATACACACACACACACACACACACACACACACACCCTTCTGCTTAACTAGCAGAGATTATATTATTCTTTGAACCACAAATGGAATATTCTGAAAAACTGTGTCTAAGGCCATAAAGGAAATCTTAATAAATTCCAAAAATCTGCTGTTATTTAGGCTATAGTCTCTGATTGAAATGCAATAAAATTAGGAGTTAACAAAGACATTTTAATAGCTCTTGAATTAAAGGGAAAATAAAAATATGTAATGCACAAACTATTTATGTCTGAACAATAACAGAAGCAACCTATCACAAAATCTGTTTTTCTGCCCAAGCAGCACTCAAAGGGAGAAGTATGGCTTACACGCATACATTCATTACAAAACAAAAAAAGATTGACGATAAATGAACTAAACTTTCAACTCAAGGAGCTACTAAAAAAAAAAAAAAAACATTAAAAAATTCCCAAACAGTAGGATGATGGAATTAACACTTAACTAGAAATTAATAAAATACGAACAAAAACAATACAGTGGATCAATGAAATAGACGGTTCAAGAGACAACAGAGGACAACTTGGAAAAACAAAGCTATATGCTGACCTCCCTCAAACGTAGATGCAAAACTCCTGAATAAAATCCCATACAGGATGGAAACCTGAAAGGCCAGACAGAGGACTCGGTGTCCCCCAGCTAGGTCACTCAGTCTATGAGTTGTTCTGTGTTTGTTTCGGTCGGAAGGTCTGAATGTACTTCTCCTTCCCCCTCCCTCTCTCTCTGTGACTCTGCACGCATCTATCTTTTACCTTTTTTTGGATGTATCTCTTCTAAATATGTTTGTTTGTGAGTCTCTAGACCTTTCTTTTCTTTTTCCTTTAGTTTTACATTTTTTGTTTCTTTTGTGTGTGTGTGTCTAGATGTTTCTGTGAAACTGTCTTTTTCCACTTCTGTGTTTATTTTTTTTCCTTCTCTATTTCTCTCCCTTAATTGGTAAGAATATAAAAAAATAAGTAAATGTTATGATTTTATTAATCGAATGTGTTCCTTGTTTTGTGTGTGTGTGTGTGTGTTTTGAATGTGTTCCTTGTTTTAAATTTTAAATTAGACTATTTTTATAGTATTATCTTTTAAAATTAAATCGATTGAGTTTTTACTTTTTAAAAAATTAGCAAATTCAATCCATCAGTCTATTAAAAACATCTCTGGAATGCAAATATGTGTTAAACTTAAGAAAAAAATCTACCAATTTAAATCACTGCTTTATTGGAGTACAAGAAAAACCACATAATTATTTTCATAGAGAACAAAAACATTTTTGAAAATATTCCACATACATACTTTCATGATAAAAAAACAAAGCTTCTAGCAAATTAGGTTCTTTCATAATATGATAAAGGGCATTGGAACTCTGCAGTTATCATCATACTTGATAACAAAATAAAAAGAAACAGTATTACTATTATTGCACTAGTCAACCTTTTTATTGGAGATACTAGCTAATACTATAATACAAGGGGAAAATGGTATTAACATTGGGGGAAAAAAGAACAAAACCAAGATTATGTACAGACCAAATGATCACCTCCCTAGAAAATTCTCAAGAGAATCAATTGACAAACCAATAAGAGAGTTAAACAGTGTAGCCAGATATAAGATCAGCATAGAAAAATCGATAGCTTAATTACATACTAGCAAAAACCAATTAGAAAATGAAATGAGAAATGAACCCATTCTTAAAAGCAACAAATTCTATAAAATATCTAGAAAGAAAATTAATAAAAATGTCTGCAAACTATATAAAGAAAGCTACCAAAGTTTACTGAATGGCCTTCAATAAGAGTTAGTTATATCAGTTCTCCCATAAATTAATCTATAAAATCAATAGAATCCCAATCAAAATCTCAGTAACATGACTAATGGTATATGACAAGATGATTTCTTTCCCTTAGAAGGGAAATTTCCAGAGGTAGTCAAGAAAATTTGAAAGAAGAAAAACAACAAGGGGTAACTTCCCTTGTTAGATATCCAAATATCTTATAAAATTATAGCAATTAAATTAGTGGTATATTCTATATAAATAGCCAATGAATAGGGAGACAAATCTAGACACATATTGTGTACATATGGAAAAAGTAGTTTATTATGAAGTTGACTTTTTAAATTTAGTGGTGTGGGGAGTCTGGGTGGTTCAGTCAGCTCAGTGTTCTCTTGATTTTGGCTCAGTCATGATCTCAGGGTCATGGGATTGAGCCCTGTGTCAGGCTCTGTGCTCAGTGGGGAGTCTGCTTGAGGTCCCTCTGCAACCCCCCATTGTGTGTGTGGTCTCTCTCTCTCTCTGTCAAATAAATAAATCTTTTTTTAAAATTAAAAAAAATAACTTTAGTGGTAAAACAATGAAATATTGAATATATGATGGGGGGCAATTGGCCATCTATATGGAAAAAAAATCCTATATAGCATAATCCCATAGCATAATAAAAATAAATTACCAATGGTTTTAAAAGGTAAACATAAAACAAAACTGTTTACAATCTTAGTAGGAGATACTTCCTTATTAAAACATAAAATCTAGGGTGCTGGGTGGCTCAGTCGGTTAAACGTCTGCCTTTGGCTCAGGTCATGATCCCAGAGTTCTGGGATGGAGCCCTGTGTCGGGCTCCCTGCTCAGCAAGGAGCCTGCTTCTCTCCCTCTGCTGCTCCCCCTGCTTGTGTTCTCTCTCTCTCAAATAAATAAAGTCTTTAAAAAAAACCACATAAAATCTGCAAACCAAAAAAGAGTATGACTTAGAGATTTGACAACACAAAATTCAAAACTTGTTTGTCAAAAAATAACATAAATTTCAAAGACAAGTGGTAGACTGGGAGAAAATAGTTAAAACATCTGAAAAAAAGGAGTAACACCCACAGCATATAAAGAGCTCCTATAAATCAATAATAAAAGGACTCAAAACAAATAAGGTGGACAGAGGATATGAAAAGGTAATTCACAGATAAAAGAAATATTAATGACCAACAAACAAATGTAAAGATGCTTTGGATGTAATATTTAGGGCATTATAACTAAAATTAAAACAATTTTTGGAGGGGGGGGCGCCTGGGTGGCACAGTTGGTTAAGTGGCTGACTCTTGGTTTCAGCTCAAGTTGTGATCTCAGGGTCATAAGAGTGTGCCCTGTGTCGGGCTCCACTCAGCATGGAGTCTGCTGGAGACTCTCCCTCTCCCTCTCCCTCTGCCCCTCCTGCCCGTACTCTCTCCCTCTCTCTCTAAAATAAATAAATCTTAAAAAAAACTCAATTTTTTTTTCTCTGTAACACTGGCAAAAATTGAATGGTAACACCCGTGTTGGCAAAGCTGTGGGGAAATGAGCATTCTCATACATTGGTGGTGGGTAGAAGTGTTGGTACATGGTTTGAACCTGCAGTTCCACTTTTAGGAATCTATTCTTTAGAACCCTTGCAAAAGTGCACAAAGACACTCCTACGAGATAGTTCATTGTAGTATGCTTTGTATTAGTCCTAATGATCCATCAGAAGGGTGGGGAGGAGGGCACTGGTGGGTGGTGTGTCCGGTGAGTGGACAACCGCCACCAGGCCAGGATCTGCTTCCCTGGGCAAGTGTGAAATCGGAAGGCCACTGCCCCCAGCACCCCTAAAGTGTGGTGTGTCCTCCCACGCTGGCTCCAAGGGGTGGTCCCTCCTGGCCCCGACAATTATAGCTGTGTGCTGTGGACGAGTCGGTTCCCTCCTGACCAGTGTCGTCATCCCCGAAGTGGGAACAATAATAATAATAATACTTACTGCATCAGGTTGTTTGAGGATTAAACCAGACCCCATCTGAACAGTCCCCAATCTTCTTCCCATCTCCATCAGAAAGACTCAGGAAATGGTCTGTCCAGTCACATGGCATGCTCCTTGGAGATGAGCATGAGAGGAGAGCTCACGCCAGCTCAGCCTACTCCTTGTTAGGAACACTAGAGAAAACGGCTTCTCACCCTTTGGCATTACCATTGTCATGGCAGTTACAACTACCATCAGGAGTCCAGTGGGAGCCTGCCCTCACTGCTGCATGAAGTCCTCCCAGGAAGATTAGACAGGTGCCAACTGTGCATCCTGGCTCACATGGCTTTCTCAGGCCCCACTGTCTCCTGGCCCTCCCTGGTGCTCTGCTTGGCAAGTCTCCTTTCCATCATCTGGAGGCCATTGCTCTCGAGACCCTTCCTCATCTCCCTGGGGCTCCGGGACCCACTGGGCACCAGCTCTACTGTAGCATCACCACCCGCATGATACTGTATTTGCAAGTTGCCCTGTCACTCGGCAAATGTTGATCATTCCTGTTGTGCTCTAGGCTCTGACATTTTAATTCCAAGAGTTCATAGCTATGTTTCCAGGACAGACACAGATGCAAACAAGCACAAAATTGTGCAAGCCACTTATTGGGGTTGGGTGGGAAGAGCTTTGGGAGGCCTGTCTTGAAGCTCTGTTTGCAATACAAACACAAGTTTTCTACTTAGAGGGTATTTTGTTTAGCATGGATGAGAAGAGGTGACAGAGATTATGGGAGGAAGGGTAAAGCTCCTCCAGCCACACTCTGGTGTGGCCGCTGCTCTATGCAGGACTTGGGTAATAGGCTTGAATGTAGAGAAGATGACCCGCTCACTGCTCCTCACGCTGCTCTGAAGGAGGCTCCTGCAGCTTCTCTGAGCTCCTGGGGATCCAGGGGTGGGCCCTTCCCCTGCTAATTGATGCAAAAGGCTGGAAAACCATTTTGCCAAGTAGGCAACTAGGATTACCACTAAGCTCTCCAAGGAATCGTGTCAATTTGTAGCTCTTGTTATTTCCTTAAAGGTTGTGTGTGCATTTTAACAAATTCATAAACCTTGAACTGTAAGAGTCCCATGGTGGGGAGAGGGTATAGTTCTGTGACTTTGCATTCAAGCTGCAGAGATGGAAGGAATCACCAATGGGGCCAGGAGCTGGGGGGCAGCTCCTCCAAGGCTGGGTGTCAGGATGGTTTCCCAATCACGGCTGGTAGCCAGGGCTAGCAGGGTGCAAGTCTCCTTGACCAGCAGCCCCTCTTTCCCTTCCCCATGCCCACACACCTTCGTGGGCCTCAGGCCCTGACTACCACATGGGCCAATAAACAGGCTGCCTTCACCCCAGTTCCTACGTCCCACACCCAAGGGCCAGGCAGGCCATAACCCAAGGGGCTGGTGTGCCAAGTCCAAGTGGGATCCTAGAAAGGGCCCTATCTTCTGAGATATTTCAACCAGGTTCAAATCTTGTCTCTGCCCCCTTCTAGCTGTGTGACCTCGGGTAAGTGACATCTCCTATCTGAGCCTCATTTGGCAAATTTCTTGGGAGGATGAATAGCATAATAATAACTACGGATAATTGAGTGTTTCCTCTTTGCCAGGTACTGTTCTAGGTCCATTACATGTATTAACTCACGCAATCCCTCACCAGCCCTTTTGAGAGGTTCTGTGCTCATCCCTGTTTTACAGATGGGAAAACTGTAGCACTTGTTGATCACACGGGTAGCACAGCTGGGATTGAAAGGCAGGTCTTTGCTCTTAATCATTCACTTTCTTACCTCTCTAATCATGGAGCAATTCACACACCGTAGGGGAGCTCATTTTCATTCATTCATTCACTCATTCACTCACTCAACGATTCCTTGAGTACCTGTGCCAGGCCCTGTGCTAGGTGCTAGGAATTCAGTGATGAATGAAGCAGATGCAGTCCCTCTTCTCTGGAGCTTGTATTTTAGGAACTGTGTGTGTGTGGGGGCCGGGGGGGGTGGGGGGACGGCGCACGCAGGTGTTGTGTGGTGGTATTGGCTAGAAACCAACCATAAACAAATAAGCAACAAAGATCCAGACAGTGATCTTTTTTTTTTCAGGAAGGAAGAAAATAAAACAGGAGTGTGAGGTGGGAGGAGGTGGCCTGGCTGAAGAGGTGACATCTGTAGAGGTTGATTTTAGGCAACAGGCTTGAGCAATGGAAACCTCAGTAAGGTAGAAGGGTCCACAGCCACCATGACCACAGGACTGAATGCAAACAGGCTTATTAGGCGACTCACCTTGAAATAGCCATAGGCCCCAACTGACCAATGCGCTACTTGCAACCAGGCACAGATACCAAAAAAGGAAAATTCCATAGGTACTCATACCTCCTCACACCTCCCCATAACTACAGCCCCCGTCACCACCGCCCCCTGGCAGACAGTGTCTCCTTTGCTGTCCTGGTCATCCCTCCCTTGCAGTGGATTCAATAAACTTCTATCTCTTTCGTTCTCCCTCAGGTGAATTCTTTCACCACCCACGCTGCTGGCCTCCACCCGACTGGGTCACCCAGCACCATGAGCTGAGACCCGGGTGTCGAGGAGGAGCAGCTCCCTCGGAAGAGCAGAAGGGGAGCATTCCTGGCGGGGGGAGCAGCAGGGGCCGGTCCAAGTCAGCAGGTCCCCGAGAAGCCTGTGGCTCAGGTCCAGGACCAACAACTCACCCAGCTCCCACCCCCCTGCCTTGCCCAGTGCCCGTGAGCTGTGGCAGGGCTCCAGGCCACTCTGGAGCCCAGACTTTGTGAGCTCTTGTCTGGCCACCGTTGCCTAAGGCCCAACCTGAGCTCGGCGTGCTGGAGCCCTGGAGGCTCCAGTCATACACCTCTTGGAGCAGGGCCAGAGCCCAGCGTCCACCTGGGTCTGGGCCTGCCTTTCAGATTACAGCTGTGTGTGAATGTGTGTGCATGTGCGTGTGTGTGTAAAGGGAGACTAATTTGAGAAGAAACGGGAATCTGGCTAAGCACTCCCTACTCTTCACGACCTTCGTGAATTCTGTGTCCCACCTGACTTTGTTGAACCAACTTCTCTCTTTCCACTGAAATCCTTGGCCATCTATGGCCCTTGCCCCCCCCCCCTCCAGCCAGCTCTGTTCAGAAGGGGGGTGACCTTCCTGCAGTGCAACTGCTGGGGTGTAGAGAATCCTGGCTCCGGGGAGCCTGATGCTGCCTGTCCCAGCTGGCTGTTCTGCTTGCTAAGCAGCCATTCGCAGGGCTGAACAGCTAAATCCAGGGCAGAAGCTGAAGCTGAAAACGCAGAGAAGTAGAATAGGAAATTAGGGCCGGCCAGGAAGCTGATCCTGACTTTCTGCTTGATCCACTTACACTTTCCAGCTGATTCATTCCATCTGGAGGCTTTGTTTCGCACCAGGAACTTCCTGGATTTCAGGAGAGCTGGCGGGGACCTAAGCCCCAGCGAGGGAAGGCCTGGGAACAAAGGATGGAGCAGATTTATTGTCTGGGTTTGCTCCCTTCCTTTCCCGGTTCACACACAAACATGCTCACACTCGTTCATAGCGATGCACCACACACCACACACCACACTGTACACCCAGCAGCCCTGAGACAATCAAGTCCTGGCTGGAAACAGATGGCTGCTCAAATGGGGTGCTTGAAGAGGATTTAATAAGGGGACGATTTATGAAGGTATGGGGGGGGCTGGTTTTGTCAGGTGACGTGTCCAACCAGGAAATGATCCTGCTGGTCTAAAGCAGTGATGGCCATCCTGTCCTGTTTGCCAGGGCCTGGTTTAGGGTGGGGTATGACCCATGACTGACCAATGCAGCTCCAGGAGAAGATTGCTGGTAGCTTCTGAGAGAGATTTCCTTTGTGCCGAGAGGGAGAGAGTCCTTCTTCTAGCCAACTGTGGTAGGCAGATGCCCGGAGCTGAGGCTGATGATATCTTGACACCATGAGGACAGACAGACATCATCAACATGTTGAGCAGAAAGAGGGGAGGAGCCTTGATCATTGGTAGATCCAGACTCTTAGTACTAAGTCTCTATGGAGAAGCGCATGCTCCATGCAGGCAGGCAGACCTTAAAGATAGAAGAGGATGAAACCAACAAGTGTCATGCCAAACTCCTGCTTGAAATTCAACCCATCGTCAATGGACCAAGAGTGTTATGCTAATGCATAACTGCGGGGCTGGGAAAAGGAGGTTCCCCTGACTAACAGTGCCAAGGGGCCAGGCAGGGAGCAGGATGGTATGGATCTCCCCAAAATTCAGTTGGTGGTAGAGCTCAAGTAGTGATCTCTGCATTTTGAACAGGTTGTGTTTCAGGGATGGGCCTCATCATCAACCATTTCCAGGGCTACTCCAAAGACATCCTCCATTCTGGGGTGTAAGACAGCTTACAAAATCAAGCTCCAAAAATCAAGAGTTTTCTACTGTCCACTGCCTCAAGGATTGAATTACATACTTGGCACTCAGGCTTCCATCCTCATGATTCAACCAGACTTTCTAGAGTTTTCCCCACTATGTCCCATTCTCTAGTACTCCAGGCTCTGTCACATCCTTCCCTAGGTCCACGATTGGCCAACCATTCTCTAAGAGAAGAGTTCTTAACATTTGTTTAAAGGTAAATCTGGGGGAGGTCCATCTAGTCTGCTTGGAGCCAGATCTACACATTTTTGCATAAAACTACCTAATCTAGTTGAAAAGCACTGATGACTGAGGCAAACCTCTTATTGAAGATTACATAGAGATGGAGGAGAAGGTTCTATCACATAGCACAGAACAAAATCTATACATCTGCCACTCTTAACCATAACCACTTTCCCCAGATTTCCTCTTCCTACAGGATGTCCATCTTTTCCCCTTCCTTCACGTCAAACCCTATCATCCTTGAACCTAGTTGGCTCTGCCCCACCCCTACCTCTCAAAACCCACCCATCTCACAATCTTCTCAACAAAGGCCTCAACAGCCAGCCTGACCAGTCTCCATGGTACACATGACCCAAATCTGGGTGCTTCTTGTTCTTCAGGCCTATCGGGGGTGGTTATGAGGGGCTCAAGTCATGCCCATCCTACACATAAGAATCCCGAGGTTCAGAAAGGCAAAGAGTCACAGAAATCAGGGAGATGTTCCCCCCACCAGTAGCACCCTGATCCTTCAATGACTCTTTCTGGTGGCTCCTGGACTGTGGGCCCACCCAGTCCTCCAGGGAACCCCTCCTTCAGGCCTGCACGCAAGCACCCTTAACTCTACCTCCCTTCTCACCAGGGCTCCATTCCTCACCAGTGGTTTCCAAACTTCAGCGCCATGCCCCATGAAATGAAGAAAGTAAGGGCAGCAAAGTGAAGAGCAGCAAAAACAATTTGCTTTCAAATGTATATACATGTCGGCATCACTGAGTGATCATTTTGGCACCCAGGAAACACCTTCTTAAGGCAGACTATCTATGGAATATAGTTATCATATGGCAGAAGACGAGGATGCTGTTATCATGATACATCCATTCACAAAATGGATTGTGATTTTGTCTCAATATGGTATTTTAGCATCTGGAATTTATCAGTTATTATCAGCACGTTTTTCTTATACAGACCTGCTCAGAAAATCATAAGGGACCAGAGCGGTGCTTGATGTTCCTGGTGCTTAGATGGCACTTTTCTCTTTCCTTCCACTCAGAGAAGACAGCACTTCCCAGCCCTTGCAATTTAGGGGAGCGAGGTGGGGGCAGTCCATGTGACTGAATGGCCAGTGGAATGTGAGTGGAAGTGAGGGGTCACTGAGGCAGAGAAAAGCAGGGGTTCACTTTTCTAGTCTCTGAAGCACACTCTTTTTTTTCTCCTTTTCCCCAATTTTATTGAGAAATAATTGACATACATGAATATGTAAGTTGAAGGTATATAACATGATGGTTTGATTTACATATATTGTGAAATTATTACCGTAATAGCTTTGGCTAACATCCATCTTCTAATATAGATACAATAACAGGAAAAGAAAGAAAGAAAAAAGGAAAAAAATTCTCCTTGTGATGAGAACTCTTAGGATTTACTCTCTTAAAGACTTTCCTATACCCTACAGTAATGTTAGTCGTAGTCATCATGCTGTACGTGATATCCCCAGGACTTATTTATCTTAAAACTGGAAGTTTGTACCTTTTGACCACTTTCTCCAATCTCCTCTCCTCCCACCCTCCACCTCTGCTGACCACAACTTTAATCTCATTTTTCTATGAGTCTTCTTTTTTTCTTTAAGATTTCCCGTATTAGTGAGAACATACAGAATTTGTCTTTCTCTGCCTGACTTATTTCACTCAGTATAATACCTTCAAGTTTCATCCACGTTGTTGTAAATGGTAGGATTTTTCTCACCTTTTTAATGGCTGAATAATATTCCATTGCGGATGTATATATACTATGACTTTTTTACCCATTCATCTGTTGATGGACACTAAGATTTTTTCCATGTCTTGGGGCTATTGTAAATACTGCTGCAGATATTTTTTTGAATTAGCATTTTCATTACCTTTGAATATATTCCCAGAAGTGGAAATGCTGACCTCTTTGACCTCAGCTACAGCAACTTCTTGCTAAACACGTCTCCAAGGCAAGAGAAACAAAAACAAAAATGACCTATTGGGACTTCATCAAGATAAAAAGCTTTCGTACAGCAAAGGAAACAGTCAACAAAACTAAAAGGCAACCTATGGAATGGGAGAAGATACGTCTTATCAGATAAAGAGCTAGTATCCAAAATCTATAAAGAACTTACCAAACTTAACACCCAAAAATCAAAAAATTCAGTCAAGAAATGGGCAGAAGACATGAACAGAAATTTCTCCAAAGGAGACATACAAATGGCCAATAGACAAATGAAAAAATGCTCAACATCATTTGGCATCAGAAAAAGAAATCAAAACCACAATGAGATACCACCTCATACCAGTCAGCATGGCTAAAGTTAACAAGTCAGGAAACAATAGATGTTGGTGAGGATGTGGAGAAAGGGGAACCCTCTTACACTGTTGGTGGGAATGCAAACTGGTGCAGCCACTCTGGAAAACAGTATGGAGGTTTCTCAAAAAGTTAAAAATAGAACTACCCTATGACCCACCAACTGCACTACTAGGTATTTATCCAAATGATACAAACAGAGTGATTTGAAAGGGCATCTGAACCCCAGTGTTTATCGCAGCAATGTCCACAATAGCCAAACTATGGAAAGAGCCCAGATGTCCATCAACAGAGGAATGGATAAAGAAGAAGTATGTATATATGTATATATATATGTGTGTGTGTGTGTGTGTACACACACACACAATGGAATATTACTCAGCCATCAAAAAGAATGAAATCTTGCCATTTGCAATGACATGGATGGAACTAGAGGGTATTATGCTAAGTGAAATAAGTCAGTCAGAGAAAGACAAATATCATATGATTTCACTGATATGTGGAATTTAAGAAACTGAACAGATGAACATAGGGGAAAGGAAGGAAAAATAAAATAAGATGAAAATAGAGAGGTAGGCAAATCATAAGAGATGCTTAATTCTAAGAAACAAGCTAAGGGTTGCTGGAGGGAAGGTTAGTGGGGGGATGGGTTAAGCAGGTCATGGGCATTAAGGAGGGCACATGATGTGATGAGCACTGGGTGTTATACGCAATTGATGAATCACTAAATTCTATCCCTGAAAATAATAATACAGTCTATGTTAACTAAATTCAATTTAAATAATTTTTAAAAAGTGGAAATGCTGGATCATATGGTAGTTCTATTTTTAATTTTTTGAGGTTCCTCCATACTATTTTCTATAGTGGCTGCACTGCTTTACACTCCCACCCACAGTGCACACGGGTTCCCCTTTCTCCACATCCACACCAACATTTGTTAACCCCTTGTCTTTTTCGTGATGGCCATTCTAACGAACATATAAAGTGAGATCTCATTGTGGTTTAGATTTGCATTTCCTTAATGACTAGTGACGTTGAACATCTTTTCATGTGCCCTTTGACCTTTTGTGTATCTTCTTTGGAAAATGTCTATTCAGGTCCTTGGCCCATTTTTAAATTGGGTTGTTTGGTTTCTTTGCTTTTGAGTTGTAAATGAGGCCCATTCTTGCCCTGTTAAGTTGACCAAAGAAGCCAGTGTTCCAGATGGTGTGGTTAAAGCATGGTGGAGCCTCTGATAGTCAGGACTGCCGAGTCCTGCCCACCCACATTTTGCCCAAGTGAGACATGAAACATTATGGTGTTAACTCCCCCAAAATATTTTAGACTTTTATTGAGGTATCATTTATATATCATAAAATGCCTAGATGTTAAGTTTATAGCTTGGTGAGTATTACTGAATGTATATGTCATGTAACCAATAGCCTACGTTTTATTTTCCTGTCAATTTCCATCTCACTCCCCAGACAACAATGTTCTATAATTTTCAGGGTATAAGTCTTGCACATCTTTGGTTAAATTTATTCCTAAGCGTTTTATTCTTTTTGATGCTATCGTAAGTGGAATCTTCTTAATTTCATTTTTGGATTGTTCATTCTGAGTGTATGGAAATAGAACTGATTTTTGTATATTGACCTTATATCCTGAAACATTGCTGAACTTGCTTATTAGCTCTGTTGAGTGTATGTGTGTGTACTCCTTAGGAATTTCTATATATAAGACCATGTCATCTGCAAATAGAGATACTTCTTCTTTTCTGATCTGGATGACTTTTTTTTCATTTTCTTATCTTTCTGCTTGGTTAGAACATCCAGTGCAATATTGAAAAGAAGTGATGAAAGCAGACATCCTTGTCTTTTTTCTGATCTTATGGAGAAAGCTTCCTTTTGGCTTTTAACATGGACAAAGCAAATTACTTTTCTTACTTTTCTACTCTACCAGCCCTTCTTTTCCTCTTGCTCGCTTGTGGAGAACCCAATCTAAGAGAAGCCACCTCACGCAAGGTTCTCTCCAACACACCCTCTATACTCCTTGCCGAGGTATTAATTCCTAAAACAAAATCTTTCTATAATAATAGCAATCACTGACTTAGCTCACTAAAGTGCCGAGCTCTGGGGAAGCATTCCGTGTAATGTTCCCCATCACTCTTCTATCCATCAGAAAACTAAGGTGGAAAGATATTCAATAACATGCCCTGGGGCAAAAGCCCCTAGATAGAGGCAGGGCTCAGCCTTGCACCCATCTCACATGGTCACATCTCACTGCTCTCTTCAGGCCCTGTGCTGTTCTCCTGGTACCACACTGCTCAAGAGCCTCCTTGGCTCGAGCTAGGTCACATGGTCACTTCTAGGTGATGCCACAGTCAAGGAAACCTGGAGAGGGAAGTATTTTTTCCCCAAGTGCAGAATTTTATTTTATTTCCCTCTTACTTACTATTCTGAAACATTTCAAACCATAGGAACAGTGGAAGGATAATAAAATGGACTCTAATATATATTTCACCTAGATTCACCTATCATTAACATTTTTTCTGAAACATTTGAGTGCAAGTTGCAGAAACTATGACACTCCACCCCCAAATACTTCAGCACGCATCTCCCAGGAACAAGAAAATAAACTTTAATTCAATAATATCACCTAGGACTTTGTTCCATATCTAAAACTTTTCCAATTGTCCCAAGTACCCTTCTTACAGTGTCATTGCTGTTTTTACTGTTGTCATTTTTATCCAGGATCTCATCAGGATTCTCGGTTGCATTTCATTGTTCTGAGTCTTTCATCTCTTTTAAACTACTTTTTTTTTTTTTTTAACTTTGTTTTGTCTTTCATGACATTGACCTTTTGGAAGAGTCCAAGACAGTTGTTTCGTAAGAGGTTTCACATGGCGGATTTGCCTGATTGTTTCTTTGTGATTAGATTCAGGTCACACATTTTTGACAACAATACCCTACTGGATCTGTGTGTGTTCCTTATTGCATCACATCAGGAGGGACATCAAGTCCAGTTGTCCTCCTCTTGGTATGCTAAATTTGGCCATTTAAGGCAGTGACTTCCAGGTCTCGCCATTGTGATACAGTTTTCCCTTTGTAATAATTAAGAAATCGCTGGTGAAACTTGCACGTTACCTGAATATCCTGTTCTCTAACCACCTTTCACTCAATGGCTTTAGTATCCATTGATGAGTTTTGCCTGATTCAGTTAATTCACTGAGGCTTGCAAAATGGTGATTTTTAAATCTCACATTGATTTGCTGGCATTCTTTTGTAAACTTTTCCCTTTTTTCCCCCACCCTCTCTCTTTTAACACATGGACTATTGGATTTTAAAAAAATTAGTATGTTATAAGCTCAAATTGTCAAATTGCTATAATGCTCAAACTGTTCCAAGTTTAGCCAGTGGGGGGCAAAGTTTTCTAACCAGGCACATTGCTGCACAAAAAGAAATTGGGATTCTGTTGTAAGGAAGGAGAGAATGGGTACTGGGCAGCAACTAGTGGGCTTGTTACGAAGGCCTCATTGTCTTGAGCCTTACAGTGGGGCAATAACTCTCTCTGGATGATTTCCAGGACTAAATGAATTGGTCATGGATTAACTGCACACAAGGTGCTCCTGTGTCATAGAACCTGGCACAAAGAAGGCCTTCAAAAAATATAAATCTCCCTTCCCCCCTTTTCCTCTGCATCCCTATGCCACTGCCTTTATTCAAACCCTCATTCTACTTTGGATTTATAATGTCATGTTATCTTCCCCGTTTGCATCTTGGTTTTCTCATCTGTGAAATGGTGGTATAGAACTTGTTGGGTCGTCATGAGACTTAGCTAGGCTGCTGGCACCAGAAGCCCCACTCTAAGTCTTGTGGAAATCTGATTCTCTCCTAGGATGTTGCGCACAGTGGGGGAGGGGGAGACCACACACAGTCTCATGCTCTGACATGTGGTTCTGACTTTTGTTTTGCCGAATCAGTTCAGTGTGTTATTTCATCATCTGACCCAGAAGTGAAATCCATCCCTATCCTCAGTTCTTCACAAGCCCCCTCCACACCCACAGTAGATGTTCGGGTGTTTGGGAGCCCTTCAAAACCAGGTGGAGCATGTGATGGTGGATGCTGAAAGTACCCCACTCTGGGTTTTTACCAGCCCGTGAGGTCATCCCGCAGTTTGTGTGGCTGGGGGCTGTTGACAGCTCACAGATGCCCCCTTCATTGGGGAATTGTGCTGGACTGCCAATACTGACTGACATGGCAGACAGAAGGTCTGTCCCCTTGTCGTAGGATGAGACGAGTTCTGGATATAATTTGTTCTCCAGAGCACCACCCCCACCCCAGCCCTGCCCAGCATTAAACCGAAGCCAGTCTCCAGCTCTGACCACATCTTTCCTTAGCTTTCCCCCCACCTCATCCTGTTCTCTTACTTCCTTTCTCCTGAGGCACTTCTCCAATAAATCACTTGAACCAGAATCACCTTCTCAAGCTCTGCTTATGTGGAAGAAATGGAGGACAGAAGGGAAGGAAGGAGATTTACAAATCTAAGTATTTTGAATGAAAGTAGCAGATCCCTTTGTTCATAAAACAATCCTCTGGCCCTACCTCTGGAATCTTCACTGGCTTCTTCACCCGAGCTATTCTCACTGGTCTCTCTCATTCACTCTCTCCTCCTCAACTCCTTCTTTTCCAGGTTCCCAAAAGCAGCTCCAAATGATACTTGCTATTTCATGTAGCAATTCAGTGTTCCTCAGTTCCAGATTCCAAACTCAGCTCCAGGCCCACTTTGGTAGATCAAAGCCATTTAGCAACTTGGTTGAACAAAAGGGGACTACATTCAAGGTCACTGTGGCTGTAAATTGCAATCATTTGTGTTCCTCCATTACACATATGATCCTGTGTAAGAAGCATAAACACAATGCTTGGTACATTGCACTCAACGCATGACATGTATGCTCTTTGGCCAATGTTTTCTAAATGCATATGATCTGTTCACTGTCCTCCCAGGGCATTTTAGAATAAAACTCTGACCTGGCCTATAAGGCCCTACATGATCTGAGCCCTTTCTGCTCCACTGACCACCTTGCCTCTGGCTTTCCTCTGCTCCCTTCTCACTTTCCAGTCATGTGGCTAGGCCCTCTTTCTATTTCTTGAATGTGGCAAGGTTTTCCCTGCCTCAGGGCCTTTGCACTGGTTGGTTCCCAGCCAAGTTCTTCCCCCATCTCCTCCTGGCTAACTCCTACTCATCCTTAGGTCAAATGCTTCTTTCTCAGAGAGGTTGCTCTGGTCTCTCAAATTAAACAAGACCTGTCCTGCTTTAGTGAGATTTATATATAATGGAAGGAACAAATGAAAAGACAAACAAGCAAGCACATAAATAAGCTTACTAACCACTGTGATAAGTGCCCCAAACGGAAAACTACATCACAGTGCCTTGAGAGAAACTAATAGGAGGGGGCCTCCTTTGTCCTTGCATTCCCTGCGGCTAGTTCTATGCTGCTCAGTGCTTGGTGAGTGCTGCTCAACAGGAGTTTGCTGAATGAACCAAGCAGCAAACCATGCAAAGATTGCCCTCACATGCTTGGCTCAACCTCCTCGGTAGGCTTCTGGCCTTAAGGAACATCACCCTTGGCTCTGCTTCAAGGGCGATCTTTCCACTCGCTGCTCCACTCCAACACGCTTTCCACCGCTCAGGCACCACGCCTCCGCGTGATCCCTAGTTACAGATGGGCAGCCCGGGCCGTCTACACTACAACCCCCACAGTGCCCCGCGGGCAGGCGCCACATGATTGGTTGAGCCTCTAGCGGCGGCCAATAGGACGTGGCTTTGTTGGCTTGTGCCGCCCCTGCCCGAGTCCCGGGAAGCGCGGGTCGCATAGGGAGCCGCAACCCGGCGTTTGGCCGGTTGCTCTGGAGCCGGGTTGTGCGGCCACCTGCCTGCTCGCCTCCTGCCATGGGGAGCACCGAGAGCAGCGAGGCCCGCAGGGTGTCCTTCGGAATGGACGAGGAGGAGCGGGTCCGGGTGCTGCAGGGCATCCGGGTGAGCGGGCCGCCGGCGGGCGCGACGAGCGAGCGCGGCCTGGGCCGGGTGGGCGTGGAGGGCGCGGGCCGGCCTGAGGGGAGGTTCGGGCCCGAGAGCGGACGGGCGCGCCTCGCTCATTGAGCCCTTCCAACGCCCGGGTGGCGAGCGTCTCTCCCTCCGCCGTGTACGTGAGGGACCTGAGGCTCGGGGGATGCCCAGGGTCCGCCATCCTGGAGTGGCGGTCTTCAGGCTTCACTACCCTGGCATCGGGGGAGAAAGAGTTGAGAACGGGAGAGGTGGGGAGGCCGCATTCCAGCTCCTGTTGACTCGTTGTAGAACTGAGTATGTTGCCCTGTACCCCAGTGCACGCGGCTTGTTCTGTATACATGAGATGCTTCCAGTCCTGGACAACGCAACAGCCTCTTAACTGAGGCTCTCCTCTTCTCAACACCGCAGCCAAAGGAGCAGTTAAAAAGTTGTGAACCAGATCATATACCCTTCCCCTTGCTAAAAACCCTCCAGTGGATGCCTAGCGCATTTAAGATGAAGAGGAACCACATTACCTTGTTTTACAAGGCTGGTGCTGCTGCCCTGTGTGACCACATCTCACACCAATTCCCTCCCTCCCACCTCCCATCTGTTCACTAGCCTCACGACTGCAAGATGTTGGTTTGCTCCAAGCACAGGACCTCCCTCTGCATTTGCTGTTTTCCCTTACCTAGCTTTTCTTAGATGTGGCTCTTGTTAACAGTTTGAGTATCATCTGAGTATCTTTCGGTGACCACTCAATCTAAAGTAGCTTCCCACCCCCACTGTAACACATTTTTTTTTTTCATAGTAGACATCACCATTAGAAACTTCTATTGATAATTTACTTGCTTATTGTGTTTCCCACCACAATGTAAGCTCCTTGAGACTAAGGCTCTTGTCTGATTCAAGACTCTATCCCCAGAACCTAGAAGAAGAGTAAAAGCAGCTCACATTTGAGTGCTTAGTGTGGACCGTGGGTTCCACTGAATCCTTTACAGGCAACCTCTCATTTACTTTTCAACAGCCCCGTGAGAGAGGTAGATTGCTATTTGCCCATTTTGTAGAGTAAGGACAAGTTAGACACTGAGAGGTGTCTATCCAAGGTCACCTAGGTACCAAGTGGGAGAGCTGGGATTGAAGTAGGCCAACTCCAGGGCCTGTTCATTGAATGCTGCACCTCATACACTTGTGCATGGCACATGGTGGTTTGTAAATGATTGTTGAGTGGTTAAATGGATAAACACAGTGAAACAGCGGCCAAGTTGAAATAAAATGCACAGAACTGAGTGTAGGTGAATTAGTTAATTAGGGAGTAGATCAGAAAAAGACATCAGGAGGTCTGACTTCTAGGCAGATGCTCATTAGCTGGGTGGCCTTGAGCGAACAACTTATCTTTTGAGTCTCAATGACCACATTTCTAAAAAAAATTGGGGGAGGGTGTAATAAGCCTAGGATAAGATGAAGATGAGTGTGGAAGTGTTCAGAAATGGTAGCGTTTTGTGGTGGCCTCTATTCTTAGTCTAGCATAGTACTTAGCCCATTTGGTGCTTGCTTGATGTTATCTAGTCTTGACCTGGCTTGAGGGAAGACAAAATGGGGAGAAGATGGCTCATGTTTGAAGGTTGAGAGCAGGAGCCTGAATGGAATTTAGAAAAGCACCCTTGGCTCTGTTTGGGTGCTCTTTCACCTTTGTCACCTGGTATCCAGTATTTGGGAATGTTGGAAAGTTAGGTCAGTCAGGGTCTTCTACGGTTCAAGGGAGTCCCTTTGAAGATGAGTTCCTCTAAGTTGACAGAAGATCATCATTTTGGGGGGTATATCAGACTAGTATATTTTATTTCTAGTTCCCTTAACAATTTTGCAAAGTATAAGCTCTCTTTAAAGATGGAGAGTCAGGCTTAGAGCTGTTAAAGAATTTGGCCAGGGTGTTAACCTACCTGAGTGACTGATGGGATTTTAGCCCAGATCTTTTGGGTGCAAGAAACAGCCTTTTCTCTCTACTCCAAGCTCCCTCCTGCAGTGATAAGCAAAGCAGCCTAAAAATTGTGTGTCAAAGCTTCTATCTGTTCTGACAAGGTACTGGGACCCCACTTACTTCTCCCAGAGACTGTTGAAACTAGAGGGAGCTTTGGTGACTCTGAATGCTGGGCAAACTCTTCAGAGAGAATGACTTGCCCAGAGGCACACAGTGGGGTGCATGGCCCCATACTATAAGAGCCCCTTCTTTCTTTCCTTCCTTTCTCCCTCCCTCCCCCCTTCTGTCCTTCCTTCCTTCCACTTGTGTGCCTGGTTTGGGAGAGGGAGATTTGAGAAAGAGGGTGATAGCAATAAAGTGTTTTGGTGTAGGGGCTTTTTCTACTAGCAGAGTTACTTGAGGGTTGAGGAGTACACCTTGTTCTTAAGCTGGCAAGTAAAAATCAGTGGAGAATATCATTGGATGAACCAAGTGAGAAGTTACTTTAGTAGAAGGTAGATGCCAAAGAAGGCTATATGCTCCAGGTCCTTCAGAGAAAGTTAAATATTCTTTTTTTTTTTTTTTTAAAGATTTTATTTATCCATTTCAGAGAGAGAGAATGAGAGAGAGCACATGAGAGGGGGGAGGGGCAGAGGGAGAAGCAGACTCCCTGGCGAGCAGGGAGCCCGATGCAGGACTCGATCCTGAGACTCCAGGATCATGACCTGAGCCGAAGGCAGTCGCTTAACCAACTGAGCCACCCAGGCGCCCGAAAGTTAAATATTCTTAAAGCCCACTCCTATTTAATCTCCAGGCCCTGATCTTGGAAAGTGCTCTAGTTCCCTTAAGATTCAATGCTAGGGCCTTGCTACTTTGCACACTTATTTGCATAAATTTACATATTGAGTTCAAGCCCTAATTCCATGGAAGGTAAAAGAAATTTAATTAATGCAAAACACTGCAATTATATTCAACTCCAGTTTTCAGAGCAAGCATGTGTGAAATACATAAAGATTTCATTTTATCCAGTATATTTAACCTCATCTTCCAATGAAAGAAGGCACACACATGGCAGTAATGTCCTGTGTGTGCCCACTTTTCCTCTTCTCTGCCTCATGGAAACAGCCATACTTGGTAATTCAGATGAAGTTGGTTGCTTTTCAACATGTAGGCTCACTGTTCTCCAGCCTTTTCCCCTTCCAACTACTCAGCTGCCTACCATTCTTCCCAAGTCACCTGGCCTGCTGCATGATACCTGTGTCCCCAGGCTCATTACACTCTCAGGGCTACATCACATTTACCATTATTCATTGCTTCCGTGAGGCAAATCTGGACCACTGCCGACGGGAGGACCAAGGAGGATGTAGTAAGATGCACAAGAAAGTCCCCAAACATGCCATTGCCAGAGAGGCCATATGCCTGAGCACTGCACCTGTAGCCACAATTTATCATCCAGCACCTCAGTAAATGCTTCCTGTGAATGGGTGACTTGCCAGGCGCTGGGCCTGGCCTTGCAGAGAATATAAGGGACGAAGCACAAGGTCCTTGCCCTCATGGACACTTCAGCCCAATAGCAGGAACGGACCAAAAGAAAGAAAAAAGAGGGAAACAAAAACTGCAAGTGTCATGAGGGAAACGAAAGTGTGCAAAGTAACGGGGCTCCCTGCTTGAGGTGGGATGCCACCCTGAGGAGCGGACACTGAAGACGCGCCCAGGCCGGCCCTGAGAAGCCTGTGCTGTGTTTTCTGAGCACTAGCTCAGACTCTCCCCTTGCCTACCTTGTGAGCTGTTCACCCCATCTCAGACATGACACATGTTCTAGAAGGTGAAGTAACCCAAGGTCACAGCTAGTTAGTGGTAGCGCTGGAGGCTCAGACATGCCAGCTCCACAGGCCACGTGTGTAGCAGCCACACAGGGGTTGGGATGTTGAAGAAAGTTGGCCAGGCGTTGAGCCTAGACAGGTGATGGGCCCTGAACGCCAGGGAGGGCTGTCTACAGGTTTCGTTGGAGGCAACATTGCAGGTCTATAATCAGGAGTGGTGCTTCGGAAAGGTTTTACCTGATGATGGTGGTTTTTCTTTTCTTTTTTTAAAATAGCATTTTTGAGATGTCTTTTTACGTGTAAAGTTCACCCATTTGAATGATTTTTAGGACATTTATGGAGTTGAGCAACTGTCACCACAATCAGATTTTAGAAGATTTATTCACAAGGCCTAAAAAGATCCTTTGTGCCTATTTGCAGTCACTCCCCACTCCCACACCCAGCCCCAGGTAACCACTAATCCTTCTGTTGCTATGCATTTGGTTTTTCTGGACATTACTTATAAATGCACTCACACATCTTTTACGTCTGGCTTCTTTCACTTAGCATAATGTTTTTGGTGTTGGCTTGTTGATGTAGCAGTACTTTGCTCCTTTTTATTGCCTGGCTGTACTTTGCATTTGTTTACCCAGTCACTAGTTGATAGACATTTGAACTGTTCCCAGTTCTTCACTGTTATGAATAATGTTGCTGTGAACATTTGTATACAAGCTTTTGTGTGTGTGTGTGTGTGTGTACATATATTTTTCTTCTTCCTAGATAGACACCTAAGAGTAGAATTGCTGGGTCATTCTGTTTATGAATTTGGTGAGTTGTTAGGTTTAACTTTTTAAGAAAGTTGTTAGGTTTAACTTTTTAAGAAACTGTCAAACTGTTTTCTAACGTGGCTCAACCATTTTACATTCCCACTGGCAATAGATGAGAGTTCAATTTTCTCCATATCCTCACCAACACTTGTTACTGTTTATCTTTTTGATTATAGCCATCCTAGTGGGTGTGATATGGTATTTCATTGTGGTTTGAATTTACATTTGAAATTACATTTCCCAAGTATCTAATGTCGAACATCTTTTCATGGGCTTATTTGCCATCCATATATTTTCTTTGGTGAAATGTGTATTGAGATCTTTGCCCACTTTTCCTAGGGTTGTCTTTTTATTATTGAGTTACAAGATTTCTTTATGCTGGATACAAGTCCTTTATCATATTACACATTGCAAATATTTCTCCCAAAGTATGGCTTGTCTTTTCATTTTCTTAATTGGTGTCTTTGAAGTGCAAACAGTTGTAATTTTGATGAAGTTTAATTTATCAATTGTTTTCTTTTATTAATTGTGCTTTTGATGTCATATCTCAGAAATCTTTGCCTAACCCAACATTATGGATATTTTCTCCTGTATTTTTTCCAAGAGCTTTATAGTTTTGGCCTTTTTTTTTTTTTTTTTTAAGATTTTATTTATTTGCGAGAGAGAGAATGAGAGACAGAGAGCATGAGAGGGAGGAGGGTCAGACGGAGAAGCAGACTCGTGCTGAGCAGGGAGCCCGATGTGGGACTCGATCCTGGGACTCCAGGATCATGACCTGAGCCAAAGGCAGTCGCTTAACCAACTGAGCCACCCAGGCGCACTATAGTTTTGGCTTTTGTATTTAGTTCTGTGATCCATTTTGAGTTAATTTTTATATATGTTATGAGGTAAGACTTTAAAACGGGTTGACAAAGTTTTTCTGTAAATGACCAGTTGGTAAGTACTTTCTGCTTTGCTGACCAAAAGCACCAATCATCACTGCTACTCAACTCTGCCATTGTAGCCAGTCAGTATGTAAACAAATGGGTGTGGCTATGTTCTAATAAAACTTTATTTATAACATCAAGCATTGGGTTAGATTTGGCTCAAGCACTAGAGTTTACTGAGCCCTGATCTAAATTAATCTTTTTTTTTGCATGAAATATCTAAATTTTTCAAACTTCATTTGTTGAAAAGACTACCCATTTCCCACTTTGGGACCTTTGTGAATATCAATTGACCACAAACATAAGGGTTTATTTCTGGACTCTGAGTTCTGTTGAGAGTTCCATTGATGTATATGCTATAATATGTCCATGCTCGTACAACACTGTCTTCAAAATTGGGAAATATAAAGATGCCAGTTTGTTCGTTTGTTTGTTTTTTAAGATTGTTTTGGCTGTTCTGAGTGCTTTGCATTTCCATACACATTTTAGGATCAGTTGGCAACTTCTGTAAAAAAAACAGCCTATTGGGATTTTGACGGGGTTTGTGTTGAATCTGTAGATTACTTTGGGGAGAATTGCCATTTTAGCAATATGGAGTCCTCTGATCTATGAATATGAAATCTCTATTTATTTAGATCTTTAAAAATTTTTTCAGCAACGTTTTATACTTTCAGTGAATAAGTCTTACATTTCTTTTCTTAAATTTATTTCCAAGTACTTTATTTTTTGATGCTATTATGAATGTAATTGTTTTCTTAATTTTTGGATTCTTCATTGCTAGTATGTAGAAATACAATTGATTTTTGTATATTGATCCTGTATCCTGCAACCTTGCTGAACTCATTTATTCAAGTAGTTTTTTTCTGTGGGTTCCTTATGATTTTATATAGGTAGGATCATGCTGACTGTAAATAAGGAAAATTTTAACTTCTTCCTTTCTAGTCTGGATGCCCCCCCCCCTTTTTTTTTTCATTTTCTTCCTTTATTGCATTGGCTAGAATCTTCAGTACAGTATTGAATAGAAGTGGTGACAGTGAATGCCCTTGCCTTGCTCCTGGACTTAGAAAACATTATCTTCCACCATTAAGTATGTTAGCTGTAGGTTTTTCATAGTTGCCTTTTATAAGATTGATGATTTTATCTTTTAATATTCTCAGTTACCTCTTCCTCTCTTATTACATCCTGTTTTTAGTTTGTAGGCTCTTGGAGTACAAAGACTGTTTTATTTATTTCAGTGTCTGGCTCATTAATATGTGCATGTTGGACTGCATGCTTGGATTAATGAACTGATGATCCTTTTTTTAGCCAAGCTGGCGATCTTTGGCAGCTGCACCTGAGAATTTTACTCTTCTGCTTGTTTTACTTCCAAGTTTTAATACAAACTTGTTCCATTTGTATGCAGCAAACTTCCTTTTCACCTTGGTATTGCCCAGTGGTATGCTTCTTGAGTCTCAGCATGAATGTTGATGCTCCCTATCATACTGTTTTACATTATATCCTTCATGGGGCACCTGGATGGCTCAGTTTGTTGGGCATCTGACTCAATTTCCGATCAGGTCATGAGCTCATGGGTTGTGGGACAGAGCCCCACCTTGGGCTCCGCACTCGGCGTGGAGTCTGCTTGAAAGAGTCTCTCCCTTTGCCGCCCCTCCCCCCCACATATGTGCACGGGCTCTCTCTCTCTCTCTCTCACTCTCAAATAAATAAATCTTTGTATTATGTCCTTCATCTTAGTTGACTGCTTAGAGGCAGCGGTTAACAAAGGGTCTCAGAAAGACCTGGCCTTGGGGCGCGTGGGTGGCTCAGTCAGTTAAGCATCTGTCTTCAGCTCAGGTCATGATCCCTTGATCCTGGGATTGAGCCCCACACTGGGCTCCGTGCTCCACGGGGAGCCTGCTTCTCCTTCTCCCTCTGCCTGCCGCTCCCCCTGCTTGTGCTCTCTCTCTCTCTCTCTGTCAAATGAATAAATAAATAAATATATATAAAAATAAATAAATCCCTAAAAAAGAAAAAGAAAAGAAAGACCTAGCCTTGAGCTCTGACACTCCAAGTAGTAAGTCTCTCTCCTTATATGCAAGATGGACCTGTTTAGCATAGGTGCCTTGAAGGGGTTGGATCACAAGTCCTCTCCAGACTTCCCCAGCTTTCACACTCTATCTGGCTGACCATTTGGAGGAATGTAGTTAATGGGGCCACAATAGGAAATGCCAGCTTGGAAAGTCAGGAGATGGATGGCCAAGTTCCATATACACTTTTCTGTGAATGGCGTGTGGAGCTGGATGTCAAGTCCAGCAAGCATTGCTGGTCCACATTGCGTGCCAGTCCCTGGGCTAGATGCTTGTTATTCTTTTTCATGCTTCCAAAACCTTACATCTGATACATGGTGAGGTATCAGAAAATAAAGTAGAGCCAATTCTGCAGGGAAGCAGAGCACTTTAAGTTTCTCTACCTTTCCTCCTTCAGCTGCCGAGGAGTAGAGGATCATCTTAAAGACAGATGAAGACTCAGGTACCTGCATGAAGACATTTCCTTAGTGTCCTCCAATTACCTGGCTCAGGGGTTACCAAATTCACTGTGTTCGAGGACAATAAAGGGCTGGGCGTACAACCACGCTATACTTTAGGGGCAGATTTAGCAACTTCTGAGGGTTTTTGAATATTTTCAATTTTCTCTTAATAGTACTGTAGTGTAACCAGTAATGACATTTAAATAGTATAAGAGTCAAGGTGATTTCTACCTTCCCTTCTTTCTGACTTTTGACTATAACCCATGTATGTATAAGATGAAATTCCCTAACTGTGTCACAGTATGGTGTTGAAGATCTTTCTCTGTAAAAGTAAAATCTATAAAGTCATGTAAATATAAGGATAGTTGTTAACTCTAACTCTGACTAAGTTCATCCTGGGTCAGTTCCCTCATTTGGGAGGTAAAGATGCTGCACTGGAAGCATCTTTGATCCTTCAGGTCTCCAGTCTACCTTTTCCACCTCTTGGTGGGGGGTCACTGCACGCTCTTCTGCAGCAGCTCTGGTTTCCAGATCAAACCTGCCGGCTCTGCTGTTTCTCTGCAGCTGGTAGAGGCTTCACAATGTTTCCTAGTTGAACCCTCTTTCCCTTCTGCACCCTGGCCCTGGCTATTCTCTTTCATCCTCATTCCTGAGCTGTTGACTTTGGATTCTAAATATCTAATCCAGAGCTGTTCCATTGCACATCCCATGGGTGCATGTAATTCACTACATCCACTGGAACTCACCTGCATCCTCCCTCTGCTTCCCTCAGAATCACTTGTGTTTCTTATGCTACAGATGGCCCCAGCCAGCCAGTCCCTCAGCCAGAAAACTGGGTCCTGCATTACTTTTTTTCTCTACATTTAATGACAGATCTTGCGTTTTCCCTTCTAGCCATTTCTCTGTTTTTGCCTCTCTTTATCCCTGCTAACTCTTTATCTTTTTCCGGTCCATTCCGTCTTCCTTTGATCATCTGATAAATTGGTCTTTTTCCCAGTATACTTGCCTCCCACAAATCTATACCTCCTGGTGCTAACAGGGTCATTAAAAAAACCAAACAAACACAAAAACATAAATTTTACTTTTGAATAGGCTTCAGGCAAATGGTATTACAATTCAGGCAGTTCCAAAAGAAGCACGTAGGGAAAAAGTTCACCTCCCTTCCCTCTTGTTTCATCTGTCTTGCCCTCGGCGGCCGTCACCCTTACCAGCTGGCCGTGTCAGTGATCGCGCAGGGTTAACGCTCATTACGCCACTCCCTTAGGTCGAAGGCAGATGCTGGGGCCTAGCCCTCGGCACCCTCTGTGTGCTGGTGCTGCTTGCTGCCTTTTGTCGCACGTGTTGGCTGGGAGGACAGGGGCTCCTGCTGGATTCTGAGCTGCTTTATGCTTCGCTGCCTGCGATTCTGTTCTCCTTTGTCCGCTGTCTCTTCTCTCCCTGTGACTGGCTAAATGCCTTGTCATCCTCAGGACCTTTCAGGTGTTACCTTCTGAAAGGCACCATCTTTGATGTCCCTCCGTCACCCTGGGTTGTCCCTGTCCTGGGTCTTGCAGACTTTGTGCTCACCTCCTGTACCTACCGCGTGGGCAGAGGTGATCTCTTCCTTGCTTCCTCCCTTACTGCCCTGTGAGCAGGAGTCACATCTTTTTTCTTTCCTTCCTCAGTACTTAGCCCGGAGCCAGTTTCTCTTACCCCAAACCGTAGGTCCAGAAACTTTGTGGTATTAATTGATTTGAATTGATTGCCAACATTTAGAACTTGGAGGCTTTACATCAATTCAATTTTTAGCTCTTTGGGGGAAAAAAATTGAAAGTCTGGTCTACATTCCCATATGGTGATCTTTCCCAGAGGTGTGAGGTAGTTGCCCTCTCTGGGGGGCATATACTCTTATCAGGGTCCCCACCACGTTGTCCTTGCACTGTTTTATTTTTTTTTTCCCCTGCCAGGCCCATTCTGTTAATTTCGTCACTTGCTTGACGCCTGTGGACATTTGTGTTTGCCACGCTCGGTGTAGGAGGTCTCCAAGGGCTCTTCTTGTTCTGACATTCTGGGATTTAAATCTGTGGTAAGCAGCCGGTGGATCTAATTTGAGCTCATAGAAAACTGAAAGACTAGTGAACGAAATCTCCAAGGCAACAGCCTGAGGCAAGGAGAGGAATCTTTTCAGAACCATAAGATTGGGCAGTGCCTCTATGGGGTTTGGGGTGTCCAGGACCAGGAGCCACCGACTCCTGCAAGCTTGTTCTTTTGGAAACTGCCCCAGGTGCTCAGCCTCACTGGAGAAACCCTAGGCCCAGCTTGGAAAGGGTAGTGAGCTGCAATTTATCTCCTGGCACCCAGCAGATCCTCAGACAGTGTTGCCCCGAATGGCCTTGGCCCCGGCTGTGCAGGCCTAGCTGCTGCCGACTCACCACAGAACCTCGGACAAGCTGCTTCTCTGCACCGCACCTTCTCCATTCTTACTTGAGGAGGATGCCTCCCCTCCTGCCCAGAAGTGAGCTGGGGCTGTGAACTCATTTGGTGAACATCCGAGCATTTGCTAATACGAAGAGTAATGCTTAGGAAGCTGCTTCCACTTTGCCACTTCTCACGTGTGTCTAGATGAGTAACATGTGAAGACTAAAAAAGTGCTAATTTTCATATTGGCATTCTCCTAATTTAAGTAGGCTGTCTGTTTTATAGGTACATAGTACACCCCCTCCCACCCTCTCCCTGGGGGCTCAGTAAAGCATCATCACTGGGGGGGAATGTGACTTGCAAATATTTTAATTTTTCTTGAATTGGCCATTCTGAGAACAGGGTTGCTTGTCACGTCACAGTGACTCTGTATTCCTGCCTTACTTGTGCAGGTATCACCGTTAGGGGCCCAGGGTCGGGATCCATGTCTTGGCCTGGGCACTGAAGACTTCCTATGATGACCTTGGGCGAGTTGTCTCACCTCCCTGACTCCAGTTTCTTCATCTGTAAAATGGGAATGCGTTTAGCCCGGGGCCTGGCATGGGAACTGGCTCAGTGGATGTTAGGTAGGTTGTTTCTATCATTATCTCTTAACAGGAGCTCCTGTCCCCATTCCTACGTCTGAGTTCCTCCGCCCCAGCTGTGAGCTTTGTTGCCCTGTTCTGGAGGAGGGGGACATGACATCCGCTCTGTGGTCTGCCCCGCGGCACTCTGATGCCAGGGATTCCGTAATTTCTTTCTCCACAGGCAACCTCTTGCAGCGTCCTATGTAGTGTGTTTACTTGCCTGGGGAACAGAGCTGCCTGAATGGATTTAGAATGTCACACACGGGCTTACAGAGCGGTGCTCCGCTCAGCGATGGTGCCTCCCTCCCCCACTGAGCCAGGCCTGGGCCTTGCTGTCATCTTTCCCTCGTTTTTCCTTTAAGACTTCTTGCAAAATGCATCTTATTTTTAAACGCCAAATGTTCATAATTTCTCATGAATCCTTTCAGGCTTTTTCCAAGCCTCCATATATACAAGCACACTCTTTCCCTTTTTATAGCACAAATGAGAACATAGTGCATATACCACTTGGTAAATTGGTTTTTTCACTTGCCCTGTGCATTCATTCAGATGCCAGATCTCTAGTTACTTCACTTGCGTCGAGTCTTTTGCAACGACCCCCCACCCCGACTTGTGCAGAGATGACACTTTCTAGCCCTCTCGCTCCTGATGTGCCCTGTTTGTGGCAGCGACCCTGCCTCCAGCCCTTTGTGACCTCAGCCCCTCTTGCTGCTTTGCCAGGCTATTCTGTGTGAAGAGGAGATCGTGACCGAGGCCCTGCTTAGAAAGCGCCAGTGGCTCCCAGTTGACTGCAGAAAAAATTCCATTCTCCTTATCTTGTCCTTCAAGGCCCTCACCGGGTAGAGCCTGTGAGCCCTGCACGTCTTCCTTCCTTCATGGACCTGCACTCGGTCGGGCTGAACCTCAGACTTCTTCCTCTGTGCCTTCTGTGCGCTCTTCCTCTCTGGAACACCCCTCAACTCCTACCCGTTCTGTGGTCATTTGTTCAGGCCCATCTCAGGCTGTCTCCCTTCCAGCTGACACTTAGGTGCCTTCTGGAGAGCTGGGTATGCTAGCTCAGCTTCTCTCACCTGACGGCTTAGCAGCTCATATTCTCGGGGCCTTTCACCTTACCCCCCTGTCTGACCATAAGCTCTTTGAGTACAAGGTTCTTGGCTTATATCCTACGTACTCCATTGTAGTAGCTCGGTGTTATGGACCTGGGCCTTTAATAAGAATTTCTTTAGTTAATGTGTTTAACAAATATTTGAGCATCTCCAGTGTCCGGGCACTTTCTAGGCCCTGAAGATACAGCAAGGGCAAAGCAGAATCCCACGGAGCTTGTGTTCCGGTGGGAGTGATGACAAGTAGGTGGTCACATGTGTATTCTATCCCGTGGCTAACAACCAGTGCTTTGAGAGAAATGAGGCCGAGGAAGGGAGAGAAGGCGTGGTGGCGGGGTCATGACCTCAGACAGGGTTGGCAGGGACAGGCAGGAAGTGCCTTTTGTGGCCGGGCCTGTTTGTGACTGGCTGGTGTGCCCTGGTGTCTCTTAGCCAATCCTGGCTCCTCCGCCCTTCATTGCTTTGGCGGTAGTTGGCCCTTCTTGGGGGCCCTCCTGCCCGTGAGTGCTGCTCAGCAAGTTCCTCCTTCCCTGCTCTTGTCAGGGTCAGCATCCCTTTGCCCCCACAGCTCACTGGCACGGAGGTTCAGGAGTCGGGCAGCCTGCTGTGCACTGGGGCTTGCACCCTGGGAGCTCTGGGACTGGCGGGGGCGAGTGCTGTAACCTTTTTGTGTCTTGGCTTCCTCAACTGGAAAGCAGGCTTTATACTGTGAGGATTAAGGAGGTGGTTTGTGCAGAGTGCTGACTACCTGTCACAGTTAGTATTAGTAGAGGGCATTACAACCTGTAGCTATTGTGACTCTGATCTGCTCTGATATATTGGGGCAGTGGGACAGTGCTCACTCCTATCATCGTTCTTCCATCGAGAATGGGGAATACCCATGTGTGTTTTGTGAGGCAGCACTCTGCTCCCCAGCCTTCTAGTTGTGAGGTGGCCACGTGACTTACAGCCCCGTGTGATTTGATAAAGAATCCTCTTGCCCCCTCTTTGGGAACTTGCCTATACATTCAATGCTTTCGGGTGAGGGAAGCGTTTTGGTTGCCATCATGGAGTGGCTCAGTAGGAAGTGGGGCCTGGGTTCCCAGCCGTGTTTGTTACCATGGAAGTGTTGAATACTCCAAGCACGTGTGCCTTCGATTGAGGCCTGACTTGGGCTGTCTGCGGCCTTGCCACCCACTGCCACAGTGCTGGTGGAGGGTGGTGGGCTGGAGCTGGGGGGAGGTTGTCCCTGGAGACTTGGGGAGGCATCAGGCGCATGTGCCATGGTAGAGGTGGGATAAGGCCCCCTCCTCAGAGTCCTGACGTCACTCGAGGCTGAGGGCGGGTGCAGGTTTGATCCACCAGTTGTCAGAGCCGGAGGGTGCTTTAAAAAGAATCTGCCCAATTTAATTTTGTGCAGATTATGGTGCAGATTATGGAAGAGGAGGGAAGAAACCTGCTCAAGATCACAAAGCTGCACGTGTAACACTTAGAACAGCACTCAGTTTATAGTACATGGCAGCTGTTAACTATCATTACTGTTACTGATTAGTTCATGCATTTTGCACACTCAGTATGTGCCTTGTATGGGTGATAATTATTATTTGTATACTGCTTTGCCATTTCCCATAATAGCTAATATTGGTTGTTGACTTGGTGCCGACTGCTTTGTGTAGATTGCTGCATTTAATCCTCGCCATAGCCCCACAGTCTGGACCATTAATTATTTCCATCTCACAGATGAAGAAACTGATTTACAGATAAGAAGTCCCCTGCCCAAGGTGACGTAGTTAGCAAGCAGCTGAGTTGGGATTCAAACCCAGGCCTGTCTGACCCCAAAGCACTGAACTCCTGAGCCGTACGATGTAGTCAGTCCAGCCTCAAGGGGCCCCCATTATGTAGGTGAGAGACATGCTCAGAGAAGCCAGAGAATTGGGTCCAGGCCATGCAGCAGAGCACAGGTAGTGCTCCTCTTTCCCTGCACTGCTCTGGATGTGGCCCTCTGTCTCCTGACCACACAGGATCCCGTCTGGCCATCTCTCATAGCATAGTGACCAGTGGGCCTCTGGCACCGAGCCCCCAGACCCGTCTGGCTCTGGAGGCCCCATTCTGGTTCCGTTGGTACAGGGAGCATTGCCCAGATGGTGTTTATTCTCGCATGACTACTGTGTGTATATGTATATTTGTTGATTAAAATATTACTTGCTGTATTTTGTAGCAACAGTAAAAAATATTACAAATCTCCTACTGCCAACAAGAAGCTTGCCAATGTTTTCCTTAACCCCTCACTCACCAAGTGGTGTGGTTCAGTTGATGCCCCCCGAGGCTGGGCTGAGGAAATCGGAGCCTGTGACTTACCTGTGTAGAACCCCACCAAAACTTCCTTGGTCCTTGGATCAAATTTGGGCTTTTTACATCAGTCTGCTAGGGTTTGTGGTCTTGCCTTTCCCTGCCTCCTTGGCCTGGTCATCTGGTCCAATTTTCCTTCTCACACACTGGCCTTCTGTCAGGCACTTGGATGTGCCAGACTCAGTTCTTCTCAGAGGCTTTGCACTTACTCGGGCCTCTGCTTGGCACTAGATCATTTTCTCTGGGATCTCAACATGTCGGCATGGTCAGGGCCTCCTCATTCGGGGCTGGAGTATTAATATTAGTGTCCTCCCCTCTAAGGGACCTTCCCCAATGCCTGTGGCTTCCTGCACCGCCTCCCATGCCCCTGTCACTGCAATGCTGTGTTTTATTCTTTCCTAGCACTTGTCACCGAACGTGCTTCACTGATCTTTAAGACACATGTTTTAATATCTCTGGAACAGGATATCACATAATGGGCGGAATATTAATTTCATTTGTGTTTTTTGTCTTTCTTCAGGTTATATGAAAATAACAGTGTGATTTACAATTGATGGTGTCTTAGGCTGGATGAAATAGGATTTGTGAAATTATTTACTTATTTATTGTCTCCTACTTCCCCCGAGAATGTAAGCTCCATGAAACAGGGACCATGTCTCTTTCACTGCTGTTTTGTTGTTTCTTTTCACTCATGGTTTCTAGAATATTGCTATCACACAATGGATACTTAATAAGCAGATACTTGATGAAGGAAAGTGGGTTGTCGTTCTGGTGCCATTGGCCAGGCTGCTTCCTCTGGTCCCCGTGTGGCTGCACTACTGTGGTCTTCTCTCTATATGCAGTGCATGCTCTTCCTGGTCACGTGGCCCTTTTCCACAGTGAGGATTGGGGCATTACCAGCCATGGCTGCCTCTTTCATGCATATCACACATGTCATTGGTTCTTCACCCGCACCCATATGGATTCTAGGACCACCCAGTGCTCTCTTCCCTCAGGACACATGCCCTGCACCCTCTCTCCGTCAGAGGACTAGTACATCTCACCGAGTCCACTTGCAGATGGAGAGAGGAGGGAGCGATGCCCTGTGGTGTGCTGGTGAAAGCTTAACCAGATTTCTGCCCAAGAAAGGGCCCTTACATGTAGTATTTGCCAATTTCTGTGGTGGAAATACTCCCCATCATGGCCAATTTCAGGCTACTGTCATGAAGTCAACCAGCTTGCAAAATTGCTGAAAATTTAAAAATCAGTTCTTCTGAGCTGGCTCCAGCACACCATTGGGACACCCAAATCTTCTTTTCCTGTGGCCTGAGTTCATTGTTGAGTGCCGGCTCCATGTCCCCACCTGCCTGGAAGAGCATTCCACTTCAGCCATGCTGTCGCCCTACATCCAACCTGGTGTCCCACCTTGGCCCTCTGTGTGGCAAATTTGAGCAAGAAATGGGCACACTGTGCTGTGGAGCTATCCCTCCACTTTCCAATACACTGACTCATTTCAGGTCTTAGTTGCTGCGACCATAATGAAGGAGGGAGCCAACGGGCTCGTAGGGGCTCTTTCGCTGTTCTCATCTGAGATTTTATATCTACATTCCATCTCATTTGCTGCTCTTTCAAAATAGTCTCTTCTTGATTTCCCTTTTCCTGGCATTCTCAAGTTGTCCCACTAACTACAGATCAGAACTCCTTGTTCTTTTTTTTTTTTTTTGAAGATTTTATTTATTTATTCGACAGAGAGAGAGACAGCGAGAGGGAACACAAGCAGGGGGAGTGGGAGAGGGAGAAGCAGGCTTCCCTCGGAGCAGGGAGCCCGATGCGGGGCTCGATCCCAGGACCCTGAGAAGGCAGATGCTTAACCAACTGAGCCAGTCAGATGTCCCACGGATCTCCTTGTTCTTAACTCTGCACTCTGTTCCTTACTGAGGCAGCACCAGGCAAAGCCTCTCATTCCATGCCACCACCGCTGCTGCTGGTGCTGCAGGCCCTTGTCACTTCATGACCAAGGTCCCACTGTAGCATTGCTGAGAACACAGCCTGTGTTCTTTCCTGGCTCCGAAACTTTCAGCAATGCCCTGCAATTGTTGGAGCCCTTCTGCCTGACTTTGAAGCTTCTCTCAGCACCGGCTTCATCCAAATCCACCTTTACAAACCATACCTTCCAAAATGAACTTAGGGCTGCAGGCACCCTGCTCTCTGACTGTCCGTGCCCCTTTTCTCTGTGCTCCACCTTGTACCGAGACACCCCCTGTCTCCCAATACCCCATAGCATCTGTTGAATCCTGCTCCCACCCTCAGGAACCCACACAGGTGCACCTTTCATGGGATACCCTGCTTTTGCTGAGTGACATCCTGTCTGGACTGCTCATTTTTGTCTTTGGTTCTCTCTTTTTATTTGTAGCTGTTTTGTTGAGATATGATTCACATACCATACAACTCACCCATTTAAAGCATATAAGTCAGTGGGTTTTAGAATTTTCACAGGTACGTGTAACTATCATCACAATCATTTTTAGAACATTTTCACCAAGCCCAAGGCAACCACTAACCTGCTTTTTGTCTTTAGAAGTTTGCCTATTATGGACGTTTTGAGTAAGTGGAATTGTATAACGTGTTGCCTTTTGCATCTGGCTTATTTCCCTTAGCATAATGGTTTCAGGTTCGTGTATTTGGTAGTATGTATTAGTACTTTGTTCTTTTTTACAGCCAAATAGTGTTCTGTTGTGTAGATAGACCACATTTTACTTACCTATTCATTTGATGAACATTTGGGTTCTTCCCACTTTTTGGCTATTATGGATAATGCTGATAAGAGCATTCATGTACAAATTTTTGTGTGGATATATTCATTTCTCTTGAGTAGATACCTGGGAGTGGAATTGCTGGATCAAATGGTAACTCTCTGCTTAATGTTTTGAGGAACTTCCAGACTGTTTCCTACAGTGGCGGTGGAACTTTATATTGCCATCAGCAATGTATGAGGGCTTTGATTTCTCCGTATCCTTGCCAACATTTGTTATTATCTGACTTTTGATTATAGCCTTCCTGGTGGGTACGAAGTGCTATCTATCTCATTGTGGTTTGAATTTGCATTTCTCTTATGAGTAGTGATATTGAGCAACTTTTCATTTGCGTATTGGCCATTTGTATATCTTTCTTGGAGAAATATCTGTTCAGATATTTTTTTGCTCATTTTTAAAATTGGGTCTTTTTCTTTGTATTATTGAGTTGTGGGAATTCTTCATATCCCTTGTCACATGTATGATTTGCAAATATTTTCTCCCGTTTTGTAGGTTGCCTTTTCACTTGCTTTATTGTGTCTTTTGGTACATAAAACTTTTTACTTTTTTTTTTTAAAAGATTTTATTTATTTATTTGACAGAGACACAGCGAGAGCAGGAACACAAGCAGGGGGAGTGGGAGAGGGAGAAGCAGGCTCCCCGCTGAGCATGAAGCCCGATGCGGGACTCGATCCCAGGACCCTGGAATCGTGACCTGAGCCAAAGGCAGACGCTTAACAACTGAGCCACTCAGGCACCCAAAACTTTTTACTTTTGATGGAAGTCCAAAATATCTAATTTTCTTTGGTTGCTTGTGCTTTTGATGTCATATCTACAAATCCACTGCTAAAGCCAAGGTCATAAACACTTACGTCTATATTTTCTTTTATTTACCCTTATATTGTTTTAGCTCCTACATTTAGGTCTCTGATCCATTTTTGGTTATTTTGTATAGTGTGAGGTAGCTGTTCAACTTCCTTCTTTTGCATATCGAAATCCAGCTGTACCAACATCATTTGTTGAAGAGAATAAATGAGTGTTCTTTCCCCCATTAAATTGTCTTGGCTCCTTGTCAAGCAATTGAATATAGATATATATATTTCTGGATTCCCGATTCTCTTCCACTGCTGCATATGCTTGGTCTTCTCTTGTCCTATATCATTAATTAGCTATTTGATTTGTATTTATTTGAAATACTAGAGGGACTCTGTTGTTATTATTATAATCTTTTGTTGCTAAAAAATGTTCACAGTAAACAGTTACAACACAGAAATGCCCAAAGTGAAAGTCCTGTCCCAGCTGCCCCTGGACCCCACTTGCAGGACATAACCGTCATGTTTCCTTTGTAGCTTTATAGATGTTCACTTCTGACCAGATATGTGTATTTGTGTATATGCATATATGTGAAAATTCAAATGCACGGCCACATTTGTGAATGTATACTTGCACTTACTGACATATTTATATCTGTATGTCTGCATTTCTACAATTGCATATCTCTTTTTACAAAACTGGGCTATACAAAGGGTTCTATGACTTTAAACATCAGGAGGCTATCCCATACACCCTTCCATGTCAGTTGTACATGTTTTACCTCATTCTTTCTTAATGTCTCCATCATATTTCATAGACAGTATACACCATCATTTCTTCAACCAGTTCCTTATTTATGTTTTTCCCCTATTCCATTTCTGCTATGTACATGTGGGAGCACTTTTCTCGGCTGGGTACCTGGAAGTGGAGTTGCTGATCATGGCTTTTGTCTTAAAGTCATTTTTAACGGTTTCCCCTCAACTGTGCTTTATGATGCCTTGCACTTACTAGGTACTTAATAAATATTTACTGAAGTGAACTCTTAAGGGTTTTTACTCTGGATTTATCCCTAGCTTGCCATTTCATTTCAGTAAGCTGTTTTATGACACCCTCATGCCTATTTCACTTCCCCTGAAATGAATGAAAATGTTGGTTATCCAGTCTTCATTAGGGGGAACTGTGGTGGAATGAGTCAAGCAGTGTTGTGATGTCTACTCTGTGTGTGGTGCTGGGGTTATACAGAGAGGAGTGGAAGGTCACCCCAGCCTTTGAGGTGTTTGCAGATCTTTAGGATGAGGCAGATAGGACATATGGTACTTCCCTAAGAGCACACATGTGTTATGATGGGAGTGAAAAGGAAGGGGAGGATTGATGCTTGCTTTGGGTGCTGTCAGGGAAGGTCCCATGGACGAGGGACACTGAGATGCCCTCAAAGGAAGGGGAAGCTTTGGACTGGTGGAGATGTCCTGGGGCTGGACAGCTGCTGGTGGTTCTCGGCCAAGGAGCAGCGTAAAGGATGCAGAGGAGGTGAGGAAAGTGATTCCATGGAGTGCAGGGTGTGTGCGGGGAGCAGTAGGAAACTGCTGGAGAGCCAACAGGGGACCTGCTGTGGTCAGCCTGGAATCCAGACAGGTCTTTGGCACTAATCTGCTAGGCGTTGGGCCACCTTGAAAAGTTTTTGAATAGAATTATATTATTGAAGTTGGTCTGGAGGAAGTGGTTTGCTCAGTCATCCGGGGGCATGGATAAAGGGACATCTTCATTTGTAGAGGTTTCTGTGATATAACTTTTTCCCTCTCCCTCTCTTCCCATCCCTCAATTCTTCCCTTAGCTGTCTGAAAATGTGGTTAACCGCATGAAGGATTCCAGCCAGTCTTGCCAAGCAGGCCAGCCTGCTTCCCCTCCTGCCCCTCCACCTTCGACATTTGGCACCTCTAAAGGCCCAGAGAAAGGTATGGTGGTTTGCAGGGATTCTGTGGAGGGCGGGAGTGGGGTGTGAAAGGAATGACAAACAGCCTTCCTGTCAGAACAGATTTGACAGCTAATGTGGCTCCTGTTTGTTTCTGGGTGATGTAAGCAACTCCTTTCTGATAACTGCTTTTCAGGAGAGTGTGGCTTTCATGCGTGACAGATGCTGTCTGCTCTGATGAAAGCAGCACATTTAGTCAGAGTGCCTGTGACTGGGGCTAGACTGGTTTCCCTCACTGTTTCAGTTTCTCCATATGTAACAAATGAGGCGAAAGGGCTTGGTAACTCAGGGAAGAAGTTGCTGTTAAGGATCCCTAAGAGACGCATTGTCATTACTGTTCAGTATGGTTCAAAGAGTGATAGGGATTTATGTGAATTGGGCCAGCTTAAGGGAATTGAGTTGATGACTTGACCGTTGACCTCAGTACCTAGAACCAAGCACTCACGTCAAGTGGTCCTGATCTGGCTCCTGGGACGGTTCGCCCTGGGCTTCTAGCAAGACCTGCCACCCCGTACCTTTTAGGGATTCCTCTTCCGGTGCCCACACCGGGCTCAGAGCTCATTTGTTCCCTCCTCTGCGGGGTCCATGACAAATTAAGAAATTTGTGCTTTTCTCCAAACAATGACTTTCAGCAAACACAAAGGAATGAAACAATTTAAAAAGGGATATAAGGTACAGAAATATTAAGATATTATAAATAAATTTGGACAGTCTTTGGGGCAGCTGCTACTGTATTCAATAAATACCTCTTTATGAGAATCTGGGTCTTATCGATCACCTGCAACTGTCTTTTCTGCCAATCTTCCTTATTAGGTTGTAAAACTGTAGAAGATATCCCCTCCACTCAGTGTTTACTGACCACTGGCCAGGGATCAGGACAAGTAACGCGTGCTGGTGCATGGCGTTGTGTAGACAGGGATGCCGCCCCTTGTGGCACACACGGCTCTAGTTAAGGAGCCAGATGTATAACCCTGTAGGTTACATGTATCGTGATGAGGCAACACTAGAAGCATGCCCATGGCTAGGGTAGCACAGAGGAGTGACTCGTTATTTTAGGGAGGAGCTTCAAGGGGAGATGATGTTTAAACTGGATTTTGAAAGATAGAGCAATGGTAGATGGGCATTCAGGCACGGTAAGCAGCGTAAGTATAGTCCCAGAGGTGTGGCGCAGCCTGGCCTGTGTGGGGCCCTGGAAGTGATTTGCTGTCTCTGGAGTACAAAGTACAAGGAAAGGGGAGCACTTGGGGCAGTGCTCAGGGGCCAGGTTACAGACCTCTGCACAGAGGCAAGAGAGCTCTGCCTGCATCCTTAACGGCTGGGGGCTCTAGCCAGGGCTGCTACCAGCTTGCCTTTCTGTATTGTCTGCCTCAGGGCTTCCTGAGCATTAGAGCAAATTGGTACCAGGTTTGGACCCATCCTGAGATCTTTTTGAATATCTCTCAGTGAGGGGGCAGATGAGACTCCTGAAACTCACAAGACGCTCTTGTCCTTTAAAAATGGGGTGGCGGGGCGCCTGGGTGGCTCAGTCGTTAAGCATCTGCCTTCGGCTCAGGTCATGATCCCAGGGTCCTGGGATTGAGCCCCACATCGGGCTCCCTGCTCCGCGGGAGGCCTGCTTCTCCCTCTCCCACTCCCCCTGCTTGTGATCCTGCTCTCACTGTGTCTCTCTCTGTCAAATAAATAAATAAAATCTTTAAAAATAAATAAATAAATAAATAAATAAATAAACAAACAAACAAATAAATAAATAAATAAAAATGGGGTGGCTCCCCACGATATCTCTAGCAACTGACAGGAGCGGTGGGGGGTGGGAGGTTGAAGAGGGCTCTAACTTAACCCAGTACTTGAATAAACTGGATTAACTGGTGAGGGGGAGAAAGCGATGAAGTAAGCAAAGAAGGCCAAAATCTAACATGCACACATCAGCTTCAGCTTCAGAAGATGAAAGAAGCACTGGTCTCAGTTTTGGTAAGTTTCAGCAGTTTAAGGAGCAAGAATGGTGGTTCATTTGTCATTTGGTTTTAGTTATAGCAAAGTATTTTGCTGTTTAAATGATTGTGAGTTTGAGTTTCTGAATGCTGAAGAATGGTCAGCATAAATGGGCTATCTTGAAGTTGACTAATTTTAAGATATTTTTACTTTTAAAATCAGTGTTTGCTTTCATTTTAGTGGTGGAACAAGATTAGAAAAAGAAGTTAAAATTAAATCCTTATGTCATACCATACCTCAAAATAAATGTCAGAGGAAAGAAAAGATTTAAATATATGAATTGAAGCCATAAGAGTACAATGATAGTACATATAAGTACAATAAGTAGACCTTCTAAGCACTCCATCAGCTCCATCAAGAAACCCTAAATTAAGAAGAAAAGTGGGAAATGTAACTCTAAGGAATTAGGCAATTCAGAAAAAAATAAATGAAGAATGAATGATAAATTAGGGAAATGTAACATGACAGAGTATTAACAGTCCTAACATAGAGAGTTCTTAGAGCTCTTTGACAACTCAGTAGAAAATGTGTACAAATGGTTGTAAACATTTGATGAGATTCTCCATTTTGCTTATAGTGAAGGACACACATTAATGAGTGCTCCCGAGGGGCAGGGAAGTGGGCAGGCTCCTACACACAAGGTGGGAATGTGGTTTAGTGCCACATTCTCTGCCACAGGTAGATATATTATTTTCCTAGTTATGAAAAAAAAAAGTTGTATGAAAAGCAAAAGTAAATATGGTAAATTATATCTCAATAAAGCTGTTGTAAGTAAACAAATAAGAACAGAGGGCATATGTCAGAGTAAAAACTGGGCAGTGGTTTACTGTTTTTTATTCCCATTTGAGAACGTGACATGCTACCCAGGAGCACTTAGGTGTGCCCACCTCATCAGGTGGGACCGCTGTGCCCATCCTTCTGTGAGAGGTAATCTGAAAGCGTGAAACATAGGATGATTACTTTTGGAAGTGCCTCCCTGAAGGGTTGAGTGCTGGAGCCTCTGAGTACAATGTGCTTTAAAAGGTCTTGGCAGTGGAATGGCAAATCCTCACATGTTGTCTCACAAAGCCGGGTTCTTCTACAGTATTTTTGTGCAGTCCTAGATGCTGCTGCTTTAGAAACCTGTCATGGAGGGGGAGGACATTTGGCCAAGGCCACAGAAAAGTGTTGAGCTTTGGCTGAAAGATGGTTCAGGAAGGGTGAAGGCTGTGGAGGAGAGGGGAGTAGCAAAACCTTCAGTGTCACCCAGGTGGTGGAGAGACAAGTGGACTGTGTTTGCTCGGGAATCACCAAGTTAATGGCCATCGAAAGGTAGCCCTGTAACAACTAAAGAGCCCATTAAGATTAGAGGTGATGAAGGTCAAGTGATAGGTAAAATGTCATTAATTTGAGGCATTTGCCACATTCAGGGTTAGAAATCTGTAGAATGGGCTCCTAAGGGAAACATTTAAGGAGCTCCCACTGCCAAAACAGAGACCTTGGAGGCTGTCCTTTGAGCATGAAGCAGAGCAGTGGGTTCCTGCAGCCCTTCTGGGCCTGTGTTTGGGAGATGACCTAGAATCCAAGTAGCTGTAGAGTGAGGAGTGATGGATAGGGAACACTGCACTCAAGTAAGTGGCTGTGCCTGCTGCCTGCCCCACACAGTAAGCAGTCCTGGTGCAGAATGAGGGAGCAGACGGGGCTTCGGGCTGTGCTTCTCCAGACTGGATGGATCAACGATGTGTTCTGTGTCTGTCCTTGGGGCACATCCTTCCAGGGGGGTGCACTCCTGAGCCCTTTCCTGGATGACCGCCATGCCTTTGTGGATCTTAGGCTGCTGCTGACTGGCCTTTTCTTCTCGTCCCTTTGCAGACTCCAAACTGCCCAAGTCTGAGTATGGTGGTGGCCGGCAGTCTTCCAAGATGGAGGAGGATTTCCTCAAGAGGTAAGCCCAAGTATCCATTCACCCCTGGCCCTGTGCTCTGACCAAACGCTCTCTCCTCACCAGGTACCTCCTCCTTTCCTGAAGGCCCAAGGGTTTGTCTCACATATTTTGTCTTATTGAGATTGCACAGGAATCCTATAGTTTAGGTGGCACTGGTCCTAGTTTAAAAATGAACAAACACCAGATGTGGCCTGGGAGGGTTGACTGCTGATGTTCTTAAAAATTCACTTTATTTTTAAATTTTTTTTTTACTTTTTAAAAAAATTTTATTTTATCTAAATTCAGTTAATTAACATATAGTGTATTATTAGTTTCAGAGGTAGAGTTTAGTGATTCATCATTGCATAGAACAGCCAGTGCTCATTACATCACGTGCCCTCTTTAGTGCTCATCACCCAGTTACCCCATCCCACCAAAAATTCACTTTAAAAAGCTAGGACTTAGCCACAGCAATCAGACAACAAAAAGAAATAAAAGGCATCCAAATTGGCAAAGAAGAAGTCAAACTCTCACTCTTTGCAGATGATATGCTACTTTATGTGGAAAACCCCAAAGACTCCACCCCAAAACTGCTAGCACTCATACAGGAATTCAGTCAAGTGGCAGGATATAAAATCAATGCACCGAAGTCAGTGGCATTCCTATACACCAACAACAAGACAGAAGAAAGAGAAATTAAGGAGTCCATCCCATTTACAATTGCACCCAAAACCATAAGATACCTAGGAATAAATCTAACCAAAGAGACAAAGGATCTGTACTCAGAAAACTATAAAACACTCATGAAAGAAATTGAGGAAGACACAAAGAAATGGAAAAACGTTCCATGCTCATGGATTGGAAGAACAAATATTGTGAAGATGTCAATGCTACCTAGAGCAATCTACACATTCAATGCAATCCCCATCAAAATACCATCCACTTTTTTCAAAGAAATGGAACAAATAATCCTAAAATTTGTATGGAACCAGAAAAGACCCCGCATAGCCAGAGGAATATTGAAAAAGAAAAGCAAAGCTGGCGGCATCACAATTCCGGACTTCCAGCTCTATTACAAAGCTGTCATCATCAAGACAGCATGGTACTGGCACAAAAACAGACACATAGATCAATGGAACAGAAGAGAGAGCCCAGAAATGGACCCTCAACTCTATGGTCAACTCATCTTTGACAAAGCAGGAAAGAATGTCCAATGGAACAAAGACAGTCTCTTCAACAAATGGTGTTGGGAAAATTGGATAGCCACATGCAGAAGAATGAAACTGGACCATTTCCTTACACCACACACAAAAATAGACTCCAAATGGTTGCAAGACCTCAATGTGAGACAGGAGTCCATCAAAATCCTAAAGGAGAACACAGGCAGCAACCTCTTTGACCTCAGCCGAAGCAGCTTCTTCCTAGAAACATCGCCAAAGGCAAGGGAAGCAAGGGCAAAAATGAACTATTGGGACTTCATCAAGATAAAAAGCTTTTGCAAAGCAAAGGAAACAGTCAACAAAACCAAAAGACAACCGACAGAATGGGAGAAGATATTTGCAAATGACATATCAGATAAAGGGCTAGTATCCAAAATCTATAAAGAACTCATCAAACTCAATACCCAAAGAACAAAGAATCCAATCAAGAAATGGGCAGAAGACATGAACAGACATTTTTCCAAAGAAGACATCCAAATGGCCAACAGACACACGAAAAAGTGCTCAATATTGCTCGGCATCAGGGAAATCCAAATCAAAACCTCAATGAGATACCACCTCACACCAGTCAGAATGGCTAAAATTAACAAGTCAGGAAACGACAGATGTTGGCGGGGATGCGGAGAAAGGGGAACCCTCCTACACTGTTGGTGGGAATGCAAGCTGGTGCAGCCACTCTGGAAAACAGTATGGAGGTTCCTCAAAAAGTTGAAAATAGAGCTACCATATGATCCAGCAACTGCACTACTGGGTATTTACCCCAAAGATACAAAACTAGGGATCCGAAAGGGTATGTGCACCCCGATGTTTATAGCAGCAATGTCCACAGTAGCCAAACTGTGGAAAGAGCCAAGATGTCCATCGACATGAATGGATAAAGAAGAAGTGGTATATATATACAATGGAATATTATGCAGCCATCAAAAGGAATGAGATCTTGCCATTTGCAATGACGTGGATGGAACTGGAGGGTATTATGTTGAGTGAAATAAGTCAAACAGAGAAAGACATGTATCATATGATCTCACTGATATGAGGAATTCTTAATTGCAGGAAACAAACTGAGGGTTGCTGGAGTGGGGGGTGGGGTGGGAGGGATGGGGTGACTGGGTGATAGACACTGGGGAGGGTATGTGCTCTGGTAAGCGCTGTGAATTGTGCAAGACTGTTGACTCTCAGATCTGTACCTCTGAAACAAATAATGCAATATATGTTAAGAAAAAAAAGAAGAAGAAGAAGAAGGTAGCGAGAGGGGAAGAATGAAGCGGGGGAAATCAGAGGGGTTGATGAACCATGAGAGATGATGGACTCTGAAAAACAAACTGAGGGTTCTAGAGGGGAGGGGGGTGGGAGGATGGGTTAGCCTGGTGGTGGGTATTGAGGAGGGCACATTCTGCATGGAGCACTGGGTGTTATGCACAAACAATGAATCATGGAACACTACATCTAAAACTAATGATGTAATGTATGGGGATTAACATAAGAATAAAAAAAAATAAAACAGAAAAAAAATAAATAAAAAATAAAGAGCTAGGACTAAGTAGCTGAGTGGCTGGACCTTTTGTGTGTATGCATGCTGGCATATTTTTAGAGATATGGAGAAGAGAAAGAGCCCTCACAATTCTAACGAATTGCCCACATGGACTGGCTCCAGAGTGTTGGCGACTTCCTGTTGGTACAGGCCACACTCACAGAGAGCTGGCGACACCTCTGAACCGGGACCTCTGTCCCGTCCCCTGAGGCACAGAGGCCCTCAGAATGCAGTGTGCTTCCTGATTATGCCCCGCACTAGTTATGTGACTCTGGAACATCGCTGCATTTCTGTAGGCCTCTGAGAAGGGCATAGCTGGAGTACCTCTTTGATGGGGGTATTGTCCTGATTAAATATGTTAATGCATAGGAAGCACTTAAGCCCAGCACCCGGGAGAGTTCTCAGTGAATGTTAATTGTAGTTGTCATTGACTGACTTCCTCTCTACCCTTTAGGACCCTGGCCTCTGTAACAGAGGACCCAGTGTGGTAGCTTAGGGGGCCAGTTCAGCCACAGTTGAGTGGCTTCCTCAATTAGGTCAGCCGAGCCGGGTGTGTTCCATAGTCATGGATTGGAGCCCACATTCTAAGAATTTCCCCTCTCTGATCCTAGGAGGCCTCTCCAAGAATAACTAACCTGGACCTTTTTTTTTTTGAACTTCTAAAAATTTTAAAAATGTTCAACTAACACATGCTAATGAAAGACTTGGGAAATATATAAAATGAAAAAATCACCCATAGATTCAGAATAACTCCTGTTAATATTTTGGAGTGTTTCTTTCAAATGTCTTCTTTCCCCTAGTTGACAATTATTTTTTTCAAAGTTACATATAATTTTATATCTTGTTATGTTTACATAGTTTTACAATTATTTTCCATTTGTTACACCTGCTTTATGAACATTTTTATTTCTAAAAGTGTTATTTATTGGTCCTCAATTTTTAGATTCAGGCATTGACAAATCTAAGAATATATTGGTCTAATGATGACATAATATACCATTGCACAGTTGTACTATATGTTCTTTAACTTGACCTTGATGTTGGACATTTAAGTTGTTTGCATTTTTCCACACTATAATAAATAAGTCTTGTAAGAGCATCTTGGTACTAATAACCTTTTTCTGTCTTAAGGATTATTTTACTAGGCAGAATGCCCAGAAATAGGTCAGATGGTAGGAATACATTCAGGATGAAGAGTTAAATGTTCTAAACAAAAGACTGCTGTCATCTAAACTGTTCAGGCTTTCAAGTGGAGGCAGAAGGATGTGGGGTTTCCCACCCTGCCTGCCCACTGTGTACCAGTGGCTAGCCCGGGATTGAACCTGTGCCCCGAGAATCTCTCATTTGGCCTATGGCTGTCTGATTCCTCATCTGGTGGTCAGGTCTCCTTCTGTTCCTAATCTATATTGTCCCAGCTGAGAGCGTGTCACTGTATCCCCTTGCCTTGGGGACTATCACTGATGCCTGAGCCTTTCCCGCTGGCCTCAGAGATCCCCTGGCCCACAGGTCCCCATCCCCTGCCAGCTGAAGTGAGTACGCAAACCTTTTCTTGGCTACCTTCTGCCAGTCAGGCCATCTGCATCTGCTTCCCTCCATCTCTCTTCTGGCACAGGTATAAACAGGAGCAGGCCAAGGTCCAGGATGAGCTATTCCAGGTGGTGACGAGGGAAAGAGAGGCAGCCACAAAGCACAGGAGTGCATCCCTGCAGCAGGGGGAGGGCAGCGTTGACCAGGAGAAGCAGAAGTCAACCCAGCTGGTGAGTAGAGATCTTCCTGAGCTGGCCTTTTGTGCTCCAGCAGCTCTGGGAGGCAGAGGTTAGGCCCTGGAGCCTGATCTCTCTGAAGCCCTGGGGCCTGGCTCCACCTTTGTGGAAAGGCTGTCTTTCTGGGGGACCAGGGGCTTGAGTTCTTATAGCCCTAGCTCTACCACTGACTTGCTTTGCTACCTCTGGCCTGTATTTTCAGTTTCTAGAGCGCTAGGTTATATGGTGAGGGCTGGATCATTCAACAGTCTGGTCCCTCTCTCTGAAAAGTCACAGTTTTAAGTGGTATATGTACCAGGAGGGTCTGAAGGGAGAGTACTAGGGGCTTGAGGGCATGCACTAATGAGATGGAGAACACAATTTTTTTTTTTTAAAGATTTTATTTATTTATTTGAGAGAGAGAATGAGAGAGAGAGAGCACATGAGAGGGGGGAGGGTCAGAGGGAGAAGCAGACTCCCTGCCGAGCAGGGAGCCTGATGCGGGACTCGATCCCGGGACTCCAGGATCATGACCTGAGCCGAAGGCAGTCGCCTAACCAACTGAGCCACCCAGGCACCCTGTAGAACACAATTTTTTAAAGGTAGGCAGCCTGGGTACAAATCCTAGCTCCCTGCTTACTACCTCGGGCCCGTCCTCCAGTGTCTATGAGCCTTGGTTGAGGATCATGATGTTTGCACATAGGATTGCCCAAGGGATTAGGTGAGATAATAACTGTCCCAGGCTTAGCATGTGCCTGGCGGATTATAAAAACGCGCTGTTATCGCTGTTAGTTATTAATGCATTTAATTGATGGGAGACTATTAGTTAGGATTCTTTCTGCTGTGAGTGAAGGCTTTATGTCGTAATCCCAGAAGTCTAGAAATGCCCCAGGCTTGACTAATTCAGCAGCTTGCTGGCGTCATGATCCCCATTCTCCTTCTGCTCTGCCATCTTCAGTGTGCCAGGGTGTCCTCAGGCTAGACATTCCCACAGGTCAATGACAGCTGCCCCTGCACTCTGCCAGGTCTTATGCAGATGGGGACACACCTAGCAGAAGAAGAGAAAACTTTCCCGGAAGTCCCCAGCAGAAGGCCTCTGACATGGCACTGGCCTGAACTGCACTGGGGGCCCATGGCTCAGCCAGTCGTCTGCAGAGGGAACAGGGAGGGCTCCACTGACTGGAGCAGGGGCTCTTTTCTAGTCCCACTGGAGAGGGGGTGGACATCCAGATAGAAGTTGGACTTAGAGTAATAATTCTCCCAATTCCATTTCCATGTGGGAAAACCCCCACACAGCCACGAAATTCTCTGACACCAGCTGGGTGTCCTCCAATTCAACTCCCTCCTGAGACTCCACAGGGTAAGGGCTCAGGGCACAAGACTGCCCCCTCCCCACACTTCAGATACCACTCAAGGCCAGGTTGTCACCTGTGCTTCTGGTTGACTGGCTGTGAATCAGAGGTTCCCATCATCCCCTCGTTTGACTGATTTGCTAGAGTGACTCACAGAGCTCAGAGAAACGTTTAACTTACTAAAAGGATTATGAAAGGATTTAACTCAGGAACAGCCAGATGGGCGAGATCCATAGGGCAAGGTATGTGGGGAAAGGGTGCAGAGCTCCCTGTCCTATGCCAGCGCGCCACTCCCCCAGAGCCTCTCTTTGCTCGCCTACCTGGAAGCTCTTCAGATCCAGTTGTTTTGGGGTGAAACTGGGGTGAGGCTTCATTACCTAGGCATGACTGATTCAGTCATTGACTACTAGTGATTGAACTCAACCTTCAGCCCCTCTCCCCTCCCTGGAGCTCAGGGGTAGGACTGTAAGTTCCAACCCTCCAACCAGTGATTGGCTCCACTGGTAACCAGTCCTCATCCTTCCATGCAGTCCAAAAGTCATCACATTACCATAAAGAAAGATACCTTTATCCCTCTCATCACTTAGGAAATTCCAAGCGTTTTAGGAGCTCTTTTTTTTTTTTTTAAAAGATTTTATTTATTTGACAGAGAGAGACACAGCGAGAGAGGGAACACAAGCAGGGGGAGTGGGAGAAGGAGAAGCAGGCCTCCCGCTGAGCAGGGAGCCCAACGCGGGGCTCGATCCCAGGACCCTGGGATCATGACCTGAGCCGAAGGCAGATACTTAACGACTGAGCCACCCAGGCGCCCCAGGTTTTAGGAACTCTTAACAGTAAAGACTAAATATTTAGTTCTTATTTAAATTATGATATCACAGCAAGGAATGGGGGCGGGGTGGGGGAGGGAAGAATGGCTGTAGCAGCCTCTAATGTCATCTGCTTCAGAGGCCATGGGCCAGGAGACGAGCAGCAGCCTCGCCCTGCCTTAGGTGGGTGGCCTGGTATACCCTGTGCTGCACAGAAGGAAGTTGCAGACGAGGTGAGATTACCATTTGGGACTGTGCCCTGGGTGGTGGCTGGGAGGAAGGCCTCTGCACAGATGTTGAAAGCTGCGGTGGGTACATAACAGATGCTAGTTGAACTAGGCCCTCTGGGAAATATGAACAGTACATCCTTGTCACCCTTGGGGAAGACAGACTTAAATCAAAAACTTAGAAAAAGGCCACACTGGTTTCAGTAAGCGTGAGGTGGCGGTAAAGATGATGTGCTTGGGAATGCAAAGGCAGTGGTGTTAACTGCTGGTGGAAGACATGGCTTTGACCTCAGCCTTGAGCAATATGGCTGGGGCCCCCAGGCTGAAGGAGCAGCTGCGGGGAGATGGGTGGGTCTGGAGGAGGTGACAGGACACAGTGAGAGAGGTTAGTGAGGCGTGAAGCCACTTTATAGAAGGCCTTGGGCACCTTGCAGACTTGACCCACAAGATAGCCCTCCGTGACTGAAACCTCGGAAGAGTCCCTGGAGACCATGAGGATGGCAATGATGTGATCTGACTGGCGTTTTTAGAATCCTGTGGCATCCTGGTGAAGAGTCAGTTGGTACAGAGAGAAACTGGGGTGAGGATGTGGTTTTAGGGGCTCTGACAATTAGTCTCTGCAGGGCAGGTTGTTGTCACCCCTTTTCAGGGAGCTTGACAACCAAGTGGAAAGGACTCTGGTTCTGGAGGTGAAGGGTTAACCGATATGGCATGAGCAAACCCAGCTGGCCACCTGGGACAGTCACCTAGCATGGAAAAGTGCAGCCTACAGGTGTGGTGTTTCTTCCTTCTCACCTGGAATGTGTTAATTACAATGAAAGAAAATTCACAGCTTCCCTTCTTCCACCTGTGAAGAAGGCTGGGTCCTGCCTCCTCAAGACTGTCCTTGGAGGAGAACCTTTACTATCGGGAAGGGACTTAAATGACCTTCACTACAGCTGTGTGGGTTTTCTTTTTTAACAAAGGGCAACTTTAGAATAAAGAAAATAAATCTTTATTTGATCCTCCCTCCCCAAATTTCGATGGATAATGCTCTTCTGAACCTGAGTTCTTAGGGAATAGTGAAGCAAGTGACTTCCTTCATTTTGAAAATGTTTATTGACTACTTTTCTGGGTGTTCCCATTTTTTTTGACTGTTCAACATCCATCTCTCCATGCAGTTGGTGTCCTGTTTCCTTTTGGGAATTTACCCGGCTCCTGTTGCGCCTTGTCTTGGTGGGATTGCAATCCCAGTGCCCAACTTCTTTTATGGAAGCCAGATCTCTTCTCTCCCCCTGCCATGGTGTAGCCACACCCGGAGGGCAGCCAGTCAAACCCTCTCTCTGGGGACTTTCGTTCTGAGTGAGTGAAGAGGCCAGGGTAGGACTGTAGCCCAGGCCTGCTCATCAGGATCTTCATGCGGTGAGGCTGTCTTGCTGTCTCCCACACCTCCACGGTACCCGTTGGTTTCCATCTGGTCCTCTGCCTTCTTGAGGATTGAATCGTCTGCTGATGACCCGCAGTCAGCTCTCCTTTGCTTGTGTTAGCTGGAGTTGGTTTCTGTTATTTGGTGCTGTAACAGATGCAAAGAGACACATGAGCCTGGTTTTGAAGGCTTCAGCCAGTCAATGCAAACAGAGAAGGGAAGCCAATTCCAGGCCCTTTCTGTAAGTCAGCAGGGGGGTGAGGCACTCACCTAGATGCTGAGGATGCTGAGTGATACCATAGCCACCCCCCCACTTGGGTTGTTGTGGCTGGCAGGGCCTTTTAGTGGAGATCATTTCAAAACTGTACTTGTGCTTTGGAGGATTTAAATAAAAGGAAAAAAACGGAGAAGGGACCTGAACAGAAGCATAGGGAATTTTCTTTCCTCATCCGAGCGTTCCATATGTACAGATTGAAGGAGCCTGCTGGGCAGGGCACTTAAGGCCCTAGTGTTTGGATCATAGCATGTTCTCCTGGCCTTGGGGCCAGGTTGGACCCCGAGGTGGATGTGGCGTGGTCTCTCGCTGTATGAGCTGGCTGCCCGCTTCTTGGGGCCACCTCTGTCTGGCCAGTGTCCTCAAGCCCTGCACCCTTGCACCTGTAGCCTTGTCTGGAGGACTTTTTCCCGAGTGTGCTGAGTGCAGTTTGACATTTAAAGTGCTTTTCTGCCCTCTCTTTGACAATATTGATTTTTTAATCCTCTTCTGCATGAGGGAATGTTTCAGCTCATTATTGGGAAAAGTTAATAAAGCTAATGACAAGGAAAGGTAATAATTTTTATAACCTACTTCTGATGACAAAAGTGTTCCCATTTCCTATCTAGTGTAGTAGTGGACTGTTTTTGAGTATGTTATGTGTGTTCCCTATTACTTGCAGACTGTAGAGCCCCAGATATAATTGGGGTGAAGGCCCTGTGTTTCAGTGGAGCCTATGTTAGTAAGGTATGCTTTCCTCTGAGTTGGGGCAGGAAGTTTGGAGTCCCAAATGTTCTAGAGAGAAATAAGAACAGAGCGGTTTCTGGGGCTGAATCTTCTGATGGGCAGAACTTTACTTTAGGGGAGAATGAGATTTATGACCTTGCCTGTTGGGATTCCTGACACATTAGGTATGAGATTGGAGTACACCTGATGGAAAGCAAAAACTTTCATTTTATTTCTTTTTTGGTGAGCAATTATTTTATTATTTTTTTCTATATATTCTCTACATGCTTGTTATGTTAGGCACTGGGTTCGTTTCTTGATTTAGTGGAAACAAATGAGAAACAGCTTCTGTTCTTGAAAAGCTCTGTTCATTAGGGGAGGTAAGTATTCTCAGAAGTGACTGGACAGTGTCACAGTCTCAGACCAAAGGGATAGGAAGGCACTAGAGGAGGAAGGAGGTGGTGACAACAGACTCTTCCTGGCAGGGTGGGAAAATCTTCTGAGGGGAGGTGACCCGTGGGCTGGATCTTGAAGACTGAGGAGAGGCTCTCCAGGTGGAGAAGGCTGAAGGCTGAAGGCTGAAGCCTGAGCAGAGGCCGAGGGCAGGTGGGGACAAGCCGCTTGGCTGCGGTCTAGGGGCATGGGGTGTGGCAGGCAGGTGTGGGCCTGGGATGAAATTCTGCAGGTCTAATGGTGACCTTTGGGGGAGGGTTTTCTTATGCCTCAAAAGAGATGCACAAGAGGAGAGAACTTTTCTTCTACTGAACCGTGGCCACAGGGAAAGGTCTAAAATGGCAGATGAAGAAGTGGGGACCAAATCCTGCCACTGGCCAGACGTCATAACCAAGTGCTTCTCCACCTGGGTGTGCCTGCCTAACCTAAGGACTTGCACAAGAAGCGTGGCTGTCCTGCTCCGCTCTCCAGTCTGCAGGGGAGGTTTGATCTACTGCGCCTTCTTTTCATTGTTCTGATGCTGGAAGAAGCTGCCACCTTAGCTCTATGAAGTCTGCAATCAGGATTTAAGGAAAATGATGGATTCAGAAGTTTTTGAGTTGTAATTTTCTGAAATCCTGAGTGAGATAGGTTACAGCTATAGCCTTTCTTCCTAGTTCTCCCCTCCTACATCTTCGGAAGTCTCATTCCTCAGATTATAAGCTCCTCAAGGTGAGGAACTGTGGTCTTCTCAGTAGCACTCAGTAAATTATAGATGTGCATGGATGGTTAGGGAATCATGGCTAGCTAGAGCTCCAGTGGATGAGGGGTGTGGGGCAGTGCCTCCTGCTTTGGAGACTTTTTTTTTTTTAAGATTTTATTTATTTAGGGGCACCTGGGTGGCTCAGTTGGTTAAGCGACTGCCTTCGGCTCAGGTCATGATCCTGGAGTCCCGGGATCGAGTCCCGCATCAGGCTCCCTGCTCAGTGGGGGGTCTGCTTCTCCCTCTGACCCTCTTCCCTCTCGTGCTGTCTCTCATTCTCTCTCTCTCAAATAAATAAATAAAATCTTAAAAAAAAATTTTATTTATTTATTTGAGAGAGAGAGATATGGAGAGAGAGAATGAGTGAGCACAAGCAGAGGGAGAGGGAGCAGCAGACTCCCTGCTGAGCATAGAGCCCGACTTGGGGCTCGATCCCAGGACCCTGAGATCACAACCTGAGCCGAAGTCAGACGCTTAACAGACTGAGCTACCCAGGCACCCCTGGAGACCTCTGTACAGCAGTCCTTGTTTGGCTCCTGGAAGCCTCCTCATTGTGTCCCGTTGTGAATAGGTGGAAGCATGTACCCAGGTCAGCCTTCTCTGGATAGCAGTTCATAGGTCTGACCTTTTCAAATGATAAAACAAAGCAAAACAAAACAAAACAGCCTTTCACTATGATGACATCTTGGAGTCAGCTAGTTTACATGACTCCTGTCAGAGACTTACACACTTGGGGTTTAACTTGCATGGAAGAAGGCAGTGGCTGGGCCTGGTGGCTCAGGCCGGGGGTCAGGAAGTTCTCTACTTGACACGCAGCTGAGGAGGCCTGACACCTGGGGGCAGCTGTTTGGCATGGCTGTTTGTTTTAGAACATTAGTAGCCTAGGGACTCTAGTGGCCTTGTCCTTATGCCTCCTCCAATTTGAGCTACAGAGATCTTGAATTCCTTTGGAGATGGATTTTTCAGCACCTAGATGGCTGGTAAAATCCATAATCTGAAAAAAAACCAAAATGAGTCTGCCATCCATAGCCCCTTTCTTTACTTCCCTAAATATTGCCGTTTTATTATCTTTTTTCTTTTCAAGATTAGATCAGGGGTGACAAACTTTCTCTGTAAAGAGCCATATAGTAAATATTTTAGACTTTGCAGGGCCACATTTGGTCTCTGTCACACATTCTTTGTTGTTGTTGTTTTTACAGCTCTAAAAAATGTAAAAACACATTCTTCCTCAGAGGTCATACGGAAAGTGGCTGTAGGTTGGATTTGATGGGTGAGCTGTAGTTTGCTGACCTCTGGACTAGACAGTCCAGCTCCAGAGACTGTAATTGTTTGAGTCTCTCTGAGTCACCAGGTGCCTCAAGCAGCTGGGGGGCAGTGGTGCTGACGGGGATGGATCCTAGCTCCTCAGTGGTTTTTATTCTTGTGAGAAGTTTCACGGCACAGTGGTACCTGATTGCCTCAGTCTTCTGGTGGGTAAAATGAGGACTTTTCTGGGGATAGCCCAGGGGGCAGTTTGGGAAGAGTCATGAACTTCCACTTTAACTTCTGATTCTTTTTTTACATTTGACATTTTTTAGAGTTTCGATTTCTCTGCTGAAATTCCCCATCATTTACACATGTTGTCCACCTTTTCCTGTGGATCCTCTAAACCTCTTTATCATAATTATCTAAAGTCTCTGATAATTCCGACATCTGGGTCATCTCTGAGTTTGGTTCAGGTTCATTATTTCCTCTTTCGATAATGGGTCCCATGTTCCTACAGCTTCATGTGCCTTATGATTGATACTGGATATCATGTGTAGAAGAACGCTAGAGGCTGAGGAAAATAGTGCTCATGCCCCGAGCCGGCCATCTTCTTCTTTTGACAGGTCATGGTGTGGGAGGGTGGGTACATCTTGTCTGTACTTGAGCAGGACGTGGGCTCTGTTGGTGCTTTGGCTTCAGACTGAGGGTTGGACCCAAACCTCTGTTCAGCAGGACTTGGGATCTGAGCTCTGCAGGGTTTGTCTGTGCCGTCTTACTTTCCCATCAGACTTGTGGGAGGCCCCGCTTATCTTGTCCTGGGAGTGCTTCCTTGCACCTTCTCCAGCTGCAGGTGGCTCCTGGGTGGTGCTCAGTGTAGGGCCTGGAGTACCACGGGCTTCTCTCCGTCTTCTGCTGGGCTTTCACATGTCCACTGGCCCCATGCACCTGCACCTCAGGAGTCCATGGAGGGTCTCTCAGTCACTTCTCCTGCCCTGTTCCCCAGGACTTTCAAACAATATAGGTCTTGAGGACGAGGCTCGTAACTGATGCCACATTTCACACTTCCCTTTGGTCATCATCACTTTCAAGCACACTTCACACCCCAGGGAAAATGAGAAGGGCAAATTTTGTTCCCTCTCTGAATGTCCGGGCCCATGTGACTATTGCTGTATGGGGCCAGTCCTTCCACAGGGCAGGCTGGCTCTCCACAAGGTACAGAGGACAGTCCACACAGCTGACTGCCACCATGCCTCGTTTGCAGCCACATTTACTCAAAGAGCAAGGGTGGGCGCATTCATTTTCTTAGAGAATCAGAATAATTGTTTGGAAGCGGTACTGAGGCTGCCTGGGTTCCTACTTTCCTTATTAAGGTCAGAGTTAAAATTATGTGGCCTTGTGGCCATATGGTAGGATAATTTTTAGAGATAGGAAAACTACAGATAGGCTAGTTATGAAAACTGGTTCAACCATATTTTTAGCTGATTACACACCAAAAAAGGAACTTTGGCTTTATTTCTCTTATATTTTATACAAACTGGGGCTGGGGAGGGCATAAAAACCATTCAGGGACTAAGAGCCTGGCACCCAAGTCCAGGGATGGCCCCCAGTACACCAGGACTGGATCATGACGCTTGTGGGTAGTTGTGAGGATTGACCCATGGAGCCATTGGTATGAAATGCCTGGCACCCAGGAGCTCCAGGAATTGGGCACGTTGTTCTGGGCTAGTGAAGCTGACAGAACTGTACCCAGAGGAGCCCATCACTGGGGTTCCTTCACTCCTCTGTGCTGTTTCCTTCCTGGGGTAGAAATGGGGGTAAACAGGATTGTGCGTTGTTGGGCAAGTTATACCTCCTTCCCCTCTTCTCCACTTCCATCCATGGACTCTTGACAAAGGGTTGATGTGAACTGATTCCTGAACAAATCAGTCCTTCAGGCTTTTGACCAGTCCTTTGGAGAGACAGGCTGCAGTAGTGTGGAGGCGGGTGGGGAGGGTGGCTCACAGAAACACCTCATTTGTGGGCAGATGCTTTGGGGTTTTCCACCTGTGTGGTATGGGTATCGAGGGCCCTCCCATTCAGCCTCGTCCCTGGCTGCCATTTACCTGCAGCACTTTGCTCTTGGTCCATCTCCCTGCCTGACTTCCCCACCTGCTGTGTGTCAGGATCACCCGGGAACTTGGCAAAGATACACATAAGTGGATCTTAGGCCAGAAACGACTGGATTAGACTCTTTGTCTCTGTGACCCTGGAATCTGTATTTTGAACAGCCCCACCTGATGCAGGCCCAAAGCTGGCTCCTGGACTGATGTTGCAAGCCAGGGACCCCACAGTGGTTCTGCCCCTTTTGCTGTTTGGGCCCCTGAGGGATGTGTAGTATTCCCCCTGGTGATGTGGCTCCCCATGGTACTCGAGGGCAGAGGCTGTGCTATTTGAAATGTGCACCAGGCCCCCATCCCCGATGCAACTCACTACCTACATGGGTGCCTTTGTCAGACCTCTTGGCCTCAAAAGAAAGCAGGAGCTCTTTGCTGAGGATAGCTAGGAAAGCGCTCTCTACTGGTACCGTGCCCTGGGAAGGGTCAGGCAAGCTGGGCTTGGTATTGTGGGGGACAGGTGGTAAGAAACTTGTCAGAGCGGGCAGTGCCTACTTCAGGACATGAGTGAGGTCCAGTGGCACGTGGCGGACTGCTGGCAGTAACGTGCACTGTGTGAGAGAGCTCAGAGCCCTAGTTCCTTGTAGCAGCAGCCCATGTGCTATTTGAGGCATGTGGCAAGAACAGAAAGAAACCTTCTCAAGGCATTTAGACTCCCTCGCCGGCCTGTGAATGGGAGGGCTACTACGGTCTAGTTGCTTCTCAGGTCCCTGGGACATGCCCCCAGAGTGAGCCCAATGGACCTGAGAGGGTTGAGCTCTGGGCATTACCCCTGGGAAGCTTGTTAGGCTCCTGTTTCCTGTCCACCTCATTAGATGCATTGTGATGGTGTCCTTGGGCTGGAAAAGTCCTGTTTTTCCCTCAGCTCTTTTACACATTTTGAAGCACCAGGAAGATGGTGGTTACCCTGGCAGTGGGGAGCTGGAGGACTAGGGTGAGGGCAGGTGTGGTGAGGTGGGATTGAGAGGGGCCAAAGGGAATGGGGGGCTGGTCTGGATAAGGTCACCAGGGTAGTGCCCACTGAGCAAGGCGATGGTGAATAGCAGCCACTAGCTGTTTGGATCTTAGCAGAAGGTGGAAGGTGTGTGGACTCCTTCTCTTTAAAGAAAGCTGTTGCTCTGTGCACTTCTCAGAGTAAAATGCAGGGATTTCAGAATTTGTTCCAGAATGGCCCTCCTGTGGGAGGGGAGATCCCAACACTTTGGGATAGTGAGAGATGTGCATTTAGCCCTCTTATTTAAGAGGCTGGAATTCCAAGTGGGTTTCACAGCCTGGGTTGATTAGGATTTCGTGCAGCTTCCTCCCCTTCACCACCTCACGGATCTGCAGATGCCTTTAGTTTTCCCTTCCTGGCTCTGGTGCGGAGCTCAGGTGACCTCTGCTGTGTGCTGACAGAAGCTGGAAATCCTCATTAGCTGCTAACTTTGTTAGGCAAATGGCTGATTGCGGTTCCATTCCTGGTGTCATTGCTTCTAATTAGCAGATCGCATGTCTACGAAAATGTCTCTTAGCACCAGGGATGCTAAAGAGGCTGACAGCTGGGGCTGGGATCTGGAGAGCATTGTGAAAGAAGCTTTTTCTCTTAAGTCTCTTGAGGGACTCTGCTGCCGACCTCAGCCAGGATCCTTGGCCTCTGTGTGCCTGATGGGTCCCAAGGGGTCTGAGCCGCAGACTTCCTTGGAAAAACTCAGCAGCAGCGGGGTGAGGGAGTGGTCATGACCTGAGCCATCTGACCGGCATCACAGCAGCCGGTGACGCCTTACTCACCTACCGCTTTGTGTCTTGTGGGAAGCCCGGGGCCTAGCTGAGAGGTTAGGGCTTTTGTGTTTTGAGCAGGTCTTGTGCACTGTAGGTAAGCCTAAAATTGTAGGGAAGCCTGACTTGAGAACTGGGGCAGGAGTTGGAGAGTGTTGTGCTGGCCGTCCTGGCCTCGGAGAGGATGCCGGCCGTCAGGGACAGTGGTGCTCAGCAGTGGCGCCTGCTGTTTGTGCCTGCTCTGTGCCCATCCCATTCCTCTTCTTCTGGAAGCAGTGCCCGCCACCCCTGCCACTCGCTTCGTGCCTGTGGATCAAGTGGGGCTGGCCCTACAGCCCTAACTGATCTTGGCAGCAGTATGTTTTCTTTTTCTGTCCTGCTTGAGTGAAATTGGGCTGGTGCCTGCCCACTTCCATGCATGCCTCTAGGATGCCAGCAGGGCTGTGGAGAGGGGAGGGTCATGGTTTATTTTAAGTCTGTTTATGTGATTTATTCACATAGTCTTTGGGGGAGCTACCATTCTGCCTTTTCCTTTTTCTGAAAAAATGTTTTAGATTTGTCAATTAAGCAGATTGTGTTTGCCCCCTTAGGTAGACACCACTGCTGGCTACTGGCAAGGTAAAGAGTTGGAAAGGGATTATTTGGCTGACAAACATCAACAAGAGTCTCAGACATTTTCCCCTTACCTCTGTGTCCAGTCAGTGGCTGGGCGAGGTCCCTATCTCGTGTGTCTGGCCTACAAGATTCAGGCTCTTAGATAGAGCAGCATGTGCACGAATCAGGAGCAGCTTGGGCTGTAACAGAAGCCCAGGTGGCAGTGGCTTAAACAGTGGGGGTGTGTTTATTTGGTGAATAAGAAATCTGGGGGCAGACAGCTCAGGCGGGTCCGGTAGCACAGTGCATCAGGAGAGATCCATTGACCTTCTTTCCTTTTGAGCCACCATTCTCAATGCAGCTCTCCTCATGGCCTCAGGATGGCTACTGTGCCTCCAGACATCTCATTTGTTTTCCAGTCAGGAAGAGGGAAGAACCAAAAGCCTTTTTTTTTTTTTTTTTTAAAGATTTTGTTTATTCATTTGAGACACAGAGATAGAGAGAGAGAGCATGAGCAGGGAGAGAGGCAGAGGGAGAGGGAGAAGCAGGTTCCCCGCTGAGCCAGGAGCCCGATGTGGGACTCGATCCCAGGACCCTGGGATCATGACCTGAGCCGAAGGCAGACGCTTAACCATCTGAGCCACCCAGGCGCCCCACAAAAGCCTCTTCTGACTCAAGTTTTGTTTTGTGTAGGAGAGATACCCTCTTTAGGGACTCTCACCAACACAACCATGTCACAGGGCTACCTCTGGCTAAAAGGGAAGCTGGGATAGTGAGTGATTTTAACCGGGGATCTGACCCCCCCCCCAAAATCAGGTCTGTTTTTAAAGAAGGGGCTGAATGCCAGTCAGGTGGCAAGCAGCATCTTCTGTAGCATGGCAGTGTAGAAGGAGCCCTGCTTCTGGACTTGTTAGCCCTGGACACAGATTCACCAAGTATTCCCACTGTGATCTTGGACACCTTCCGTAACCTCCACAAGCCTCAGTTTCCTTGTGTGTCAACTGGCAAACATCCAGAGTCGTAAGGATGATTTAGTGACATGGTGGAAGCCAAGCACCCAGCACGCTGGCTGGCAGGCGGAAGGCAGTCCCTGCATTCTTGTCTTTGCGTCATGCCGAGCTCCCCCAAATGCAGGAGAGGAGAAGTTCAGCAGGTGACGAATCTGAGGGTGGAAGTGGGGGCTGACTCCACCGTGGCGGAGATGGGATGCTACAGAGGGCAGGTGGGATGGCGGTCGCTGGGTGCTGCCTTTCTGGCCCTCCCTCCCTGGAGCGGGCGTCATTTGTCAGAAGCACCTGTGGTGCTCCTTCATTCTAAAGCAGACCTTCCAAATCCCACTGGGCAGTGTCTCCAGCCTCCCAAGGTTAGTCTCAGCTTCCTGTGCCTGCGCTCTCCTGGTGGGTGTTCTCACCGATGCCCAGGCTGGAGTGTTTTCATGGCCCTGGGCTCTGGTGAGGCTGAGGGGAGGGGCCCACTTGCAGGCATTCTGAGCGGAGCCAGCGCACCCACACTCTTGGCGGCACTCCCTCCTGCCTTGCTCAGTTCCCACAGGCTTTCTCCTGGGGCTTCTGGGGCCCTGTTCTCCACTAGGACTGGGGTGGTTGGGGAGGGCAGCTAAGGGGGATGCCGAGCAGAGCATCTCTGTGTTTGAGGCCCTTGTACTGTGTGTACCCTGCCACACAGCTCTGGTACCACTGGGCTGACTGCACTAGGAAGGCCTCTTGGAGGAGGGGTCTGCTCCTGCTCTTTGCCCCACAGTGGGCTCGCACAGTGCAGGCACCCATCCCCCCGTGACTCCTGCTGGCTCTGTCCACTCTCGTGCCCTTCCCAACACACACGTCCCTCCGTGGATTCGTCTCTTCATATGCGGTCCTGAGTGCTCCCTGCCGCCCAGTGCCCTTCCCTGCCTCGACGGTCCGCTCTCTCGCCTCCGCACCTGCACACCCTGTGAGCCACGGCAGGAGGTGTGCTAGAGCATGCAGGGCAGGATCAGCTCATGAGCCTCTGTTCGTGGGGCTCCCGAGTGTCAGACAATGTGGAACATGGGGCCCATTCTCTAGTTGACTGCTCGGACATGATGTCGGCCCCTTATCTTCCCGCTGACACACACTGGACATTAATAGAAATACATCGCCACGGCACACGTGTGGAATTTCAAGCAGCTGCCCGGGCTGGCGCCTTCCACAGCCTATTGTGTGCTTAACCTCTTCCGAAGAGGGTTTTGATGAGAAATGAGTAAGACTGTTAACTCTCGGCAGCTGGGTATGTGGCAGGTTTTCTTTCTTCTTCTTCTTCTTTTTTTTTTTTGCTTTTCCCCTTCTTGATTCTCTGCAGTGCTTCCTTAATCTTTGCTCTAGAGGGGTGGGCTTTGCCGCCTCAGGATTTTGTATTTAATCCTCTGCTGCTTGAGCCGGGCTCTTCTGGCACTGATGGGAGCAGCCTTGGTGGTGTGCAGGGGGCGTAAAAGTGGGACCGCGGGATCTTCCCCACAGCCTGGGTTGTTTGGCCCAAGTTTCTCCCTCTAGCCCTAGTCCCTGGGGAAGCTCCTTTATGGCTGAATGGGGCCATTGGGATGCCTGGCTTCTCTTCTGAGATGCTCTAAGCTTTTAGAGTCATTTTTTCCCCCTTTATCTCATCTCCTTATTTTTCCTCAAGAGCTGCCAGTGATGCCTCAGTTTTCCTGACTGGCATCTGAAATCCTGGGGAAGAATGACTCACTCAGAAGCCCTGGGTCTTGATGTGGCCAGGCGTGGTCAGTCGGGGTTGGCATGTCATCAGAGTGGTCCGGAGGTGTTGTAAGAGGGATTCTCGACTGCTTACTGTGTGGGATAGCTTCGTACACCTTCAGTTTCCCCAGCTGCAAAGTGGAGGCTCTCATAGGCTTTGTGTGGGGTTTAGATGAGATAATGCTTTAGCGTCTAGGAAAGTGTCTGCGCTGTAGCAGGTCCACAACAAAACTCACCTCAACATTTTCTTGTGGCCTAAGGCTGAAGAGCATTCCTTGCCAGCAGTTTCCAGATCACGTGTCTCTGTCTTCTACTATGGCTGTTGTTCTGTTGATACGTCCTCCTACATCAGACACCTGCTTCTTTTTTTTTTTTTTTAAAGATTTTATTTATTTATTTGACAAAGAGAGACAGCGAGAGCAGGAACACAAGCAGGGGGAGTGGGAGAAGCGGGCTTCCTGCCGAGCAGGGAGCCCGATGTGGGGCTCGATCCCAGGACCCTGGGATCATGACCTGAGCCGAAGGCAGACGCTTAACGACTGAGCCACCCAGGCGCCCCAGACACCTGCTTCTTAACTCTCCCTTCTCTCTTTTCCCCAGAACCCATTCTTGGCTTTCCCTGGTCCTTGTCTTCACCCCCATCTCCCGGCCCCAGGCATCTCCCTGCCCTGCAGGATTGGTACTGACACTGCTTACAGCCAGCATCTCCTTCCCTTGGTCCTCGTGTCCTTCCTCCATGCCCTCTTTGCTAGACTCCAGCCATGGGCACACCCCTCCACATGCCCCTCTGAGCCTGAGCCTGGGCTCCTGAGGGCCACCCCAGGAAGTCCCACACCACGCTGCTGGCTCATCCCCCTTTCACCCTTTCTGGGTGGCTCCTGTGGTGTTCTGCCCTGCACCCGTCCCAGGCCATGTCCACACTCACTCGTTGGGCCCAGCTTGGCTTTCTCTGTCCTTGCCTTGCCACCCTCTCTTCCCCATCCTCTTGCAAGGGGCCTTACCTGCTGTGGCCTGGGTCTCGCCCTCCTGTCCCCGTGGAGCTTGCTCTGGTTCCTTCCCTTTCCCACTCCCCATGCTCAGCTCCTCCCTGTCTGAAACCAGCACCTTTCCCCAGCAGCCCCTCTGGGTGCAGCCTTGCTCTCCCTTTCCTTTATCATCCTATTTTGAAATCAGCAGTAAAATTGTAATCTCGCTTCTCCAACTCATTCAGTTTGGTCTTTGCTTTTTTAATAGGTTATTCTCAGAAACTACTCTGTCTTTTTTCCAAGAAATCAGATGACTTCCTTCACATTTGCTCTAGGGGGTATTGGATGCTGAAGAGCCCCCCTGCCTTTGAACTCTCACTTTTGTGAACCTCTGTGCCTCCCTTTCCATCTGTGTAACACGCGTTCCCCGAAGGGTGCTGTTGCCCATCCTGGGTTGGGTCTGACATGACATGGTCGAGGGCCTGCTGGAGCCTGCAGTCCACTTGGAGAGAAAGACATTCAACGAGGAAACACTCACTGAACTACAGAGAGAAGTGTGATGCTGCTAAAGAACAAGGTATTTAGAGAGAAACAGTAGGGACCTAATTTACATGGAAGTTTGCAAAGGCTTCTCTGAGGAGCAGACCTTTGAGCCAAGACCTAGAGGAATGATGGGAATTAAAAAAAGAATAGGGAGGAGGACACCCGGTCGGGGGGAGGCACATGGTCAGGGGCCTGGGGTGGGAGGGAGCTCAGTGAGGCTGAGGAGCTGGAGGCGGGGAGGGGTGGGGGTGGTGGAGGGTCTCGTAGGCACCATGGGAAGTTTGGGTTAGAGGCAGAAGGGAGCCTGTGACTAGTTCTTATGAATGTTCTGTGTGTGGTGGCTTAGAGCAGGCGAGAACAGAGGCAGGAGTCCTGAGAGGTCATGGTGACCCAAAGGACAGCGACTGCGAGCGGGTGGGGAGAATTGCACAGAGAAAGAGGTATGTGGGTGAAAAAGAAGGAAGTGTCAGGCATGATTTCTCAGACTTCTGGTTTGAGGTGCCCTTTGCCGACAGGGGTATGCCTAGGGGAATACATCTTCTCTGGCCTCCCTGCCTCTACCCTATTCCCAGATGGATGTGCGGTCCACAGATGGTCCTAATGTCAGGGCAGAGACTGAACTGATGTAACAAAGAAGCCCCCCAATACATGTATTCCTCTTTCTTGTAACAGTACAGAGGTGCGTGGGTAGTCCACGGCTGCTGGGGGCTCAGCCAGCCTCAGCACCTGTGGGTTAGAGGTGCTTGCTCCAGTTTTCGTGCTTCCCAGCCCATGGGAAAGTGAAGGGGCCAAGCGGTCCCATGCCCGCTCAATCATTTAAGAGCAAGACCTGGATGCTGTTTCTGGACATATCTTATTGCCAGAAAGCAGTCACATGGCCGCACCTAGCTACTGGTTGCCTAGGAAATGTAGTCTAGCTGGGAGCCCCACTGAAATGCTACTAGCCTAGAGGAAGGAAAGAATGGATGTTGGGGGACAGTGAAGATCTGTTATCTGTTGCCTCCTCATTCCCCCTCAGAGACTCCCTCCAGGTCTACCTTTGGCCTGATCTCTGTTGAGGGCTTTGCATATCTGGGTGGTGGTTGGATATATCTCTCCTGATGCCTTCAGGTACCTCCAACGGAGAATGTCCAGAGCAGAAAGTGTCTTCTTCCCAAAGCTGTGCTTCATACAGTCATTTATAAAATATTTCACCCTTGTGATAACTGCTCAGTGGTCCATGCATAGCAGTAAAGAGCCGTAGAGAAGGTATGGTGCTGTCAGCTCTGCCCAAACGTTTGAGGGAGGTATTTCTGGGGAGTAAGGGGAGATGATACTACATCAGAGTTGAGCTGTCTTCTCCTTTTTCTTCCTAGTGGTCAGCTGGCCTTCCAGGCAGCTGGCCTGAGGGGCTTCTGCCGAGACCTCAGACATGTGTCTCTGTTGTTTTGAAGATGATTTGTCAGAATGCTGAATGTGGCAGGGCATGTAGCTCTTCCCTGGCCATCTGTCCACAGTTGGGCCCTGTCCAGACCTCACAGAGGGAGTTTTCCAGCAGATCAGATGGAGTCAGAAGTCCTTCAGGGCTAGGGACTCCCTCCCGGAAGTTGGATTGAGATGAGGAGAACTGAGTTTGAGTCTAAATCGGCCTGGCTGCTGGTGCCCGAGGCTTGCTGGAGGGTCTGGCCCTGCTTGAGCATGGCCACCTCTGGAAGGTGAGGTCCCTGGGTAAGTTCCCCCACCTTCTTCCCAAGCCCTCCCCTGAGTGAGCAGACCCACCCACCTTTAATGCTAATTCCCTTTGCAATGAGCCTGAACTTCCCTGCATCCCAGTTAAAGCCAGCCCATTAGCACTGCCCCATCTGTCACCATAAGCGGAAAGTTCTTCTAACAGGTGGGCAGGCAGCTCTCCCGTGCTAATAAGGAATCTATGAAATTCCTCCAGGGACTCAGTGGTGGCACGGTAATAGGCCTAGGCTTTGCCCTCCTCCGCAGGAAGACGCAGCTGACCAAGGGCGGTTGGTGCCCTGTGCTGACCCCAGCATGACCCTCTTGACCTCCAGAGGCTCTGGGAGGATGGGAGAGTGAGATTGCAGCAGAGGCCATTCTCATGTTTCTTGCCCTCTGGGTTTCCCTGGAGTCACTGCCAGGACTGGAGGAAGGGAATGCGTGTTTTATCTTTTGTCTGGCTTTGCAGGGCCACTTGGGGGCTGGTGTTTTCCTCTTGGCCTCTGATAGCGCTTCTTTGAACACAGTTGCTTTTTCTCCTTAAGGAGAATTTGCCTGTGTTGTGCTAACTTGATCCTTGTCTCCGCTGCCCTAGAGTTGCAGAATTCTGCTCTTTTGCTGGGCTCTGGCCAGAATAGACCTGGGTTTTTAGGATTTTCAGGTAGAGAATTTCAGTTTGTGGTCGTGTCCAGCAGCTGGCTTGGCGCCATGGCATAGCATGGATTGAGGAGCCACGTTAGGTGGGATCAACTCCTGCTTCCCAGCTGTGCTCCTGGGTAATGTCATTTAATGTCTCTGTGGCCCCCTCTGTGAAGATAGGATGATGGCTGTGCCCGGCTGCCGCGTTGTGGTGGAAGTGCTTAGAGGGGGGCTTGGCGCACAGCAGGACTCACTACCTGTCAGCTCAGCTCTTTTGCCCTTGGGATCACTCACAACCCTCTGCCATGTAGCAGGCCCTCCCCTCCAAGGCCCCTTGCCCTTCCCACTCAGGGAACTTCGTAATGCCCAGTAGCACTCACTCATTTGATGGCCACATAAAGGATTTTCTGTTCTAAGGAGTTCATCAGGTTTTGGAACAGGGTCTCAGGGTGGAGGCCAGAGCTCAGAGCCCTGTGTGTTTGGGGGCAGGGGTCGGCCTCCTGCTGGGTCTTTGCCTGTGGCATTACATTTTCTGCACTCACTGGGGGGCAGGCTCTGGGGTTTAGGAAGGGTAGGGAAGGAGGGCAGGCTCTGTGAAGAACCCAGTCAACTCCTTCCTACTCTTCATCCTGTCATGGGTCCCGTGGGAATGATTTTGCTTGTTACCACGGTCAGAATCCTGCTGCGCTTTGTGAATGAAGTTGAGGCTGGCTTGTCCTGGAATCCCTTCCTGTCCTGCGCGTTGGGGCCACTAGGTGGCAGTCCCGGGCCACTCGTCGGCTGGAGGACCCAGGGCTTGGAGCAGGCCTCTGCAGGCAGGAGGGGAGGGCAGGCCCCTTCCCCTGACATGCTCCGTTTGAGGGCCTGGATCTAGCCGAGCAGGCTGGAAAGGCCCATTATTCTGGGCCTGATATCTCACTGCCCCCTTCCCCTTTTGCTGGGAGACCCAGGTTTTTGCCTTTGTGGCCCCCTGAGGCCTCCCTTTGTTATGGCTGCCCTGGGGACTGGTACAGATTCCTGGATGGGGCTGGCTAGTGGGGACACATCCTGCCATCCAGCCCCTTCAGTGGAGCTGCCTGGGGGAGGGCTCCCCTTTCTTCCTGCAATATTCTGCTCCTCATCCAGAAAGTTGCTGATGGCTTGGCTTGGGTCCAGAAAAATGTAGAGGAGGCACAGTTGGGATTAGATGAGGAATGAGAAATGTTGGGGTTTTATGCTGGGCTGGGCTGGGCTGGGCCTGGGCATTCACTCCTCAACCACAGGTTCCTTTGTTCCCAGAGCTGGTAAGTCCCATTGCCTTTCCTTGCCAAATACCTGAGGTCAAGGCCAAATTAAGAGCCGAGGAGTCTGTGGTCTTCTTCCCTGGCTGGCAGGTGGGAGGAGAAACAGTAGGACTCCTTCCACAAGCGCTTCCGAGGGAGCTGGTGGCACCCTCATGTGCCTTTTCCTTGGCTTCCTTTTGCAAAACAAGCAGATTCTGACTTTGCTGTGGGTGGATGGACTGCCATGGTTTTGGCAGCCAAGGAGATTTTTCAAGGCCTGGAGAAGAAGGGACACAGAGAAATGAGCTAATTTAGTGGTGACTTGAACTTCCCGTGGCAAATAGCATGTTGGGTTTAAGGAACCCCTAGTCGGCATCTAAACAGACTTTCTTGCTCATTTTTGCTGAGAAGCCAAGGTCCTGGCAGCAGGAGCTGTGCTGTCCTTTTGCCCTCCTGAGGGTGGCAGAGGAGGGGTAGGCAGGGAGTCGTGGCCTGGTGCAAATCATCCTGGTGATATTCTAGTGAGCATGCTGCAGCCTGCCCGCATGCCTCCCTAGCTCTGGCTCGCAGAGCACTGGCCCACGCTGACACTGGGGTGGAGTCCTGCGTAAACACTGGACAGGCCTGGGTGGAAACAGCTTCTAGGAGAGCTGGCCGAGTTGTCTCAGCCTTACCAGGCCCTTGGTGTTCTTCTCACACATCCTTATGCTCCTGCCCCTCTTTTCCACCTTTATCTTTTTACTCCTTCCCCCTCCCACCCCCCACCCTCCACCCCCCACCTCCCCCAGCTTCTTTCTCGTGTACAGGCACACTGCCCAGAGCCTTCCTGGGCTGCCTTTCCACAGCGGTGGGTGAAGAGAGTGGCCACAGGCTTTGTTCTTTCTGCTCCGTGGGCTGTAGCACTCCAGCATGAGCACTGGGTGCTGCGGCGCACGCATGCCAAGCCCCACTGGAGGTCGGTGCCACCTGAGAGATTTGTGGTGTGGCAGCATGGAGAAGCTTGTAAGGGCTGCTTTCCCTGAGTGGGCGGGAGGACAGATAGGACCCGTCTTGAGGCTTTATTGGAAAAATATTGCTTTGAAGGTGGTGTACACATTCCAGGAGAAGTTGGTGGGGCAGGGGGGTGGGGGTTCTTACTAGAATTATCTATGTGCTTCTTTAAAGAGTTCATAGCAGCACAGAAAGCCTGGTGGGCCTGGTCTGGGCTTACAGGTTGATAAAGCAAGCAACCTGTTCGGTGTTAATCCATCAGATAGTCACACAGTAGATATGGCTCCAGTTCTTTAAATTGGAGTCTGAAGTGCCCTAAGAGGGAGGTAGTGAGTAGCAGAAAAATTAAAAAAAAAAACCTCTCATCTATGTTACTTACACAAATTGTGTGGCCGTAGTTAAGTATCTCCGGGCATCAGTTTCTCCATCTGTAAATTGGGGACAGGGTTATTGCAAGGGTAGAGTGTAAATACACTCAAAGTGCCTCGCTCAGTGCCTCACACGTACTAGGTCTTCAGTGAGCTGGCTTGTGGTCGGCACAATCTTTCCTTCAGCTCTGAGGCCAGGTACTCAGCCTGTGGGGACTGGTCACATCTCCCTGTGCATGTCAGTGCCTGGACGCCCAGGGGCACCCCTCTCAGCTGAGCTCTTTTTAAGGTGCTGGATGTGGCAGAGCAGGGAGCTGGGGAGAGGAGGCCGTCCTGTCTAGGAGCAAGCTTTCTGAGGTTTCCTCTCCAAAGCAGGCTGCTTCGAGCAGCTCAGCTGCCAAAGTGAAAATCCTGCACTCTCACCCTAATTGGTTTTCAGGAGAGATTGATTTTTGCCTGTGTGACTGCTGCTATGAACCCTGATGTCTCTCTCCTTAGGGATCACGTACCTCCAGATGAATTTTGTTTTTAGCCACCACAGAGTCCATCCTCCACTTTTTCTGTAAGGATGCATTTAGGAGATAAAGGTAGGCACCTTCAGCCTTTGGCCTTGGAGGCTGTCCCTTAGAAGGGGCCCCAGGTTAAGAAGCTGATGGCAGACCAGGAGATGACCACAAGGAGGAAGGGAGGCTTCTGTCAGTCTTCCTGGGTCTGGCTTCTTCCCAGAGAGGTAATGAGTGGTCGCATTGTAAACTCTGGGGGAAAGGGAGACTGCAGAGAGAATCAGGACTCCTCAAGTAGATGAAGAACGAGAGCCTGGAGAAGAGCAAACCAGCTGCTCTGGTTCCAGGGAGAGCCGAGGAAGGTCTGTGGCATATAAATGGAACCCGGAGAGAACCTGCGGAGGGAGAGGGTTAAATGAAGCTAGAGCTGAGTATAAATGCTTCTTACAGCTCTCCACAGGGTCTGTTCTGGCTGGCGTGTGGAGGGAAGGAGGTACACAATTAGAGATCATCAGAGCTGGCAGTGGAGCAGGTGCTGAGTCTGTCTTGCTCGACCCTGACACTGTACAGGGGACCTGGGGCTCAGATGATCTTAGCTGGCCTGCCTGTGTCTGAAAGTCCCCGGGCATCTGTCTTGGGCCCTGGGTTGATAGCACTGGCTGGAGGGTCATTGCTGAGGCTCTGCTGCACAGCGTGGCATCAGGAAGTGTCTTTCACACCGTTCCTTGAAATCTGGTAGTTTCACTGAGCTCCTCAGGGATTCTGCAATATATCTGTATTTGAGTCACTGTAGCTCTTTTTTTGGCAGCCCGATTATTTAGGCCTGACAGGTAGGTACAACTGTCTCATTAAATGCAGATATATTTGTGTGGCTTGAAAAAAAATGGAACATTCCATTAGTCTAAAAAAAGAATACTGGTCGTTCCTTTTATTCAGAAACTCAATGTATTAAAATTTGTTGTCGTTAAATTTATGAAATGGGGAACAAGTATTGTACCTTATTATCATGGAATTCTCAGGTGTTCAAGGTGCTGTAGTATGTCTTTGTGCGTGTGCACACCCACGCCTGTGTGTGTTGATACAGCCACTCCTCATGCCTGGTCCTGGACTAGGTGCTTTGCACATAATTTCTCACTTGACCCTTACAGTGCCCCTGCTAAGTAGGGACAGTCTCAGCTCTGGTTTGCAGATGACTCTGAGGCTCGGGGAGGTTCAGTCACTTACCCAAAGCCCTGCAGCCGAGCTGGGATGTGAGCCCCAGTCACAGCAGCTGGTCTCTCGGTATTGATGCTGGAGAGCCAGATGAAAATTGCAGCTGCAACACAGGGCAGACCTCCAGGCGTGTGCTGTAGGGCAGAGCTTCCCCTTGGTGGCCAGGATTCTCAGCCACCTTCTGCCTTAACTCTGCTTCCACCGTGCATGAGAATCTGGGATGGAGGGAGGTGGAGAGAGGAAATAGAGATTGCAGGATCCTCTTGGGTGATTCTGTTAAATACGCCCACTATTGAGAATCGATAGTTTTTGTAAAAGGAGAGAGACGAACATTATTAAAACACTTCTCCTTTGTCTCTAGAAGAACTGCTGGGGGAGCCACAGGCTGTTGGAGCACCTGGTATCCTGTCTGAGGGCGGCATCTGCTTTAACCTCTTCCTCACCCCTCCTGGGCCTTGGAGGATTTTCCACCCTGACTCATATGCTGTGGGTCAGTGGGGAAAGTGGAATTAGTGTCTCAGCGGTTTTCCAGGGCCGCATCCCCTCTGAAAACCCCTCTCCCTCCACTCTGCCACACCCACACCATAGGCTGGAGGGCCTGGGAGGCCTTGGTTTCCTCGTCTGGAACACCCAGCAACCCCACAGGGTACAAGGACTAACTGAGAAATCATTCCTTTGCCTATTCACTCAACAAATACCTGTTGAGTGCTTTCCGTACACCATACTCTGTTCTAGGCAGTGGAATATGGTGTGGACAGAACAGGTTCTCACCGTCTGTGCTTGTATTTTAGGTGTATAGAATATAAGTACAGAGAGACACATGGTAAACAAATACATAATGGGTCAAATGATCAGTATCATGAAGAAAAACAAGGCATTTTTTTCTGAGGATAGAGTGTGAGGGTAGTTGAGCTTTTTTCTTTTCTGTCAAGGTAAATTCACATAACACAACATTTTAAAGTGTTAATTCACTGGCATTATGTACATTCACATTATTGTGCAACCATCACCTCTACCTAGTTCCAAAACATTTTTGTCACCCCCAAAGGGGCTCCATTGGGTATGCTTTTTTTATATACAGGGAGGTGACATTTGAGGTCACTATCCTATCCATAGGGCAGGAGCTTTCAAGGTAGAGGGGACAGAGAGTGGGGAGGCAGAGCTTCTTTGGCAAATCTGAGGAGGAACAAGGAGGCCAGGAAGGCTGATCGACGTGAGTGGGGTGGGGGAGCTTTGGGAGGCGAGGTGCATGGGCCTTTGGAGGCCACATAGTGATCCAGTAGACCAGGGGGAGTATTGGAGGGGGTGGAGCACCCCAGTGGCATACTAGGCATGCAGCAGGTGCTCACTAGGTGGGCGGCATCCTTCCTGTGTGCCTCCCTGGTCCTCTACAAATCATATGTTCTTGGTTTAGTCTTCGTCTGGAATCTGTGTATATCTTGTTAATGAAGGCAAGAGTCATGTTTCATGTGTTTGTTTGGTTTGTGTTCTTGTACACCTATAAATGTGGTATTACACATTTCTGCCTCTCCCTGTGTGTTTCCACATGGAAAAAAAATCTTAAAAAAATCAAACACATATTTATGTTTTCCTTCATAAAACTATAGGTTGTGCTTGGGGACATTGCCTCAAGACAGAAAGATGTAACCTATCTGGAGAAGGTCCGGGGAAAGATCTTTAAAATTAGTGAAGCAGGGATGAGGTGGTAGTAGGCAGGGGATAAAAAGGAAGTAGGAATTTATTTCTCTGCAAGGACGGTCTTAAACATGAAAGGCTTCTGCACCTTGGAAGGCCAGGCCTGCATTGTTTATGATGTATACAGATTATTGGGAAAGTGGAGAGAGTGAACGCAGTGTCCTTCACCAAACTCAAACCGGAGCCAGGAGGTGTTTCTTAGAGATCAAATAGGAAATGCTGCTCTCTCACAGCACAGAGATATTTTGGGATAAACACCACAAATGGAACAGGCTAGAAACTTGAGCCAGTTTTAAGAAAGGTTTAGATCAAAAGTTACACGGGTAAATGCCTTCCACAGCCCCAGAAATAAGCGAGAATTGGCAATGGAACACAACAGGGAATGGTGAGGACTGGGGCACCATGGGGCTCACAAGGCCCTTCCATGGGCAGCCTGCTACTGGCCGGGTGTGTGGGCCCAGGGGTGCTCAGCTGGAGATGTGGGACTTTATGGGAATTTTTAAATGCCAGCAACTATTCAGACTTTTAAAAAGAGGAGGAAGGAGCTGGAGGAGCGAGAAGAAACCACATGGTATAAACAAAAGAGATCTGAAGGCTGAAGAGAGTCCAAAGGCTCACAGGGTTCCAAACTCTGGTTTGGATAAACCTAGCCTCTGATCTTTTGAGGGGAATGCAGTTTGCCGGTAAGTTTTTGAGTTGGAATTCTGCAAGCCCTCTGTGGCCCCGTTGATAACCTTAAGTTTGTCATCTGTAAAACGCCACCACCAGCTGCTCCGTGTCCATGGGGAGCTTTAAAATCTTGATTAAAAGGCCCCAGCTAAATAGAAAAGACACCCTTGGCGAATTGACAGTCTTTCCATGGCCATCAGTGCCCATCAGCAGGTGCCGCCCCCAGTGTCCCCTCCAGCCTGTAATATCTGCTATTTTTAGCTCTTCTGTAACTCCATTAACCATATCCACCTCCTCGTGCCACTTGTCTGTATGTTTAATTATGTAAATGGCATTACAAATCACAGTGGTGTTGAACTACATCTCATTTCTCAGAGCAAATCAGAGCATGTTACACTGTGTCTTGTTGACCATCCATTCAGTCTGAAAGTAGGCACAGTAGAGGGTGATTGCGTGCTTCTTATGAGGAAATGACTTGGGAGAATGGAGGTCTCTGTAAAAGGGATCTCATGGGATAGATGTGAAATTGCTCTAAGCCGCTGACTTTTCTTCTTTTAACTCAAAATGTGGATTTTGTGTCTCTATTAAGCCAGTTCATTGCTGACTCATTTTTAACACCTGGCTTTAATTCCGAAGCCACTGCTCAAGTTTGTGTTTGAGCAAGGAGGGATGTGTGGTCTTTCAGTTGTGGGAGGAGGATGAAAGGGGCCGAAAAGACTGTCCTCTTGCAGGTGCCCTGTAGGAAGGACTGCTTGAAATTGCCCCGTAAACCTTCCCCTCTATTAGGTGACTGAATGCGTTCTTCCAGAAAGTCCTTCCATCTTTCTAACCTGTATGCTTATGTTGCAAGTTAAGCTCCTTTTGATTGATCGCCAGTAAAGGATAAGTAGTGAGCACCCTTCTTGAGTCAGTCTTCACTTCTCTGCTCTTGGATCCAGCATCTTCTTATGTGCTCTGTGCAAGTTTTCATTCTTCACTGTTTCTCCTTCTCACAGCCCCCATCACAGCTGGACCTTCTTGACCTCTCCAGGGCAGCCCTGCTGGCCCTCCAGCATCCCTGTCTCCTTCTCTCAACCTGCTTCTACTAGGGGCTCCGATCACTGACAGCCTGCTCATTTGTAGAGTTTTCATGAGCTGGTCGTCAGCCTTACTACTCTTCCACAGTGATTGTTCCTGCCCGCCAAGCCAGAGGGTTCTTGGGGGCTCACTCGGCCAGTGTTGCTGCCAGCAAGTCGCTTGAGTTACCCACAGGTGTTGTCATCTCATCCCTGTACTTTAGCACGTGTCTCATCTCCTAGGAATGAGAACATTTCCTCCCTAGCTGCAGTAGAACAGTCAGAGTCTATGTCCAATATATGGGCCCTGTTCAGTTTTCCTGGATGGCTCAATTATGTCCTTGATAGCTGTCTTTGAAAAATCCAGGGCTCAATCAAGGATTATGCATCTCTCCTGTGTCCTCATGGAACAGTCACCCAGGCACTGTATAGTCTTTTATGACGTTGACATTATCAAAGGGTCCACGCCAGTGGTTTTGTAAAATGTCCTTCAGCTTGTATATATCTGATCCCCCATGAAGGGACTCCCATTAAATGTTTCGGTCAAGATGATTTAAGTGCTTGTGTTCTTCTGTTTCATATCCCAAGACACAGAATGTTACCTTGTCTCACTGGTAACATTAAATTTGTTTACTTGGTTAAGGTGGTGTATACCAGAGTTCTCTGTTTTAAAGTGCCTTTTCCCCTTTGAAATTAATAAGTAATCTGCAGGGTAATGCTTTCGGATGGTGTGGAGTATCCTGTTTCCAAACAGTCTCTCACCCAGTAATTTTCTACTTATTCCATTCGTAGCAATCTTTATGGTTTTTCATCATTGTTTTATTGTGGTAAAATATGTTTAGCATAAAACTGGCCATTTTAACCATTTTTAAGTGTATAGTTCAGTGGCATTAAGGTTATTCACAATGTTATGCAACCATCACCACTATGTATTTGTCATTCCAAACAGAAACTCTATACCCACTAAACACTACCATTCTACTCTGTATATCCATGAATTTGGCTACTCTGGGGACTGCATGTACATGGAATTATATAGTACTTGTCATCCCGTGACTATTTCACCTAGTGATGTCTTCCAGGTTCAGCCATGTTGCAGCATGTGTCAGAATTTCCTTAATTTTTTTTCAAGGTGAAATAATACCCCGTTGTATATCTAGACCACATTTTGTGTATCCATGCATCTGTCTATGGACATTTGGGTTGCTTCTCTCTTTTGGCTGTTGTGAATAGTGCTTTGAGCATGGGTATGCAAATACTTGTTCAGGTTCCTGCTTTTAGTTCTTTTGGATGTGTACCCAGAAGTAGAATTGCTAGATCATATGGAAATTCTGTTTTTAGTATTTTGAGGAACTGCTGTACTGTTTTCCAAGTGGCTGCACCATTTTCTGCTCTTACCAGCAGTGTCTGAGGGTTCCAGTTTCTCCACTTCCTCACCACAATTTATTCTTTTACTTTTTTTTTCTGTGTTTTTTTTTTTATAACCATCCTAGTAGGTATGAAGTGGTGTCTCATTGGGGTTTTGATTTGCATTTCTCTAATAACTAGTGATGTTGCATATATCTTCACATACTTCTTGGGCCCTTATATATTTTCTTTGGAGGAATGTGTGTTTTAGATTCTTTGCCCATTTTTTTTTTTAAAGATTTTATTTATTTATTTGTGAGAGAGAGTGAGAGACAGAGAGCACGAGAGGGAGGAGGGTCAGAGGGAGAAGCAGACTCCCCGCTGAGCAGGGAGCCGATGCGGGACTCGATCCCGGGACTCCAGGATCATGACCTGAGCCGAAGGCAGTCGCTTAACTGACTGAGCCACCCAGGCGCCCAGATTCTTTGCCCATTTTTCAATTGGGTTATTTGTCTTTTTATTACTGGCTTGTAGGAGTTCTTTATATATTCTGCACACAAGTTCCTACCAGATATATGATTTGCAGGTGTTTTCTTCCATTCTGTAGGTTGTCTGTTCACTTCCTTGATACTGTCCTTTGAGGCAAGAAGTTTTTCATTTCAACGAAGTCCAACTTACCTATTTTTTCTTTTCTTGTGCATGTATTTAGTGTCTTATCCAATTCAGAGGTCATGAAGATTTACCTCTGTGTTTTCTTCAAAGAATCTTATGGTTTTAGCTCTTATACTTAGACCCTTGATTAATTTTGAGTTGATATTTTAATGTGGTCTAAGTAGGAGTTTAGCTTCATCCTTTTGCGTGTGGACATCCATCTGTACCAGCACCTTCTGTTGAAGGGACTGTTCTTTCCCCATTGAGTGGTCTTAGTTCCTTTGTCTAAAATCAGTTCATACATGAGCACGTTTATTTCTGGACTCTCAGTTGTATTCCTTCTGTCTATATCTATCCTTTTGCCAGTACCACCACACTGTTTTGATGACTGTAGCTTTGTAGTAGGTTTTGAAATCACGAAGTGTGAATCTTCCAATTTGGTTCTCTTTTGCAGGTTGTTTTGGCTGTTTGCCTCACTCTCTGCAATTCCATATGAATTTGAGGATTGGTTTTTCCTTTAGCAGGAAAAAAAGATGTTGGAATTTTGATAGGGTTGTATTGAATCTGTGTATTGTCTTGAGTAGTTTACTAGTTTCCAAGGCTGCCATAAACAAAATACCACAAACTGGGATGGCTTAAAAAACCAGAAATCAAGGTATGTCAGGGCCAGACTCTAGGGAAGAAGCTGTTCTGTGCCTTTCTCTTACTTTCTGGTATTTGGTGAAAATCCTTGGTGCTCGTCAGCTTGCAGCTACATAACTTCAACCTCTGCCTCTGTCTTCACGTGACATTCTTCCTTCTGTGTCTCTGTCTCTATGTCTGTATTCCTGTCTTCTTGTAAGGACACCAGTCATATTGGATTAGGACCTACCCTTATCCTGTATGACTTCATCTTAACTGATTATATCTGCAAAGGCTCTATTTCCCAGTAAGCCTGTGTCCTGAATGTGGACATGAATTTTAGAAGGACGCTATTAAACTCAGTACTGTTAGTACTGATAACAATATTCTTCCAATCTGTGAGCATGAGGTGTTTTTCCATTTATTGAGGTCTCGTTAATTTCTTTCAGCAATGTCTCATAGTTTTCAGTGTGCAAGTCCTTCATATCCTTCCTAAATATTCCTAGGTATTTTATTCTTTTAGATGCTATTGTAAATGAAATTGCTTTCTTAATTTTCTTTTGGATTGTTCATTGCTGGTATATAGAAATGCAACTGATGTTTGAGTGTTGATGCTGTGCCCTGCAACTTTGCTGAGCTTAATTATTAGTTCTAATAGCTTTCCTGTGGATTCTTTGGGATTTTTCTATATAAATGGTCATGTCATCTGCAAACAGATAGTTTTCTTCCTTTCCAATCTGGATTCCTCCTATTTCTGTTTCTTACCTAGTTGATCTGGCCAGAACTCCCAGTTCCAATTTTGAATAGCAGTGGTGAAAGTGGGCACTCTTATTTTGTTCCTGATCTTAGGGGGAAAGCTTTCAGTCTTTCATTGGTGGGCCATGATGTTAGCTGTGGGTTTTTTACATATGGTCTTTACATGGTGAGGAAGTCTCCTTTTATTTTTATTTTTCTGAGAGTTTTTATTATGCAAAGGTATTGGATTTTGTCAGATGCCTGCCTTTTCTACATTAATTGAGATGATTGGTTTTTTTCCCCCCTTCATTCTGCTGCTGTGATATATTATACTGATTTTTTTCATGTTGAACCAGGCTTGCATTCCTGGTATAAATCTGATAGGTCATGGTATTATAATCCTTATACTATGATATTGGGTTTGGTTTGCTGTTATTCATAAAGGGTAGTGGCCTATAGTTTTTTTTTTCTTGTTGATGTCATTATGCTGGGCTTATGGAATGAGTTAAGAAGTGTTCGTTCTTATGCAATTTTTGAAAGAGTTTGAAAAGGATTGGTATTAAATCTTCTTTGAATGTTCGGTTGAATTTACCAGTGAAGCTGTCTGGTCCTGGACTTTTCTTTGTTGGGAGGTTTTTGATTACTGATTTAATCCCTTTACTTATGACAGTTCTTTTGAGATTTTCTGTTTATTCTTGAGTCAGTTTAAGCAATTTGTGTGTTTCTACAATTGTGTACATTTCTTCCAGATTATCCAATTTGTTGGCATATAGTTGTTTATAATACTTTCTTACAATCCTTTTTATTTTTGTAGAGTTAGCCCTCAGTTTCATTTCTCATTAGTTATTTGTATCTACTTTTTTTCCCCTTTGTTAGTCTGTCTAAAGATTTGTCAATTTTTAAAATCTTTTCAAAGAACCAACTTTTGGTTTAACTCATGAGCTATTATTTTTCTGTTTTGTTTACCTCCACTTCTAATCATTACTATCTTCTTCCTTCTGCTAGCTTTGGGTTTAGTTTGCTCTTCTATTTCTAATTCCTCAAGGTATAAACTTAGGTTATTGATTTGAGATATTTCTTCTTTTTAAATGTAAGCATTTATGTTATAAATTTCTCTTGAAGCACTACCTTTACTACATTCCAGACATTTTGCTGTGTTGTTTTCATTTTCATCTATATCGAGGCATTTTGTAATTTTCCTTCTGTTTTCTTCTTGGACCCATAGGTTAAGAGTATATTGTTTATTTTCCACATATTTGTACATTTTTAAGTTTTCCTTTTCTAATTGATTTCTGGCTTCATTCCATTGTGGTTAAAGAAGATACTTTCTCTGGTTTCAATCTTTTTAAATTTGTTGAGACTTGTTCTGTGGCCCTACTATACAGTCTATGGTGGAGTGTTCTACTTATGTCTGTTAGGTCTAATTGGTTTATAGTGTTGTTCAAGCACTCTATTTTCTTATTGATCTGCTGTCTGAATGTTTTATTCATTATTGAAAGTGAGGCATTGAAGTCTCTGACTATTATTGTAGAATGGTGTGTTTCTCTCTTCTATTCTGTCAGTGTTCGCTTCATATACTTTGGGGCCCTCTTGGTGTATATATGTTTATAATTGCTATTTCTTCTTGATGAATTGACCCTTTTATCAATATGTCCTTATTTGTTTCTTGTGACTATTTTTGACTTAAAGTCTGTTTATTCCTGACATTATTTTAGCCATCTAACTTTTTTGCATGTAGTATCTTTTCTTGTTCTTTCAGTTTCAACCTATGTGTCTTGGATTTAAAGTAGTTCTCATGTAGACGGCATATAGTTGGATCATGGTTTTCATCTCTTCTGATTGGAGTGTACATTTACATTTAAAGTAATTACTGAGAAGGAAGAACCTAATCCTGCCATTTTGCTGTTTGTCTTCCATATGCCTTAGAGTTGTTTTTGACCCCCATTTTTTTCCATTAATGCCTTCTTTTGTGTTTACTTGATTTTTTTTGTAGTGAACCAATTTGATTCCCTTCTCATTTCTTTTTGTGTATATTCTTTAGACTTTTTCTTTGTGGTTACCATGGAGATTGCATTTAACATCCTAAATTTATAACAATCTGATTGAATTGATACCAGCTTAACTTCAGTAGCATAAAAAAACTCTGCTCCTAATTTATAGAGACAGAAAGTAGAATAGAGGGTTACCAAGGCCTGGGGGACAGGAAGAGGAGGAGTTACTGTTTAATTGATACAGAACTTTTCTTTGGGATGATGAAAAAGTTCTGGAAATGGATAGGGTGATGGTTATACAATATTTTAAATGTAGTTAATGCCAATGAAACTCTACACTTAAACTGGTAAAATGGTAAAGTTTATGTTACATACGTTTTAATGCAATAAAAAGTTTAAAAAACACTGTTCCTATACAACTTTGTCTCCCTCTTTCTGTTATAGTTTTCCCAAATTATATTTTTATATATTGTGTGCCTAGTAACAAACTTATAATTATTTTTCATGCATTTGTCTTTTAACTTGTGTAGGGAATAAAAAATGGAATTATAAATTAAAAATACAATAATACTGACTTTTATATTTGCCTGTGTATTTACCTTTACTGGAGATATTTGTTTCTTAATCCAGGTTCAAGTTACTCTCTAGGTGTCTTTTCATTGCAACTTGAAGGACTCCCTGTAGCATTTCTTGTGGGGTGAGTCTAGTGATAATGAACTGGTTCAGATTTTGTCTAGGCATATCTTAATGTCTCCTTCATTTTTGAAGGACAGTTTTGCAGGGTATGGAATTCTTGGTTGAAAGCTTTTTTCTTTCAATACTTTAAATGTGTTTTCCCATCGTCTCCTAGCTTCCACAGTTTCTGAGAGGAAATCAGCTGTTAATCTTTTTGAGGATCCCTTATATATAACAAGTCCCTTCTCTTTTTCTGTTTGAAGGTATCTTTCTTTAATAGTTTGATTATAATGTGTCTTGTGGGTATTTTAAAATTCATTTTACTTGAAGTTTGTTGAGCTTTTTGAATTTGTACATTTATGTCTTGCATCAAATTTGGTGAGTTTTAGCCATTATTTTTTTGGGTATTCTTCCTTCCCCTTTCCCTCTTCTCCCACAGAAACTCCCATAATGCAAATGTTAGTGTCCTACAAGCTCCTGAAGGCTCTGTTTCTCTTTCCTTCCTCTTTTCTTTCTGCTCCCCAGACTCAATAGTTTCTATTGTCCTATCTTAATGTTTGCTGATTCTTCTGCATGCACAAACCTGCTGTTGAACCCCTGTAGTCAGTTTTCTCTTCAGCTGCAGAACCTTTGGTTGGTTCTTTTTTAATAGTTTCTATCTCTTTATTGGCATCCTCATTTTGTTTATGTATCATTTTTCTGATTTCCCTTGTTATATGTCCATGTTTTCCTTTATCTCTTTGAACATGTTTAAATGATTTTTATGTAGTATGTCTGATGTCTGGGCTTTTTTGGAAACCATTTCTATTAGTTAATTTTGTTCCTTTGAATGGGCTATACTTTCCTGTTTCCTTGTATGCCTTTTGATTTGTTGTTTTTGAACACTGGACATTGGAGTATAATGTTATAACTCTGGAAATCAGATTCTTCCTTTTCTCAGTTTGCAGTTTAAAAAAATTATTTTTTAAACTGAAGGATAGAATGTTAATGTTTATTTATTTTTTATTATGCTGTGTTAGTCACCATACAGTACACCATTAGTTTTTGATGTAGTGTTCCATGATTCATTGTTTGCATATAACACCCAGTGCTCTATGCAATACGTGCCCTCCTTAATACCCATCACTCACCAGGCTAAGCCATCTCCCCACCCCTCCCCTCTAAAACAACCCTCAGTTTGTTTCTCGGAGTCCATAGTCTCTCATGGTTTGGTTTCCCCTCTGACTCCCCCCCTTCATTTTTTCCTTCCTTCTCCTAATGTCCTCCATGCTATTCCTTATGTTCCACATATAAGTGAAACCATATGATAATTGACTTTCTCTGATTGACTTATTTCACTTAGCATAATCTCCTCCAGTTCCATCCGTGTTGATGCAAAAAATTGAATATTCATCCTTTCTGATGGCTGAGTAATATTCCATTGTATATATGGACCACGTCTTCTTTATCCATTCATCTGTTGAAGGGCATCTCGGTTATTTCCACAGTTTGGCTATTGTGGACATTGCTGCTATAAACATTGGGGTGCATATGGCCCTTCTTTTCACTACATCTGTATCTTTGGGGTAAATACCCAGTGGTGCAATTGCTGGGTCATAGGGTAGCTCTATTTTTAACTTTTTGAGGAGCCTACACACTGTTTTCCAAAGTGGCTGTACCAACTTGCATTCCCACCAACAGTGCAAGAGGGTTCTCCTTTCTCCACAACCTCTCCAACATTTGTTGTTTCTTGCCTTGTCAATTTTTGCCATTCTAACTGATGTAAGGTGGTATATCAATGTGGTTTTGATTTGAATTTCCCTGATGGCTAATGATGATGAGTGGCAAAGATGGTGGAGGAGTAGGGGACCCTATTCCAACTCGTCCCCTGAATTGAGCTGGATATCCACCAGACCACTCTGAACACCCACAAAATCAGCCTGAGATGTAAGAAGATATATCTGTATCTCTACAAGTAGAATATCACCGGCAGTTGGTTTCGAGGTATGAAGCAGGGAGCCGTGATTTCGCGGGCAGATATTGGAAGATAAACGGAAGGTGGAGGGAGCTGACATAAGCACTTGAGCTGGGAAGGTGAAATAACACAGGAGCACAAAAGCATCCTGCACTGGGGACCAGGCACAGACTTGCAGACCAGTTAACGGCGGGGACGGGACTTTAGGGCAGCCCCCGGGACTGAAACCTGGAGCTGTGGCGGCGGCACGGGTGCAAACTGGGGGTGGCTGGCAGTTTTAGAAGCACAAAGGGCAGAGACGTGCCTGGACCTGGAAGCGAGGGCTGGGAGTACTGCTGAGGGGCGCACAACCCAGGACGCTGCACTTTTAGCAGCACAGACAGAAATGGAGACAGTGTGACCTGGAGAGCTCACTGAAGAACAGACTGCTATCTCTCTGTTCTGAGGTAGAGGGTTGGAAACGGTCACTTTTTTTAAGGCCGTAGCAATCTACCTGTTTAATGATTTTTCCAAACTATTTTTGCGAAGACTATATTCCTTGTTGTTTATAGTCACTGAGGTTTCTATCCCTTTAGTTTTTGTCAGCTAATATTTTGACAGGAACCCTTTTAATGCCAAGGGCTTAAACAACGACAACACACCAGAAAATAGGGAAAAGCAAAACAACTATCCAGACACTTTCCTAGTCTTGGTGGATTGGCTTGTGCTGGGGCACCCTTTTAACAATTAGGGTTATATTGAGCCTAGAAATCAGCCCAAGGTGAAAGGCTGGGGCCTTCACAAGTCTTTTCTGAGTATTTGACTTGCCCTTGGCCTATGTGTAGCTTTCTAAATTTTCCTCTATATATGGATTTTTTTTTTAAAAAGATTTTATTTTATTTATTTTTAAAGATTTATTTATTTTAGAGAGAGAGAGCACAAGAGCAGTGCGGGGGAAAGGGCCGAGGAAAAGGGAGAGAATCTCAAGCAGACTCCCCACTGAATGCAGAGTCTGATGTGGGACTCAATCTCATGACCATGATGTCATGACCTGAGCCAAAATCAAGAGTTGGATGCTTAACTGACTGAGCCACGCAGGAACCCTGATTTTATTTATTTATTTTTTAAGTAATCTCTATACCCAAGATGGGGCTTGCACCTACAACCCTGAGATCAAGAGTCACACACTCCACTGACCGTGCCAGCCAGGTGCCCCTGTATATATGGCTTTTTTAAAAGGTCCTAATGTTTCAAAGAATCTCCCCCAACTTTTCATCCCAGGCAGCCTATTGTCTGTCTGAACTGTTACCATTTTCCCCAGAAGCACTTGCCTCCTTTTTAGCCTGAGTGCTGAGTTAGGTGAAACAGGAGAGATGTGCCTTGCGTAAGTCCGTCAGGCAGCCCCTAGACAGGTTAGAACAATCCTACACCGTAATTTACAAGTAAGATCTACTCCTTCTGCAACTGGAGACCAGGGTTCCACATTGGAAATAGGGGCTTTTACTGAGCCACGGAAGGGGTAGGACAAGTAAGAATGTCACAAAGCTGTCCTACTGTTTTCAAATTGCCCTTTTCTTGATTCAGCATTCTCTTGGTTGCTGTAAACTTTTGGCTATTTTTCAGAGTTCTGACATAGTTGGTTCTGATTGTTTCTGCTTGTTTTTCAATGTTTCTATGGGAAGATAAGAGGTTGGAGCTACTTACTCTTCCATTTTCCTTTACATTGATGATTCTTGTCTGAATCGATGTGCTGGTGGTTGCAAAATGATCATTTTGTATTTCTATAATTTCTTCTACATTTATTAGTTGGTATACTCTTATTTTAAAAAAGAACTTTATTTTCTGTGTAATTGGTATTGATACAGATTTAGGTATTTGAATGGCTTATTATTTTAAATAATTTTAGTGAGGTATAGTTTAAATACAGTAGAGTCCACACACTAAGTGTTCAGGTTAATGACCTTGGCAGATGCAACATGTAACGACCTGTAGCTATCACCTCAATCAAGTTCTAGAACATGTCCTCCCCAGAAAGTTTCCCATACTCCTTTGCGATGGCTTTCTTGTTTTTACATTTTATTTTGAAATAATTATAGATTCACAGGAAGTTGCAAAGACAGAAGAGAGTGGCCCCATGTATCCTTCATGGAGTTTCCCCCAAAGGTTACATCTTGCATAAAGGTAGTACAATTTCAAAACAGGGAAATTAACATTGGTACAACGTATAGATGCAGTTTGGTGTCATTGTGTACATTCCTGGAACTGGGAGTTCAGGCTTTCCACTAGGCCTTTGGTGACACCACTCTGTCTAGGGTGCTCTATTAGTGGTCTTCCACTGACATTGCAGCAGTGCAGGAGGGGAGACCTCGCTACTACTGGATGGGGGTCAAGGATCTGCCTTTCCACCTGGTCTTCTCTGACACTATCCCAGCAGGGACAATTCATAGCATCTTGGTGAGGGTAGCAGTCCAGGCTCCCCAGTGGGGTGTTAGGCTGGATAGGCTTGTTATCATCTAAAAGTTTCTGCCTTGCCTGGTCCTTGGGCTAGAAAAAGCAAGCTTTTCTGGGGGCTTTTGGGCTCCCATGGGCATCTCCTTGAGCACCCAGTCCAGGATATATGAGGCAAAAAGAAACATTAGGAAACTCTTTGCCATGTCATTCTTTGGGTCCCAGGGCCCCTAGCCCCTTCTCCCTCTTTTAGGATTTTCCTATGTTTGTTTTGTATGTGTAATGTGCAGAGTTTTTAGTTGTTTTACCAGAAGGAATAGGAAGAAGCATATCTACTCCTGCAGTGTCTTATTTTTTAAGACTCAGGTTTTGAAGATTCTTGACACATACTGTTTCATAAAATGATAATACCAGTTTTTACATTCCTACCAACAGTGTATGAGAGTGCATGCGACCAGCACTGGGGATTAGCAGCCTTTTTAATCTTTGTTGATCTGATAGGCAGAATTGATGTCTCCTAGTATTAATTTTCGTTTCTTTGGTTTCAAGTGGAGGTCGAATATTTTTCCTGTTTATTGGCCTAAGTTGTTTTTTTTTCTCTTCTTGAGTTACCTCTTCTCTGAGAGAGAGAGAGAAAATTGAAGATGGAAAGTGAGGAGTAATCTGCTGCTATAGTAGTTATGATGGTCCAGCCAGGAGACAGAAACCACAGCAATTATTTGAGCAGAGGTAATGACGTAAAATTAACTAGGTTATCGAAGGGTCAGATGGGAACACTGAGGTATTATGGAGTGAGCATTGCAGGAAGCAGCTCCCATCTCTAGGACTGGGGGAATCAAAGGGAAGAGTTGCAGTTATTAAAACTCAGGCAGTGAAGGGAAGGGCCCCATGGAAACTGGGAGTTTTGAAGAGAGGTACTGCTCGGTTGGGGGTTTTGTCTCCAGTGGTAGGAAGCATGAAGTCCATGCTGCAGGTTTTGGAAAACCTGCAAACTGGAATCAGCTGTTGCTGCAGAGAGGCACTGTGCTGCCGGTGAGGGAGTATTGCTGGGGTGGTGGTGCGCAAGACGGGAAGGACTGAAGAAGCACACGGGAAGAAGGTACAAGTCTTTCTCCTTCATCCTTGCGATTTCAAACCTTCTAGTGCCTCTTGTTGGAAAGACTCTTATGGAGCCAGCTGGCCAAGCCCAAATACGATCTGCAAGCTCCCAGGCCCAGCATCACAGAGACCAGTGTGACCTGAGATAGAAGAACTCAGTGGTCAGCATGGCTGCCATTCCCTATGGGCGTTGCCTGTGCTGAGTATGGGGTGGGAGACCTGAATCTGTTGTGCCCTGCTTGTCTTGGTTCTTCTGTTCCACATCTTGCTTGCTACAGTGAGTACGGTTTTCGTGCTAAAATTTGTTCTTTGTACAACATGGCCCCTCATTATATTTTGCATATGTCTACCATGCTGTGTGCTGTACATATACTGCATATGTACGGTCCTACAGAATCGGGTGTAAAAACGTGTATGTACTTCATACAAGATGTTAGGGGTTTTCAAGGGTCATTTTAATTACATCTGATTCTCCCTTCACTTTTAGAACTTATATCCCCTTTGCCATTTGGTCCAGTAAGATGGGACTTCAGTTTATATTCCAGTCAAATCGGAGACTCCCTGTGGCTGGAGCTTAAGTGTATACACATCTCTCATCTTTACCCATCCCTGTTTATTCTGCCTGTTTGGATAGATGTAACATTTGTAAGGACTGGACCATATTTGTCTTATCCACAGGGCCTCAGGGTACTTGTTCAATAAATTTTTGTTGAATTAATATTTCTTTTAGGGGCGCCTGGGTGGCTCAGTAGTTAAGCGTCTGCCTTCGGCTCAGGTCATGATCCCAGGGTCCTGGGATCGAGCCCCACATCGGGCTCCCTGCTCAGCCGGAAGCCTGCTTCTCCCTCTCCCACTCCCGCTGCTTGTGTTCCTGCTTTTGCTGTCTCTGTTTCTGTCAAATAAATAAATAAAATCTTTAAAAAAGAAAAAGAATATTTCTTTTACATATATAATTACTCATTTAATTCTCACATCAGCCTTATAAGTAGTTATCATTACCATATTTCATTAGTTCTGAGGTGAACATTTTTTCACATTTTAACATCTTTGGATTAGGGATGCATTTTATATTCAGTAACTCATTTTTTTTTCTTGGTGATAATGAAATAATGGTTCATCTTGTAGTCGATGGTATTTTAGACTCAATTAAATTTGGTGTCATTTCCATTTTGTAGATCAGGAAAGGGGGCACAAAGAGGTTAAGTATCCTGCCCTAGGCTAGAAAGCGACAGATCTGGGCTGAGCAGCCTGGCCTCCAGTCTCGGGGTCCTGCTGTCCCTCCACATCTGCCTTCTTCTCTGAGCCTCTGCTGAGAATGGCCTCTGTGCCATCATGCCTGTCTCAGCCTTGTCCACCCTCCCAGTGTAGCTTTGACTGCACCTTCCATGCCAGCCTTCCTCTCCCCATGCTATCCTGCTGGAAAGTGGTCATTTCTTCTTTTCTCCTTTGAACCCCATAGCATTTCCTTAGTGCTGGTTGTCTATGTCTTTTATTTAGTGGCATTTCATTTTCCAGGGTATCTAGACCCCAAGTCAGCGTGTAGGGTAAAAACCACACATGGTCAAAATTACCATGTACACCCTTTAGGAAGGAAGGCTGGGCTATGTTTTGGAGTCCAGTGCACTCAGTTTTTTCTACCATGTTAGTGAATCACTATTTCTTTGTAGCTCAGCACCAGATGAAATAGTTGGCTTGTGTTTTGGGATCGTGTTGTAGGAAAAATACTGGTCTTCAACAGTAGACTTGCACTTAGGAGTGTACATGAGATAGTCATGCTCTAGGAGGCTCACAGGTACTGACGTGGACTGTGGGAGGCAGGTCTTCTGCTTACACAGGAGCACCCATGGCCCACTTTCCATGGCAGGGCTCAGCACGCGTGGCCGGGCATGGCGGATGTGCAACAGGCACAGTGAGCTCCTTCCCAAGCCATGTGCTCATCGAGAAGAATGGTGCTGTTTCTCCCTTTTCAAATTTAAAAACTTTTTTTTTGGTTTCATTTTAACTCTTTTACTGAGATAGAATTCACATACCATATATTTCTCTCTTTTAAAGCGTCCAATTCAATGAGTTTTAGTATGTTCGTGCAACCGTCACCACAATCTAAGCGTAGACCATTTTCATCACCCCCAAAAGAAGCTCTCTGCCCAGTGTCAACGGCTCTCCATTTCCCATGACCTCCCAGCCCTGGGCAGCCATCCATCTGCTTTTTGTCTCTGTGCATTTGCCTGTTGCGGACATGTCATAAGCAGAATCAGACAGTATGTGGTCTTTGTGTGACTGGCTTCTCCTTGAGCATCCTGTTTTCAAGGTTTATTATCTGTGCTGTGGCATGTGTCAGTACTTCATTCCTTCTTCTTGCCAGACAATATTGTATGGTTATACCACATGTTATGTATCTATCAATCAGTTGATGGACATTTGGGCTGTTTTCACTTTTTAGCTATTATGAATAATGATGCTGTGAGCATCTGTGTACAAGTTCTTCTGTGGACATATGTTTTCATTTCTCTTGGGTATATACCCAGGACTGGAATTGTGGGGTCATATGCCAATTCTGTGTTTAACCTTTTGAGGGATGGACCACACTGTTTTCCAAAGTAGCAGCCTGGACCATCTCACTTCTCCACATCTTTACCAATGCTTATTATGTCATTTGAGTATAGCCATCTAGTGGGTGTGAAGTAGTATCTCAGTGTGGTTCTGATTTGCATTTTCTTGCTGGCTAATGGTGTTGAGTATCTTTTCATGTGCTTATTGGCCATTTGTACATCTTCTTTGGAGAGATGTCTATTCAGATCCTTTGCCCATTTTTTTAATTATTTGTCTTTTTATTGTTCAATTGTAGGAGTTCTTTGTATATACTGGATAGTAATGCCTTACGTGATAGGTGACTTGCAAAATTTTTCTCTCCTTCTGTTTTTTCACTTGATGGTGTCCTTTGGAACACAAAAGTTTTACATTTTGATGAAGTCTACTGTATCTATTTTTCTTTGTTGCTTTTGCTTTTGCTGTCACATGTGAGAAGGCTTTGCCTAGCCCAAAGCTCCGAATATTGACACTTATGTTTCTTCTAAGAGTTTTATAGTTTTTTTTTTAAAGATTTTATTTATTTGACAGAGAGAGAGAGAGTGAGAAAGGGAACACAAGCAGGGCATGTGGGAGAGGGAGAAGCAGGCTTCCTGCTGAGCAGGGAGCCCTACGTGGGGCTCGATCCCAGGATCCTGGGATCATGACCTGAGCCGAAGGCAGACGCTTAACGACTGAGTCACCCAGGCACCCCGAATTTTATAGTTTTTGCTCTTACATTTAGGTCTGTGATGTACTTGGAGTTAATTTTTGTGTATGGTGTAAGGAAGAGGTCTGTCTCCATTCTTGCCAGACAAAAGTCTGGATATCCGTTTGTCCCAGCACCATGTGTTGAAAAGACTGTTCTTTCTCCATTGAGTTGTTCTGAGTATTTAGTTTTTTGCTGGGCTAGATAGTTGATTTCAGAATAGATAAATGTAGGTATGAAGCACTTCTACTATATATTTATCTTATCTGCCCCACTAGGTTATAAACTCCTTAGGGCAAGGAAAAGTCATGTCTTATTTATCTTTAATTCCCTTCAGCATCCAGCTCAGTCTCCAATATATACTGGACTTCTGAGTGAATCAGAGTGTGCAATAGAGACCTGATCGATGAGAGTATGAGAAAATATTCCTCCTGATTGAGTCTCAATGTCTCCTAGATCTTGCCAGTGAGCTCACATCACTAATACTGTAATAAGTGAATCATATAGGGATTAGGATTTTTTTTTTCAAATTTATTTTAACTTCTTATTATTTAAAAAACAAAGTCTCAGTATGGTGCTTATATATTTATAACACTAATCTCTCTCTCTCTTTTTTTAAATGGAGTGCACATGTCAGGTTTGGAGATCTAGCCAACTACAATTTAAGAATGTCTTGTTTTCATTGTATCCATTTTTACTTACAGCTTCTTTTAATGACAAGTGATAATTATCTTCCATTTTTGCTAGTTATATATAGTTTTAAAATCAAGGTAAGTAAAAAAGTGAGATAGATTTTTAAGAAAAATATTAAATAAGGTGATGCAGAGATGTTGCAGAAATCACCAGGGGGCACTCAGATAATGAAAGTTAGGGATGCACCTAAAGGAGGGTTCCTCCTCCCTTTTATTTTTTCTATTCATTTTTTCCTTTTCATTTTATTTTTGAGTAGGTAATATCTTGATATGACTCAAAAGCCAAAAAGTACAAGAGGCATACAATAAAAAATCCTCTTCACTCTATTCCTCTGGTCACCTGGCTCCCTGCCTTGGGCTAGTAAGACTTACTGATTTCTTATGTATTTATCCAGAGGTTGCTGATGCATATACAAGAAAATGTTCCTATATAATCTTTTCCTGCTGCTTAACACAAGTGGTTCCTTACTCTTTGCCTGGTTCTCCCTTTCCTTGGAGGGTTGTTCTTAACCTGGGCTAGTCTGGTCGTTCTTGACCTGGATACTGAGTCCTCATACCAGCGTTCCTGTGGTCATGGGGCATTGAGTCATACACCAGTGTCTCAAGCAGGAAGGGGCAGGGGCATGGGTCTGTCTTCTTTCAGGCAGGACGGGTGCCCAGTGACTTACACACAGGTCTCCTTGGCAGGAACTGGGGCATACGGCCATCTCAGACCAATCACTGGCAAGAGAGAACAGGATTACCATGGTTGGTTAAGGTTGGTCACAACTTTCCCCGGAGGCTGGCAGAGACGCCTGCTTTTCCTGAGATTAGAGGCGTTCACCTCCCACAAAACCAGGGAAGGTAGCAGCCTTGTGGGGAATGGCCACGGGATGGCCATGCATAGTGTCTGCTGCGGGATTGTTACAGGGATGCTCATGGAAGAGGCCAAGACGGATACCTGTGCCCTGAGAGGTCTCAGGCTAGCACGGCCATTTTTGAGCTCAAGAACTAGAAGTAGTAACATTCTGATTTGGCCTGAAGCAGTGGTAACATCAAGATGCAAATACTCATTCTTGCCCCAAGCTTCATGCAGTGAAACTAGATCCCTGAAGTTTTTTCCTTTAAAGGTCCTTCCCCTGGAAGTGCATCTTTTGGGAGAACTCTTTGTGCTAACCTAACTGTTAGAAGAAACCAGAAATGCCTCTGGCTCGTGGCTGAATTCCTGGAGTCTGATTGAGCAGCTGGGCATCAGCCAAGGGGTCAGAACTGGAGAGGGGGTGACTTGAGTTGACAGAAGATGTGGTCCTGAGAAGATGCTGGCCTGCCCTGTTTCAGAGGCAGATGTCAGCATTCTGGTGCCCATGCTGAGTCTCACTCCGCCTGCTTTCCTCCTCCTTACCTTCTCTCTTGCTCTTGCCCTCTTCCTGCTTCTCTTTTTCAACCCGTTTCCCCCCACTCTCTCTTTTCTAGCCCTTAAAGCCCCAGGTCTTTTTCTTCCCTTGGCAGCACACAAGAGTTAGGAAGCCCTGTTGTTTTCGCCAGCAGCGCAGGGGAGGGGGCATTGTTCAGAAGGTGGAGACTCGGGAAGGGTGGAGGAATGTCACAGGAGAAATGAGAAACAGATGTAGTGATCCCATGTGGCTGAGCCTAGTCAGAAGCGTTGCAAGGAGAGGGGGCCAGAGGAGGCTGGAATTTGGTGGTCATACTCATTTGTGTGTTTAATCCTTTTGTGGTTTTACTGGTGTTCATGAAGCAAGCAGCTCCCAGCAAGGCGGTGAACAACAAGCCGATGATTAATTGCCCTTTTTAAATTGTAATTATGTCACTCACCAGAACCCGTGAACATTAATTCTCGATTTACAAAGTGAGTAATTGAATAATGAAGGGGCTGCCTGTTTGTTGTGCTCTGTTCTTGTCCTTGCATTTCTACAATGCCAGGCCCTTCTGTGTTTCCCAGTCTTGGATGATGCCCACTTCCCTGGTGATTTTAGTGCCTGTTCTGGCCTTCTGACTGCGGGCCGTCTGGCATCACTTTGCATTGATGGTGGGTGAGGCCCAGGCTGATGTCACATGCTGTAGAGAAAGGGAGCCCAGCCATTTGATTCCAGTCTGCTGCTGCTTTTTATTACGTTCTCTCCCAGCAACAAAAGCTTGCTGGCTAACTCCAGCAGAAGAGCATGACTTTATTGGAAGGATATTGGAAGGATATCGGGAAGCTCACCAGGGCAAAGAGAAATCTGAAAAAACAGGCCTTGAAAGAAGACAGCTAGAACCAGGGTCTGGTTGGCAGTGCTATTAGGTAGTCAGTCCTTGCACGGCATTAGGAGGGACACTGCTCGGGCGCCTGGGTGGCTCAGTTGGTTAAGTGACTGCCTTCGGCTCAGGTCATGATCCTGGAGTCCCTGGATCGAGTCCTGCATCGGGCTCCCTGCTCGGCAGGGAGTCTGCTTCTCCCTCTGACCCTCCCCCCTCTCATGTGCTTTCTCTCTCTCATTCTCTCTGTCTCAAATAAATAAATAAAATCTTTAAAAAAAAAAAAAAAAGGGACACTGCTCCAGTGTTCCCCGGTCTGTCATTTCACATCTTGAGCAAGTCCCCCTTGGCGTTGGAGGGTGGGGCACTTTGATTGACTATCTGTCCAAGAGTGCCTGCCCACTTTGGGAGGGGTAATAGTGCCTCCCCAACCCCATCACCCTACTCTTACCAGAAGTGAACATGGATGCTGGGCAGGCAAATACAGGAGAGGCCTTCCACAAAGCCCTGTCCTCAACCTCTGGATATTCATCTGTCCTGCTGTCACAGAAGAGAGAGTGCCCAGCCCTGGGGAGGAAGTCTGTGTGCAGGCTGGAGCCATAGTCATTCATGCTGGCTGCCAGTTTAAATGGAGGTACCGTCTAGAACACACTGGATCAAATCCACAATCTTGGCTTCGTTGTTAAAGGATTGAATTACAAAAAGAGAAGTAATTCAGTACTTTTCAGAGAGGGTAACAGGGCACTCCTATGAGTAGGGGAGAGCTATAGACTGAATGTCTGTGTCCCCTCAAAATTCATATGTTGACCTAATCCCCAATGTGATGATATTTGGAGGTAGAGCTTTAGGGATGTGATTAGGGCATGAGAGTAGAGCGTTATGAACGGTATTAGTGCCCTGATAAAAGGGACCCCAGAGAGTTCCCTTGCCCCTTTTGCCACATGAGAACTCAGTAAGAAGACAGTTGTCTGTGAAATCAGGAAGCAGGTCCTCATCAGACACTGAATCTTTTAGCACTTTGACACTGGACTTCCAAACCTCCAGACTTACTGGTCTATCTGATGCTTTGATATTTATTTCAGAAATAAACTTCTGTTGTTTATAAGCCACTCCATCCATGCTATTTTTGTTATAGCAGCCCAAACGGACTAAGGCAAGGGAGAGTCTACCTGGACTTTTCTTCGGATTCCCGATAGACATATTTTTCTTGCTGTCCTTGGGAGACACCATGCCTTGTACAAAGAGAAGTCTTGAAAGCTGCCTGCAGGTTCTGTGATGGCCAGTGTAAGTGCTGGCCACAAACAGGCTGGGTAAGAATCCATTTCACGCCCCCTGGCCGCACAGCTTTCTTCTCATCAGTGATACCCGTCTTCATTTCATGTAAGAAAGCAGCTGGCTCCACTTGGACCTCACGCCCTGGAGTTATTCTCCCTTCAGGGTCTTAACAGAGTTCTCTCTGACCACAGACTCACCATCTGGTTTGCTCTTTTTGCTCTCTCTTTCCTTTTGAGCTTTCTCTTGGCTTTCACTGCATTTTCAAAACTTCCCTATTCTCCTAGTCCTGTTCTGGTTTCATGTGCCTGGGCAGACCCCCATCATGTCTCAGTGCTCTTCTCTGTTGCATTCGTTAGAGATACCCCTGTCGCCCACCGCCTTGCTGGTGCTCTCTGCCCCCAAACCGTGGAGGGCTGTGGGAGAGCACCGAGGGGCTGCGGTACAGAATGTCAGCACACACCCACGCGTGTGCGCCGCCCAGCCTCTAGGTGGCCAGGCGGCCCCAGCACCACTGCTCCACCTTCACCCATGCCCATTTCATTTGCCCATAGCAGCTTTTCCACAGCCATCTTCCACACAGGCACCCCTCCTTCTCAGCAGATAGCTTTGTGTGGCAGCTCACTGAAGAAGAGGGGCCATCCAAAGTGAACTTCCGCTGGGCTCTTCACTCAGTATTTCCCTCTCAGACCTGGGATCTGGACTGCATTCTAGGAAAAGGTCTTTCCTGGCACTTTCATCTGCTGTTGCTTATATTTTTCTTGCTTATATTTTTCAATTTTTCCTCCCTATTGACTCCTTCCCCTTAGCTCATATATTTGCCTAACGTTCCCAAAGCATTTTATTTATTTTACCTACTTCTAGTGGTATTAAAAGCTGTGTATCCTGTTGTCCTTGTGATTAGGCTTATATTTAAAAATTTTTTAAATCTGAGACAATTTTAAGCTCAAATAGAAGTTGCAAAAATAGTGCAGAGATTCCCATATGTCCTTCCCCCAGTGATGACATCTTGTATAACCACAGTACAGGGTTTCTCAGCCTCAGCACTATTGACATTCGGGGCCAGATACTTCCTTGTTGGGGAGGGTGGGGGCTGTCTGGTGCATTATGTGATATTTAGCAGCATCCCTGGCCTCTACTTACTAGATGTCAGTAGCACTCCCCTAGATGTGACAAACAGAACTGTCTCCACATGTTACCCAGTGTCCCCTATTCACCTGGGTTGAAAACTACTCTGTATTTCCTTTTACTGCTGTAACAAATTACCATTCACTTCCTGGTTTAAAACAACATGAACTTACCCTCTTACAGCTCTGTGGATCAGGTGTCTGATGTGGGGTGGCTCAGTTCTCTGCTCAGAGTCCTACCGGGCTAAAATCAAGGTGTCAGCTGGGGCTTCAGTTCTCACTGGAGATTTGGGGGAAGAATCCATTCTAAGCTGATTCTGGTTCTTGGCAGAATTCAGCTCCTTCCCATACATTCCACGTGGCCCTTCCTTCTTCAAGCCAACAGCAGGTGTCCAGTCCTTCTTGTGCTTTGATCGGATTCCCTTTTCTACCATCAGCCAGAAAAAGTTCTCTGCTTTTCCGGGCTCATGTGGTGACACTGGGCCCACTGGATAATCCAGGATAATCTCATCTCATTCCTAGTTTCTGTGGATTAGGGTGTGGACATCTTTGACAGGCTATTATTCTGCCAACCACACACTGCCGTAGTACAGCAGTCACAACCAGAAAATTGACATTGGTACAGTGCATTAACTAAACCTCAAACCTGATGCAGATTTCATCAGTTTTCACATGCACTCATTGTTCGTTTGTTTTTTAGTATTATTTATTTGGTGTATAGTTCTGTCAAACGTTATACACACATCTATCACACGCACACACACACACACACATATATACATATGTATATATTTTTTTTCATGTAATGACCACCACAGTCAAGGAAACAGAACTGTTCCATCAACCCCAGAGAAACTCCCTTCAACCCTAACCTAGCAACCCTTTGTTTCTGTGAGCATAATTTTGTCATTTTGAGAATGTTATGTAAGTGGAATCATATGGTATATTACTTTTTGAGATTGGCTTTTATTTTACTCAGTATAATACCCTTGAGCCCCATCCAAGTTATTGTGTGCATCAATAACTTGGTTGTTTTTATTGGCAAGTAGTATTCCACTGTATGGGTATACCAGCTTGTTTACCCATTCACTTGTTTGAAAGGAAATGAGTTGTTTCTGGTTTTTGGCTGCAACAAATAAAGCTTCTATCTATGTATACACAGTTACAGTTTTTTGTGTGTAAACCTGACTTTTGTTTCTCTACCATAAATGTTGCAGGCGTGGGATTGCTGGGTCATTTGGTAAGTGTGTGTTTCTAAGATACTGCCAAACCATTTTCCAGAGTGGCTGTACCATTTCCTAACTCTGCCAGCAATGTGTGAGTGATTTAGTTTCTCTGTATTCTCACCACACTTGGTACTGTAAGTATTTAAAATAATTTAAGTATTTAAAGTAAAGGAAGGCCAGCATATAAAATAATTAGCCATTCTAATAGAAGTGTGGTGGTATCTTATTGTGGCTTTGATTTGTACTTTCCAAATAGCTAATGATGTTGCATATATTTTCATGTGCTTATTTAACATTCTTATATCCTTTTCGGTGAAGTGTCTGTTCAAGTCTTTTGTCCATTTTCTGATTGGATTGTTTGTATTCTTACTATTCAGCTTACATAGTCCTTTATATATTTTGAATACAACTCCTTTATCAGATATTTGATTTGCAAATGTTTCCTTGCAGTCTGTGCGTCTCTTCATTCTCTCACCAGTGTCTTTGTGGAACAAACATTTTTAATTCTGATGAAGTCCAGTTTGCCAGTTTTTCTTCCTTTATGGGTCATGCTTTTGATGTCATATTTAAGAACTCTTTTTCCTAACCCTAGGTCATGAAGATTTTCCTCCTAAGTTTTCTTTTAAAAGTTCTACAGTTTTATGTTTTACATTTAGATCTATATGAGTTCTATTTGAGTTCATTTTTATGTACGTTATGAGGTTGAATTTGACTCTTACTTCTTTGTTCTAACAGTGGCAAAAAGACTATCTTAGCTCCACTGAATTGCTTTTGAACCTTAATCACAAGTCAGTTTGACCATGTTTGTGTGGATCTGTTTCTGGACTCTTTTCTATCGATTTATGTGTTTATTCATCTGCCAATACTATACTGTCTTGATTATGTTAGCTATATAGTAAGTCTTAAAAATGGATACTGTGATTCTCTCAACTTTGTTCTTCTTTTTCAAAATTGATTTAGCCCTTTGATTTCCTTTGCCTTTCCATAGACGTTTTAGAATTAGTTTGTCTATGTCTTCAAAAAGTTCTACTGAGATTTTGATAGGAATTGCATTCAGCTTAAAGGTCATTTTGAGGAGAGTTTTAGATCTTTACAATGTTAGGTCCTCCAACTCATGAACATACTATGTCTCTTTAAATATTATTTGATGTATTTTATCAATGTTTTGAAGTTTTCAGCATACACATCCTGTGCATGGTTGTTAGAATTCTGTGTAAGTATTTCAGGTGTGGGGGTTTGTATGTATGTGTATGGGGGGGGCATTTATAAATGGTGTTGTGTTTTAAATTTTGGTCTCCAGTTGTTCATTGCTAATATATAAAGACAAGATTGATTTTTATGTGATGGCCTTGCTATCCTATGGCCTGGCTAACCTATGAGTTGTTTTGTAGATTCCTTAGATTTTTCTGCTTAGATAGTCATGTCATCTGCAAATAGGGGCAGTTTTTTATTTCTTCCTTTTCCAATCTATTTTCCTTTTTCTTTTTCTTGCCTTATTGCATCGGTTAAGGTTTCCAGTACTACAATGAAAAGGGGTGGTGAGAGTGATGGATAGCCTTGCCTTGTTCCTGAGCATTCAGTCTTTTAGCATTTATTATTATGTTAGCCGAAAATATTTGTGGATGCTCTTTATTATGTTGAAGAAATTCCCTTGTATTCTTAGTTTGCTGAGAGTTTTTATGATGAATGGGTGTTGAATTTTGTCAGATGCTTTTTCTTCATCATGGTTTTTCCTCTTTAGACTTAACATGGTGGTTTACACTGATTTTTGTGACTATTGAACTAGCATCACATTTCTAGAATAAACCCCACTTGGTCATGGCGTGTGTGTGTGTGTGTGGGTGTGTGTAGCATATTACACATATTTACATATATGCTGAATTCATTGTGCTAATATTTTGTTGAGGATTTTTATATCTATTTTCATGAAGTCATAATTCTTCATCTGTAGTTTTTTTTTTAATCTTTTTCATTTTACTTTCATTCTTTTTTTTTTTTCTTTTTTGTCTTTATCTCGTTTTAGTATCAGGGTAATGCTGACTTCATAAAATGAGTTAGGAAATGTGGCTTCCATTTTCTGGAAGAGAATTTATAGTATTGGTGATATTTCTTTTTTTCAACGCTTAGAAGAATTTGCTAGTGAAACTATTGAGACTTGGAGATTTCTTTTTCAAAAGGTTAACTATAAATTCAATTCTTTAATAGTTACTGAACTATTCAGATTATCTCATCTTGGGTGAATTTCGGTTGCTTGTAGTTTTTGAGGAATTGGTCCATTTCATCTAAGTTGTTGAATTTATGTGTGTAGAGTTGTTTGTAGTACAGACATACCTCTTATGCTTTGCTTTATTGCATTTCATGGATATTGCTTTTTTTTTTTTTTTACACATTGAAGGTTTGTGGCAACTTTTTGTCAAGCAAGTCTATTGGTGCCATATTTTAATAGCATTTGCTCACTTCTTGTCTCTGTGTCACATTTTGGTAATTATCACAATATTTCAGACCTCTTCATTGTTACTGTATATGTTATGGTGATCTGTGATCAGTGATCTTTGATGTTACTATTGTAGTTGTTTTGGGGTGCCACAAACCATGTTCATAGAGGACAATGAATTTAATTGATAAATGTTGTGTATGTTCTGACTACTTCACTGATTAGCCAGTCTCCCTCTCCCTTCCTCTCCTTGGGCTTCCCTATTCCCTGAGACACAATATTGAAATTAGGCCAGTTAATAACCCTACAGTGGCCTGTCAGTGTTCAAGTAAAAGGAAGAGTTGCATGTTTCTCACCTTACATGAAAAGCTAGAAACGATTCAGCTTAGTGAGGAAGACATGTTGAAAGCTAGGCCTCTTGAACCAAGCAGTTAGCCAGCTTGTGAATGAGAAGGAAAAGTTCTTGAAGGAAATTAAAAGTGCTACTCCAGTAAACACAAATGGTAAGAAAGTGTAACAACCTCATCACTGATATGGAGAAGGTTTTAGTGGTCTGGATAGAGGATCAAACCAGCCACAATATTCCCTTAAGCCAAAGCCTACTCCAGAACAAGGCCCTAAGTCACTTCAGTATATGAAGGTTGAGAGGTGAAGAAGCTGCAGAAGAAAAGTCTGAAACTAGCAGAGGTTGGTTCATGAGGTTTAAGGAGAGAAGCCATCTCCATAACATAAAAGTTCAAGGTGAAGCAGCAAGGTATCCAGAAGACCTAGCTAGGATAATTAATGAAAGTGACTACACTAAGCTGCCATCTAGGACTTTCATAGCTAAAGAGGAGAAGTCAGTGCCTGGCTACAAAGCTTCAAAGGACAGGCTAACCCTCTCGTTAGGGGTTAATGCAACTGGTGACTCTAACTTGAAATCAATGCTCATTTACCATTTTGAAAATCCTAGGACCCTTCAAAATTATGCTAAATATACTCTGCTTGTGCTCTTTAAATGGAACAAAGCCTAGATGGCAGCACATCTGTTTACAACATGGTTTACTGCGTATTTTAATTTAAACCCACTGCTCAGAAAAAAGATTCCTTTCAAAATATTACTGCTCATTGACAGTGATCCTGGTCACCCAAGAGCTCTAATGGAGGCTTATGAGGTTAATGTTTTTATGCCTGCTAGTACAACACAACAAAACACAACACAATGTTATCCATTCTGTAGTCTATGAATCAAGGAGTAATTTTGACTTTCAAGTCTTATTATTTAAGAAATACATTTTGCAAGGCTGTAGCTGCCATAGATAATGATTCCTCTGATGGATCTGGGCAAAATGAATGGAAAACTTACTGGGAAGGATTTACCATTCTAGATGCCATGAAGAACATACATGATTCATAGGAAGAGGTCAAAATATCAATATGAAGAGGAGTTTGGAAGAAGTTGAATCCAACCTCTTTGAGGGGTTCAAGACTTCAGGGAAGGGCGCCTGGGTGGCTCAGTTGGTTAAGCGACTGCCTTCGGCTCAGGTCATGATCCTGGAGTCCCGGGATCGAGTCCCGCATCGGGCTCCCTGCTCAGCGGGGAGTCTGCTTCTCCCTCTGATCCTCCCCCTCTCATGCTCTCTGTCTCCCATTCTCTCTCTCAGATAAATAAATAAAATCTTTAAAAAAAAAAAAAAAGACTTCAGGGAAGTAAGTAACTACAGATGTGGTGGAACTAGCTGGAGAACTAGAATTAGAAGTAGAGCCTGAAGATGTCACTGAATTGCAGCAATCACATGATAAAACTTGAATGGATGAGGAGTTGCTTCTTACAGATGAGCAAAGAAAGTGGTTTTTGAGATGGATTCTACTCCCGGTGAAGATTTTATGAAGATTGTTAAAATGATAGCAAAGGATTTAGATTATTACATGAACTTAGTTGATAAAGCAGTGGTGGGATGTGAAAAGATTGACTCCAATTTTGAGAGAAGTTGTACTGTGGGTAAAATGCTATCAAACAACATCACATGCTACAGAGAAATTGTTTGAAAAGGGAAGAGTCAATTGATGGGGAATACTTCATTGTCTTCTTTTAAGAAATTGCCACAGCCACCCACTCTTCAGCAACCTCCACCATCGTCAGTCAGCAGCCATCAACATCAAGGCACGACCCCCTACCATCTAAAAGATTATAGTTCAGTGAAAGATCAGATGATGGTTAGCATTTTTTGGTAATAAAGTAGTTTTACATTGCCTTTTTTTTTTTTAGACATAGTGCTATTGTACACTTAATGTACTACTGTGTAGTATAAACATAATTTTTATATGCACTGGGAAAAAATTCATTTGACCCACTTTATTGTGATGTTCACTTTACTGGGTGGCCTGGAACTGAACGCACAGTTCCAGACTTATGCCTGTATTCTCTTATCCTCTTAATGTCTGTGGGGTCTGTAGTGATATCCACTCTTTCATTCTTGATATTGGTAATTTATTCTTTTTTCCTTTGTCAATTTTACTAGAGGTTTATCAATTTTTTTCAAACAACTAGCTTTTAGCTTGATAGTTTTTCTGTTTTCAATCTCATTGATTTCTACTTTTATCTCTTCCCTTCTGCTTACTTTATTTTGGCTTCTTTTTCTAGTTTCTTGACATGAGGGCCTAGATTATTGATTTGAGATCATCTTATTTTAATATAAGCATTTAGTGCTGTTAGTTATAAATTATTGCCAAATGTAATGGATTAAAACAATATCTCAGTTTCTTTGGGTCAGGAATCTTGATGCAACTTAGCTGGGTCCTTTGCTTCAGGGTTTCTTACAAGGCTGTAATCAAGCTGTTGGCTAAGACTATCTCAAGGCTGGACTGGAGGGGGATCCACTTCCAAGGTCACTCATGCAGGATTCAGTTCCTGATGGCTGTTAGCCAGAGACTGCCCTCAGTTTTTTGGCACATGGGCCTCTCCATTAGGGCAGTTTACAACATGGCAGCTTGCTTCAGTCAAGCAAGCAAGAGAGAAGAGCCAGAGAGAGTAAATGCTAGCAAGATGCAAGTCACCATCTTTTATGACTTAATCAAGAAAATAACATTTCATTACTTTTTTGTTTATTCTTTGTTAGAAGCAAGTCATTCAGTCCAGTCCAGAGTCTAGCAAGGGCAGGGCATTATACAATGGCATGAATACCAGAATCACTGGGTGTTGCCTATCACAAATGATATAAATTTCCCTCTCATCTTTACTTTAGCTGTAGCCCACATAGTTTGTATAAATAATAGTAAAATATACATAAATATACCATTTTAACTATTTTTTTAAAGATTTATTCATTTGAGAGAGAAAGCGAGAGCATGAGAGCATGATCAGGGGGAGGGGCAGAGGAACAAGCAGACTTCCTGCTGAGCAGGAAGCCCGATCCCAGGACCCTGAGATTACGACCTGAGCCAAAATCAGATGTTTAATTAACTGAGCCACCAGGCACCCCACCATTTTAACTATTTTAAAATCAATTCAGTGGCCATACATTCACCATTTTGTATAACCATCACCACTGTCTCCAGATCTTTTTCATCATCTCAGATAGAAACTCTGTCCCCATGAAACACTAACTACCAATTTCCCTCTCCTCCAGCCCTGGTAACTTCTATTCTGCTTTCTGTCTCTATGAATTTACATATTCTAGGTACTTCATGTAAGTGGAATCATACTGTATTTGTTCTTTTTATTTGACTTATTTCACTAAGCATAATGTTTTCAAGGTTCATCCATGTTGTAATGTATCAGAATTTAATTTTTTTAAGGTTGAATAATATTTCATTATATATATAGACCACCTTTTGCTTATCCATCCAGCTGTTGATGGACATTTGAATTGTTTCTGCCTTTTGGCTATTGTGAATAATACTGTTATGAACATGGGTATGCAAGTATCTATTTGAGTCCCTGCTTTCAATTCTTTTGGGTATATGCCTAGAAATGGATTTGCTGGGTCACATGGTAGTTTTATGGTTTAACCTTTGAGAAACTGCCAAACTGTTTTCCATAGTGGTTGTACCATTTTACATTCTTAACCACAATGCACAAGGCTTCTAGTATCTCCATGCCCCCTACAGATTTTGATATGTTATTTTATTTTCATTTGGTTCAGTATAAAAAATATATCTTTTAAGTTTTCTTTGAGCCCTCCTCTTTGTCCCATGGCTTATTTACAAGTGTAGTGTTTAATTTCATGTTTTTGAAGATTTCTGTGTTATCTTTCTATTATTGATTTCTAGTTTAATATATTCTGGCCAGAGAACATATTTTCTATGGTTTCAATTAATTTAAGTTTGTTAAGGTTTATCTTATGACCTAAGAGATGGTCTGTCTTGGTAAGTGCTCCATGTATGCTTGAAACTACAGTTGATCCCTGAACAGTGTGTGGGTTGGGTGCCAACTCTGCTCAAATTGAAAATCTGTGTATAACTTTTGACTCCCCCAAAACTTAGCTATTAATAGTCTACTGTTGACTGGAAGCCTTACCCATAACATAGATAATTGATTAACACTTTTTTTGTATATGTATTATATACGGTATTCCTACAATAAAGTATCCTAAAGAAAAATGTTATTAAGAAAGTCACAGGGAAGAGAAAATACATGTATAGCACTTTACTGTATCTGTCAAAGAAAATCCACATGTAAGTGGACCTATGCAATTCAAACTCTTGTGGTTCATGGGTCAACTATAATGTTTGTTTTTTTGGTAAGTGAAGTGTTCTGTGTTAAAATATGCCATTGGTTTATGGTGTCGTCTAGTGGCTGTATCAATTTCTTGAGAGGGTTGTGTTGAACTCCCCAACTATGTATCTAGAATTGCCTATTTCTGTATTCAGTACTCTTATATCTGCTTCATGTATTTTGAAGCTCTGTTATTTTGTCTGTACACATTTAGAATTATTATGCCTTCTCAATGAATTGACCCTTTTATCATTATGTAATGTCCCACTTTTTATCTGGTAAGATTCTTTGCCCTGAAATCTACGTTGTCTGATATTAACATAGCCTGTCCAATTTTATTTTTATTAGTATTTTCATGGTATATCTTTTCTATACTTTAATTTTTAATTTATTTACATAAATTTTTTGGCTAGCATTTAGTTGGATCATTTTTAATCCATTCTGATGATCTTTTAATTGGTGTGTTTAGATCATTTATATTTAATGAAATTAAAAAGTTAACCATTTTCTTGTTTGTTTTCTGTTTGTGTCTACTGTTTTTTATCCTTATGTTTCTTCTTTCCTGGCTTCCTGTAGGTTACTTGAACAGTTTTTACAATTTCATTTTAATTTACCGAAAAAATTTTTAAAACTTTTTAACTTCTGAAATTTTATTTATTTTTTTAAATTGAAGTATAGTTGGCTAAAGAATTTTTAAGTATATCTTTGTGCTTTTAGGTTTTTTTTTTTTTAGTGGTTGTTCTATGGATTGTAATATACCTACTTACCACTGTCTCCCTAGTATCAACATTTTACCACTTCAAGTGGCATATAGAAACCTTACTACCATTTATGTCCCCTTTTAATGATATGGTTGTCTTACGTATTATATTATCTATGTATATATTGAGAACCACATTGGACAGCATTACAATTTTTTGCTTTCAAATGTCAAACATAGTTTATAAAAGTCAAGACAGGAAACATTGTCTATTATACTTACCCTTTTCATTACTTCTTCATTCCTGATGTTCAGAGTTCCTCCCTTCCTCCCTTTCTCCCTTCCTCCTCACTTGTTTTCTCTTTTTCTTTATTTCTTGTAAAATTATTTCCTTTCTGTATGAAGAACTTTGTTTAACAGAACAGCTCTGCTGGGGATATATTCTTTTCATTTCCCTTCCCTGATAAAGTCTTTATTTCTCCTTCATTCCTGAAAGACATTTTCACTGGATATAGACTTCTGGCTTAACAATTTTTTATTTTTTCAGCCCTTGAAAAACGTTGTGCCACTTCCCTCTGGCCTCTATGGTTTTTGTTAAGAAATCCACTGTTAGGGGGGCGGAGCAAGATGGTGGAGGAGTAGGAGACCTGGATTTCGTCTCCTCTCAGGAATTCAGCTGGATAGGGATCAAACCATTCTGAACACCTACAAACCCAACAGGAGATCGAAGAAAGGAATAGCAACAACTCTCTGAACAGAAAAATGACCACTTTCTGGAAGGTCTTTTCTGATTTGTTTAGAGTATATTTTCTGGGGATGTGGTTACTCTGCTAGCATTTTGTTCTCTCATTAATCTATTCTCCTCTGCACAAAATGACAAGATGGAAAAAATCACCTCAACAAAAAGAACAAGAGGTAGTACCGACTGCCAGGGACCTACTCAATACGGACATTAGTACGATGTCAGATCTAGAGTTCAGAATCATCACTTTAAAGATACTAGCTGGGCTTGAAAAAAATATGGAAGTTATTAGAGAAACCCTTTCTGGAGAAGTAAAAGAACTAAAATCCAACCAAGTAGAAATCAAAAAGGCTATTAATGAGGTGCAATAAAAAATGGGGGCACTAACTGCTAGAATAAATGAGGCAGAAGAGAGAATCAGTAATATAGAAGATGAAATGATGGAAAATAAAGAAGCTGAGAAAAAGAGAGATAAACAACTACTGGATCACGAGGGCAGAATTCGAGAGATAAGCGATACCATAAGACGAAACAACATTAGAATAATTGGGATCCCAGAAGAAGAAGAAAGAGAGAGAGGGGCAGAAGGTATAATGGAGCAAATTATAGAAGAGAACTTCCCTAATTTGGGGAAGGAAACAGGCATCAAAATCCAGGAAGCACAGAGAACCCCTCTCAAAATCAATAAAAATAGGTCAACACCCCGACATCTAATAGTAAAACTTACGAGTCTCATAGACAAAGAGAAAATCCTGAAAGCAGCTCGGGAGAAGAGATATGTAACCTACAAGGGTAGAAACATTAGATTGGCAACGGACCTATCCACAGAGACCTGGCAGGCCAGAAAGGACTGGCAGGATATATTCAGAGCACTAAATGAGAAAAATATGCAGCCAAGAATACTCTATCCAGCTAGGCTGTCATTGAAAATTGAAGGAGAGATAAAAAGCTTCCAGGACAAACAAAAACTAAAGGAATTTGCAAACACAAAACCAGCCCTACAGGAAATCTTGAAAGGGGTCCTCTAAGCAAAGAGAGAGCCTAAAAGCAACATAGACCAGAAAGGAACACAGACAATATACGGTAACAGTCACCTTACAGGCAATACAATGGCACTAAATTCCTATCTTTCAATAGTTACCCTGAATGTAAATGGACTAAATGCCCCAATCAAAAGAAACAGGCTATCAGACTGGATTAAAAAACAAGACCCATCGATATGCTGTTTGCAAGAGACTCATTTTAGAACCAAAGACACCCCCAGATTGAAAGTGAGGGGGTGGAAAACCATTTACCATGCTAATGGACACCAAAAGAAAGCTGGGGTGGCAATCCTTATATCAGACAAAGTAGATTTTAAACCAAAGACTGTAATAAGAGATGAGGATCTATCCAACAAGAAGATCTAACAGTTGTAAATATCTATGCCCCTAACATGGGAGCAGCCAATTATATAAGCCAATTAATAACAAAAGCAAAGAAACACATTGAAAAAATACAATAATAGTGGGGGACTTTAACACCCCCCTCACTGAAATGGACAGATCGTCTAAGCAAAAGATCAACAAGGAAATAAAGACTTTAAATGACACACTGGAACAAATGGACTTCACAGACATATTCAGAACATTCCACCCCAAAGCAATGGAATACACATTCTTCTCTAGTGCCCATGGAACGTTCTCCAGAATAGATCTCATCCTAGGTCATAAATCAGGTCTCAACCGGTACCAAAAGATTGGGATCATTCCCTGCCTATTTTCAGACCACAATGCTTTGAAACTAGAACTCAATCCCAAGAGGAAAGTCGGAAAGAACTCAAATACATGGAGGCTAAAGAGCATCCTACTGAAGAATGAATGGGTCAACCAGGAAATTAAAGAAGAATTAAAAAAATACATGGAAACCAATGAAAATGAAAACACAACTATTCAAAATCTTTGGAATGCAGCAAAGGCAGTCCTAAGAGGAAAGTATATAGCAATACAAGCCTTTCTCAAGAAACAAGAAAGGTCTCAAGTACACAACCTAACCCTACACCTAAAGGAGCTGGAGAAAGAACAGCAAATAAAGCCTAAACCCAGCAGGAGAAGAGAAATAATAAAGATCAGAGCAGAAATCAATGAAATAGAAACTAAAAGAACAGTAGAACAGATCAGCGAAACTAGGAACTGGTTCTTTGAAAGAATTAACAAGATTGATAAACCCCTGACCAGACTTATCAAAAAGAGAAGAGAAATGACCCAAATCAACAAAATCATGAATGAAAGAGGAGAGATCACAACCAACACCAAAGAAATGCAAACAATTATAAGAACATATTATGAGCAACTCTATACGAGCAAATTAGATAACCTGGAAGAAATGGAGGCATTCCTAGAGATGTATCAACTACCAAAACTGAACCAGGATGAAATAGAAAACCTGAACAGACCTATAACCACTAAGGAAATTGAAGCAGTCATCAAAAATCTCCCAAAAAACAAAAGCCCAGGGCCAGATGGCTTCCCAGGGGAATTCTACCAAACATTTCAAGAAGAATTAATACCTATTCTTCTGAAACTGTTCCAAAAAATAGAAATGGAAGGAAAACTTCCAAACTCATTTTATGAAGCCAGTGTTACCTTGATCCCAAAACCAGACAAAGACCCCATCAAAAAGGAGAATTACAGACCAATATCCCTGATGAACATGGATGCAAAAATTCTCACCAAAATACTAGCCAATAGGATCCAACAGTACATTAAAAGGATTATTCACCACGACCAAGTGGGATTTATCCCTGGGCTGCAAGGTTGGTTCAACATCCGCAAATCAATCAATGTGATACAATACATTAACAAAAGAAAGAACAAGAATCATATGATCCTCTCAATAGATGCAGAAAAAGCTTTTGACAAAGTACAGCATCCTTTCTTGATCAAAATTCTTCAGAGTATATGGATAGAGGGTACATACCTCAATATCATAAAAGCCATCTATGAAAAACCTACAGCAAATATCATTCTCAATGGGGAAAAACAGAGCTTTCCCCCTAAGGTCAGGAATGCGGCAGGTATGTCCACTATCACCACTGCTATTCAACATAGTATTGGAAGTCCTAGCCACAGCAATCAGACAACAAAAAGAAATAAAAGGCATCCAAATTGGCAAAGAAGAAGTCAAACTCTCACTCTTTGCAGATGATATGATACTTTATGTGGAAAACCCCAAAGACTCCACCCCAAAACTGCTAGAACTCATACAGGAATTCAGTAAAGCAGCAGGATATAAAATCAATGCACAGAAGTCAGTGGCATTCCTATACACCAACAACAAGACAGAAGAAAGAGAAATTAAGGAGTCGATCCCATTTAAAATTGCACCCAAAACCATAAGATACCTAGGAATAAATCTAACCAAAGAGACAAAGGATCTGTACTCAGAAAACTATAAAATACTCATGAAAGAAATTGAGGAAGACACAAAGAAATGGAAAAACGTTCCATGCTCATGGATTGGAAGAACAAATATTGTGAAGATGTCAATGCTACCTAGAGCAATCTACACATTCAATGCAATCCCCATCAAAATACCATCCACTTTTTTCAAAGAAATGGAACAAATAATCCTAAAATTTGTATGGAACCAGAAAAGACCCCGCATAGTCAGAGGAATGTTGAAAAAGAAAAGCAAAGCCGGCAGCATCACAATTCCGGACTTCCAGCTCTATTACAAAGCTGTCATCATCAAGACAGCATGATACTGGCACAAAAACAGACACATAGATCAATGGAACAGAAGAGAGAGCCCAGAAATGGACCCTCAACTCTATGGTCAACTCATCTTTGACAAAGCAGGAAAGAATGTCCAATGGAACAAAGACAGTCTCTTCAACAAATGGTGTTGGGAAAATTGGATAGCCACATGCAGAAGAATGAAACTGGACCATTTCCTTACACCACACACAAAAATAGACTCCAAATGGTTGAAAGACCTCAATGTGAGACAGGAGTCCATCAAAATCCTAAAGGAGAACACAGGCAGCAACCTCTTTGACCTCAGCCGAAGCAACTTCTTCCTAGAAACATCGCCAAAGGCAAGGGAAGCAAGGGTAAAAATGAACTATTGGGACTTCATCAAGATAAAAAGCTTTTGCAAAGCAAAGGAAATAGTCAACAAAACCAAAAGACAACCGACAGAATGGGAGAAGATATTTGCAAATGACGTATCAGATAAAGGGCTAGTATCCAAAATCTATAAAGAACTCATCAAACTCAACACCCAAAGAACAAAGAATCCAATCAAGAAATGGGCAGAAGACATGAACCGACATTTTTTCAAAGATGACATTCAAATGGCCAACAGACACACGAAAAAGTGCTCAATATTGCTCGGCATCAGGGAAATCCAAATCAAAACCTCAATGAGATACCACCTCACACCAGTCAGAATGGATAAAATTAACAAGTCAGGAAATGACAGATGTTGGCGGGGATGCGGAGAAAGGGGAACCCTCCTACATTGTTGGTGGGAATGCAAGCTGGTGCAGCCACTCTGGAAAACTGTATGGAGGTTCCTCAAAAAGTTGAAAATAGAGCTACTATATGATCCAGCAATTGCACTACTGGGTATTTACTCCAAAGATACAAAAGTAGGGATCCGAAAGGGTACGTGCACCCCGATGTTTATAGCAGCAATGTCCACAATAGCCAAAATGTGGAAAGAGCCAAGATGTCCATCGACAGATGAATGGATAAAGAAGAAGTGGTATATATATACAATGGAATATTATGCAGCCATCAAAAGGAATGAGATCTTGCCATTTGCAATGACGTGGATGGAACTGGAGGGTATTATGTTGAGTGAAATAAGTCAAACAGAGAAAGACATGTATCCTATGATCTCACTGATATGAGGAATTCTTAGTCACAGGAAACAAACTGAGGGTTGCTGGAGTGGGGGGTGGGGTGGGAGGGATGGGGTGACTGGGTGATAGACACTGGGGAGGGTATGTGCTCTGGTAAGCGCTGTGAATTGTGCAAGACTGTTGACTCTCAGATCTGTACCTCTGAAACAAATAATGCAATATATGTTCTTCTTTTAAGAAGAAGAAGGTAGCAGGAGAGGAAGAATGAAGCGGGGGAAATCGGAGGGGTAGATGAACCATGAGAGACGATGGACTCTGAAAAACAAACAGGGTTCTAGAGGGGAGGGGGGTGGGAGGATGGCTTAGCCTGGTGGTGCGTATTGAGGAGGGCACATTCTGCATGGAGCACTGGGTGTTATGCACAAACAATGAATCATGGAACACTTCATGTAAAACTAATGATGTAATGTATGGGGATTAACATAAGAATAAAAAAAAGTTGTAATTTTAAGGGCAAAAAAAAAAAAAAAAGAAATCCACTGTTATTTGAATCATTCTCCTGTAGGTAATATAACCTAGTTTGGCCACTTTCAGGATTTTTTTCTTTGTCTCTAGTCGTAAAAGATTTTGATTATGTTTTTTCAGGGAGTGGTTTTCTTTGGGTATATCTTGCTTAGCATTCACTCAGCTTCTTAAATCTGTAGGGTTTTCTTTCGCCAACTGAAGAAAATTTAAACCATTCTTTCTTTTTTTTTTTTTTTTTTAAAGATTTTATTTATTTATTTGAGACAGAGAGAATGAGAGAGAGAGCACATGAGAGGGGGAAGGGTCAGAGGGAGAAGCAGACTCCCTGCAGAGCAGGGAGCCTGATGCGGGACTTGATCCCGGGACTCCAGGATCATGACCTGAGCCGAAGGCAGTCACTTAACCAGCTGAGCCACCCAGGTGCCCTAAACCATTATTTCTGCAAATATTTTTTCTGTATCAACTTTTTCTTCTTTCTCCTTGGGATTCTAATGGTTTTTGTGTTTTGTGTGGTTCCCCCCCCCATTTTTTTGTTCTAAACCATATTTAAAAAATGATAATTTATGTATATGAACTTATTTGTATAAATTTATGTATTAAAGAATTACTATAATTTTAATCCCCCTACGTCTTATTTTTTATTGGGTAATTTTTTTGCTGGAGTGCTTCCTTGAGTTTTTCTTGCAGGAACAGTTTGGACATTATAAACTTTATCCCTTCATGTCTTTCACTTTTCAGCTAGTTTATAAAACTTCTATGGCATCTAGGGAAAAGTAACTTTAACTTAGTACTTCGAAACTTTCTCCACTGTCTTCTGGTATCACCAGTAAGAACTTAGAGCTCTTCATTCTTTTTACTGTTATTGTACTTTTCACAACAAACCTAGTATTAGGTTAGTTGTGCTAACCTTTGTTTTCCCCACTCTGTTGTCTTAAAGGCAGGGGCATTGTCCTATTGATCTTTGTAAATCTAGTCCATACCACAGTGTTCAGTAAATTGGACATCAGCAAGTGTTTGTTACATTAAATTGAAATGTGGCAAACAGATATATCAGAAGCACATCAGCTGATCCATTTGGTCCTCTGGTCTTGCTTATTATTAAAATTATTATATAATTACTTATTATATAGAAACTGTTTTTCTGGTCATTTTTAGCTGTAGAGAGGTGTGCCCACCTGAGGTGCTGAGGGCTGCAGGGCTGCAAACGTGGGGGGTGTAGACTGATTGTGTTAGCATGTCTGAGCTTGTTGCTGGGGCTGACCACTGCAGTGAGTCTCTGCCATGTTTTCTGCCCACAGGAGAGACATGAATTACTAGAGCACTGGAGGACCTGGGTGTGAACCCCACTTCTGCTTCTCATAATATGTGTTCTCTACAACAGGATATGTTTTTAACCACCGTTTTCTGTTGCATAAAATGAAATTGGCAATTTCTATCTCACTGGTAGTGAAAGCATTAAATAAGGAAGCTGGTATAAAGCTTGACAGGTATTCGGCATTCAGTGAATCTTCTTCTTTTTCCATTTTAGCTCATCTTGTAGGAAGCTGGAGAAGTTTCCTTTCTGGCTAATTTAAGAATTGGGCATATCAGATTTGTCTTTCTCCTCAGAATGTTTTCTGGAGTAATATAACACAGAGGCAGAGGATAATGGTTAATCCTTAAAGATCCCTACTCAATTCCTGGTGTCCAGTGTTTTCAGATGTTATTTTTGGTTTGGATTTTTGGAAAGGGAAGGTTTTTTTCAAGCAGAGGCTCTAGGTTGTTTGGTTTGGTGTCATGTTATCATATAGGTGAGGTGGCTTGAGTCCCTTGAAGGTTCAGTGATGGTTCTCAGCCTTACATGGTGAGTGGCAAAACCAGTATAAGAGCTCTCAAGCTTTCGACAGTCAGGCCAGGTGTTCATTGGACTTACCTGTTCCTCTCCTGACCTGCAGGTCCTTTCCTCTTTGTCCAGAGAGAACTTTCTTTAGGGAAGTCAAGATGGTTTAATTACTTTTCTGTTTCATGTCAAGAAAGGCTTTCTTGCTAAGAGAATACGTGTGTGTGTGGAGGTAGAAAGAGTGGGAAGCAGAGTTGAAGTGAGAGCCTGAGTAACGCCTCACAGTAGATATGATTGGTAGGTGTGGGTTTGCAGGTGGCGCTCTCCCGGGCCCTGAAGGGAACGCCCTTTCTCCCCAGCATATTGCCTGCTCACTGCTCCTCTACCCTCGCTTCTTGGGGCAATTGCCTACATGTTCCTAACAGAATGCTTTGTCATATTCCCAGGGAACCTTTGTTGTGATGACTTATGTGATTTTCAGAGAAGGCTTCCTCTTATGAGAATCCTAATCATCTGACACGCTGTGGAGTGTGTAGTAAAGCGGACTTGTGGGTGGGGTGGCTGGCTTCAGTCTACTCTAGGGAAAGCCTCTGGCAGAAGCCTGCTCCCGAGGTTAGGATTCTGCATCCTGTTTGAATAATGGTAACGTCAGCATCCTGCTGCCTTCAGTCGGTCATAGGAAGGCTTGTGTGTGGGGGTCCACTCTGTATCACACATGTACCTGGAGGCTTTGACTGGGGCCCACTCCAAGCCTCTCAGTCGGGCTGAAGTACAACTGCTGCCTTTTCCTCTCTCCTTGGCTCTCCCAGCAGTCCTGAGCAGTCAGGGGAGGCAGTCACGGCATTTGGTCTGAGTGCCAAGAGCCCCACAGAAGCTCTGGGAAAGCTGCCCTCCCAGCGACTTCTGCCCCCGTCTCTTCCCTGTTCCTTACCCAAGTCTTAGTGTATTTCAGAGGCTGAGGCTCAGGTGAATGAGCTACATCTGGCCCCTCACACTCGGCCGTGAGAGAGCCAGGAGTAGTGTGTCATTGTCTTGGCCTGCACCCTGAGTCTCCGCAGGGTGCAAGAAGGGAGGAGGCCTCTGGGACTGTTGAACCAGATGGACAGAGCAATGGCCATCAGCTGGACATGTGGAAGGAATCTGGGTTATTTTAGTGGGGAAGGCCTCATGTTCCTTAATTCTGTCTTTAGCACTGCTGATGTTGGTCGGAAGGAGGGGGAAGAGAAGGAGTAGGGGTTGGTGAGGGAGGGAAGGATCAACAGACACGGAAATAGATGGTTCTTCCACATGTGACATTGAAATGAGACATTTCCCAGCAAGTTAATGTTTCTATGAGATACTGAAAAAACTTTGAGTCTCTGGTTTGAGGTAGAGGATCTCCCCAAATTGTCTGTTTCTAGTTTATTGTACCCACTTGTTTGTGGCTGGAAAATGTGGTGTGCTGGGGGACTTCACAGGCTTTTGATTGCCCACCTTAGGACCTTTTTTGGTAAATGTATTTTTTTAGTGTATGTGCTGCTAAAGTGAGCATGTAAATGTATTTTTTTAAATACAGAAGGGATATCTGCTTTGGAGAGGTAATGTATGTTCATTAAGAAGTCCTGCAAACCCCCGGAAGTGTTTAGAATGAAAAATGAAAGCCCCTCCCCCCACCAGGCCACTCCCTGATGGCTGTGGATAAGGGATGGATGGGAATCCTTCTGGACTTTTTGAACACATGTGCTCCACCAAGGCTCTAGACCTGTTTCAGGTTGCCCGAACTCAGCCAGGCCATTGTACCTCCCCCACTTTGGGTTCTCTGGGGTGGTGTCGCTGCCTTGGAAAGGAAGAGGGAGAAAACTGACAGGGCAACTTTGTCATCTTCATTGAGGAGGATGTTGTGAAGAGAGGAATAATCTTTTCCCAACTGTACTTTTGTTCCTTCTCAAGCCGTGTGCCGTGTGCTGCTAATGTGTATTTAATAAGGTTTCTCTCTCTTTTTAAAAAAAAATGTCTGTAATTTTTGCTTCACAGTTTGAAGCACAGAATTATAATGGAGGGCCGGGAGGAGGGGAAAGCAAATGACATGCTGGAAGTTCTACAAGGAGACCAACTTGGCAGCAAGGCAAGGTGCACGTGGTTCACCTTCCCTCCTGTGTGAGAGGGCGCGGAGTGCTGAGGCCCGAGCTTTGTCCCCAAGGATGAGTTGTGAAGGTCTCTAAGCCAGAGAGACCCCAGCACCCCCATGATAAATGGAGCTTCAGAGTGTTGGTTCTTGGGTAGCTTTTCTTCTCAGATCATTGATTTAGAGATAGAGGGGGAAGACACGAGCCTGTTAGAACCTTGCTATTCTTTTTCTTTCTTTTTTTTTTTTAAACCTTGCTATTCTTAAAACAACACAGAGTGGTTCCAGTAAAGAGCCTGAGCTCTGCTGAGGTCTGTGTTGTCAGTTGCTTAACTTGCTTTCAAGGATCAGCCACAATTGGATCTGGAAACCAAATTTGTCCTTTCTAATGGCTACCCTTCTGTTCTCTTTACCCAGCTGGTTTTTCCTTGGAGCAGGTTGCAGTCACAGGGGTGTGAGTGTTCTCTCTGTTTCCTGAAAAGCATTGAGCTTCATTACAGGGTGCTCACACTCTGTTCCTGGCCCCTCTTGCCAGCCTCTGTGTGCTCCTGAGTGCAGGGACTGGGCCTGTGTCACCTTTTCGTCCTTTGGTACCCAGCACATGGTCTCCTGGACTCTTGTGGTCAGGGAAGACCTCTGACACTCACAGAGAAAAGCTGCCCAGTCTCTGCAAGCAGGTGTTTGCTGAATTTCCCAAGAATTCAAGCTGGGCTGCACTGAGTGTGGGCCTCAGTGCCTGATTGATCCAGGCTAAAAGATGTGGCATTTCTGAGCATTCCAAGTTACTTTATGTCTTGAGTGGTTGCTCCCATATCCTGGAATGTTCCAATTTTTGTGCTCTCCAGGTTAGCAGAAAAAGTTTCAGAGTCAGCCTAGATGTACGTTTTATCAGGAAGCATCCCTGACCTCGCAGGGCTGGTTAGTGCCACCCGCTTTGTCTGTGTTGCTGCTTCTCTCCCATTCCCTAAAAGAAAAATTCCTTGAAGGGGGAGTCTGTGTTTGAGTCATCTCAGGATCTCTTTCACAGCCAGAAACTTGGTGGGGACTCCAAAAAAAAAAAAAAAGTACTGAATGGCCGCAGGAATCTTGTCTCTGACTGCACTCAGCAGATAGGTAAACACCCTAATTCCACTATCTTGAGAGAAGGAATACCGGTAACATCCTGGTACACATCCTTCTAAACTAGCACCAAAGTTTTAAGTCATACTTCATATGCTGTTTTGTAAACTGTCTTCTTCATTTAACAAAATATTGTGTCAAAAATAAATAAGTATAATCTGATACATAATGTCTAGAAATATAATTCACTATTCATAATTGGATATGCATAAATTTATTTAACCAATTTCCTATTAATTATAATACATTTAACTTCTTTCCCATTTTCAGTGTTAAAACCATACTGTGTAAAATACGTATCTATATTCTTGCTTCTTTTGACTAACATTTCCTATAGGTTAAATTCTTTTTTTTTTTTTAAAGATTTTATTTATTTATTTGCGAGAGAGAGAATGAGAGACAGAGAGCACGAGAGGGAGGAGGGTCAGAGGGAGAAGCAGACTCCCCGCTGAGCAGGGAGCCCGATGCGGGACTTGATCTCGGGACTCCAGGATCATGACCTGAGCCGAAGGCAGTCGCTTAACCGACTGAGCCACCCAGGCGCCCCTCTATAGGTTAAATTCTTAAAAATACCAAAGTCAAAGTCATATGCACTGTTAATGTCCTGATATATATTTTCAGATTACCCTGTAAGAAACATCCCTGGAAAAATATTTACTTTGTGAGTATAATTTTCTCATAATTTTGTGGTTTTATTGCTAACCTATAACTCTACAGTTTATTTGAAGTTTATTTTAGCCTATAGCATAAACTAGCTGGCTAACCACCACCTCTGGCCTCCCACCATGGATAGCAGTTGTCTCAATATCATTTGCTGATTTAGGCATTCCTAATCAATTGGTCTATTGATTTGAAGTAACTTTCTTTTCATAAATCGAATTCCCATGTGTGGTTGAGGTAGTTCTGTTTCTTGGTTCTTTTATCCACATAACCTATTCTGTACCTTTAATGTATTCGTAAGATGCTTCAATTTTTTAAAACTTTAATTTATTTTTTAAGTAGGTTAAACAAGCACATGGCTGAAAATTCAAAGCATATAAAAAGACAGACAATGGAAAATCTACTCCCACTCTTTCATCCCCCCCACCCAGCTCTTGCCCTCCTCCACAGGTAACCATTAGTACTAGCTGTCTGTATATTCTTCTAGATACATGTTTAAATACACATTCAAGCAAAAATTAGAATTTATTTTATTTTCACCCTTTGTATTCTGTACATACTATTCTGTCTTTTTTTTTTTTTTTAAGTTAACATTATCTAGGAGACCCATACTGTTTTAATTACTATGGCTTTTTAATATGTTTTAATACTTGATGAGACAAAACTTGCCCCACTGTTTCCTAAATTCTTGTCACCATTCTTATACATTTATTTGTTCTGTTAAATTTTGGAATTTGTTTTTCAAGTTGAAAAAAAAAGCCTGTTTACTTATAATTTAATTTGAGGGAATATTGACATCTTTACGATATTGAATATTGAATATTTTTTTGACAGAACTGGTTACATGCAGACCTCTTTCTCTTACTGATTTGTTTATCCACTCACCAACTGAATGCCTCCTGTGTCTCCTGTGTGCTGGACTTAAGCTGTCAGCAGGACAGACATGGTTTGCCTTCCTGAAGCTTTCATACTGGGAAAGAATAGCAGAAATAATGAGGAAATTACAGTGTGTTGTAAATGTTAAAAATAAGAAGAGCACAGAGTAGACACTGGAGAAACACAGAGCCCAGGAATGGATTTTTCGTGGGGTTGGACTGGGGAGAAACATGGAGGAATTGTCAGGAAAGATCCAGAATTCATTGATGTCTGAACAGAGACCGTAAGTTTGAGAAGCAGTTAGCTTGGTGGGGATGGACAAGTGGGGGCAGAGAGAGGAATTTCAGGCCAGAGGGAAAGTCTTTTTCAGAGGGCAGTGGGGAAATCATGAAATTCTTTAAGTTGGCATATTGGTTTTCTGGGGCTTCTGTAACAAAGTATCACAAACTAGGTGACTTAGGACAACAGAAATGTATTGTCTCATGGTTCTGGAGGCCAGAAGTCTGAAATCATGCCTTGGCATGGTGAAGGTGCTAGGGAAGGGCCAGTTCCAGGCCTCTCTCCTCGTAGCCTTAGCCTTGGCTTACACATGGCTTTTTTCTCCTTGTGTATTTTCACATGGCGTTCTCCCTGTGTGTGTGTGTCTGTCTCATATCCCAAATTCCCCCTTTTTATAAGGACACTAGTCATTTTGGATTGGGGCCCGCCCTAATGACCTCATTTTAACTTAATTATCTCTGAAAAGACCCTGATCTCAGATGAGGTCACATTCTGAGGTACTAGGGATTAGGATTCCCATATATGACTTGGGGGGTGGAATAATTAAGCCCATAACAGTTGGGAAATGACATGATCTGACTTGCATTTTAAATGACTGACCGTTGGAGTGTGGTTTGGAGGGAGGGAGAGAGGAGAGGGCAAGGAAATGAGGAAACTGGCTGTACATCAGAGAGCTGAGGGCCTGGCCTAGAGAGATGACTGTGGGCTTGCAGAAGAATCGATGATGAAAGAGAGAGCAAGGAAACAGAATTGTAGAACCCAGTGATTATAGGGCTGTGGGAATCGAGGGTATCTGGACTGCCTGTTATAAATGGCATATTAGATGCAACCCTCTACCTTTGTGCCTTCCCCAAACCCAGTTAAAATGAGAGTAAAGACACCAGGGGAGGAGGACGGTGGCAACAAAACTATGATAGCTGGGAAGGGGCAGGTGATCAGTGGTTAGTTGACCGCACAGACTAGAGACGGCTGGAGCTCAGGCCTGTAGCACAGAAACACAGAGGCAGCCAGGCGCTGTCACAGAGCCCCAGAGAGCCCCCTAAATAAGACAGACCAGGCCTCTCTGCAAGCAGGCTGCAGGTAGGGTGGAGAATGGAAGGTGGGCTGAAGTCTGTGCAGGAAGCAGCCAGATCCCTTTCCCAGCTGTGTAGTGTGGCATTTACACCCCCTTCACACCTGCAGAAGACCACCAGTTTATCTTCCAGGTTATCACCTGGTGAGATTAAAATGCAAGGACTCGGTGCAGGGACAGCAGGCATCACTGAGAATGGGACATCATTGCAAAAGACAAGGTGAGACCTTCTGTCCCTGCCCAAGGTTCTTTCCCTACTTTGACTCCAGGAACACGGGCACAAACCTCCCAGACAGGAGATTAAAAGGTTCCATTATGAGAAGTTGAAGAGCCCAAGTGAAAAGTCCCTTGAACACTGAAAGTTGAAAGTTTTTCAGTAAAACATTCTGACAGGATCACCCTACCAATGGCAAACCACCCCCACAGAGACAGACCTTGCAGCAATTTGTTATTTCTTCATTCTTAAATCTGAGGCGTTGACCCCATCAAGAGATCCTCAGATATTTGATAACCCCCTCTAACGTGACCAGAATATAAACCAATATATATATAAGACCAAAAACACTCAGTCTCCATAGTTTAAAACAAGCAAAGAGGAAAGGAGGACACAGGAAGCAAACAACACAGGGGAGCAGGAGAAAACTTTTTTGCAGCTTAAAAAAAAATCCCCTCAGACAAGAGGAAATATTGTATTCATGAAATAAGAATAGGAGTTAAAAAATAAGATGAAGAGGTGGAATGTATCAGAGAAACATCAGGAAAAGTAGAGGCTTAGTTCAAGAGGTCATACATCCAAATAATAGCAGTACCAGAAAGAGACAATGGAAGAAATTATTAATGAATTGATTTCAGAAAGTTTCCCAGAACTGAGGAACAAGAGCTTCCAGATTCCAGAGAGGGCCATTAGTTCCCAGCCCATTAGCTTTCAAAATAGATCTGTACCAGGGTACATCTTTATGAAATTTTAGAACGTAAAGGACCAACACCAATCCTAAAAGTTTCCAGGGAGAAGGACATATTTTCTATTGCTGCATAACAAATCACTCCAGAACTTAGTGGCTTAGAACAGGGAGTGGCAAGCTTCTTCTTAAATATTTTAGGCTGGCGGGCCATATGGTCTCTGCTGCAGTCTCTCAGCTCTGCTCTTGCAGCGCAAAAGCAGCCATCGATTATACCTAAATGAGTGGTTATGACTGTATTCCCATAAAACTTTATTTGCACAAGCATGTAGCCACTTCAGGACCCTAGTTTGCTGACCCTGGTGTAGAACAACACCGTATCTCATGGTTTCTGTGGGCTTTGCTGGGTCATTTGGCCCTGGGTATCTCCCAAGGTTGCCACTGAGGTATTGGTTAGAGCTACAGTCCAAGCAGGCTCCACTGGGGTGGATCCAGTTTCAGTTTCATGCTTATTCAGGTGGCTGTTGGCAGGGTTCAGTTCCTTGTGGGCCATTTGATCAAGGACCTGTTTCCTGCCACCTTGATCTGTCCATAAGCAGCTCAAGCTCACAGCATGGCAGCCTGATTCATCAGAGTGAGCAAGGGAGATTGTGAACAAGACAGAAGTCACAGTCTTCTGTAACCTAATCTCAGAAGAGGCATCTCATCACTTTCACCATACTCTCTTTGTTAGAAGTGAGTCAGTAGGTCCAGCCCACGTCCAAGGGGAGGGAATTGCCATCCCAAGGGTGTGAACACTGGGAGATGGAGATCACTGAGGCCATTTTATTATTAGTACCATGCTCTAATCAGCTAGCTAACCAGCCAAGCACTATTGGGACCATCTTAAAAACCTGCATAATAACTCAAGAGGAAAAGAGAAGAGAGTATGTACAAAGGGTTAAGAATTAGTGTCCAGATAGCAGCAACACTGGAAGTTACAAGACAACAGGGCAGTGTCTTTACAGTTCCATAAAGGAATAAACATTTAATTCCAGAGAGAACAAAGTTATATTAGTAGGGAAATATAACTGCTCAGCTATGGATAATATTTACACAGTCCTGCTGTAAGCAGTAAACACTGAGCTATACAGATGTTATGATCACACTCAGTGGGATGGTAGAGCAGGGGAGATACCTATGGAGGTGTGTGTAAGGGAGCGAAATTCTCACCTTTCATAGTGATGTCAGTAGATGGCAGAATTAGAAACATGGAAGCAAATACTGGAAACTGAAATCATCCAGGTTGTCTCTGGGGGAATGGGGAGAGGTGAACCAAACATCGATAGACTTTATGTACTATTTGATGTTAATAGAAACAAACTCTAAAGCTTTTATTTATTTATTTAGTTTAGAGAGACAAAGTGAGTGTAAGCGAGCAAGCAGGGGAAAGAAGAGGAAGAGGGAAAGAATCCCAAGGAGACTCTGCACAGAGTGCAGAGCTCGACTCGTGACTCAGTCCCACAACCCTGAGATCATGACCTGAGCTGAAACCAAAAGTTGGACACTTAACCGACTGAGCCACCCAGGCGCCCATTAGAAACAAACTTTAAAGGGAGAGGAGATCTAAATGCAGTGTAATATTCTGGGTTGGATTCTGGATCAGAAAAAGGACAATAGTGGGAAAATGTTAAATCCAAATAGTCCTGAGTTTAATTAATAGTAATAATAGAGTTAGCTTCTTAGTTGGGAAAAAGGGTCCATGGTAATCGTTAACATAAGGGGAACTGGGTGAGGAGAATACAGGAACTCTGTATTTTCTTTGAACCTTTTTTTTTTTTTTTGGTAAATCTATAGTTATTCCAAATTAAAAGGTTTATTTTTTTAAAAGGGGGGCCAAATTATTATAATATTATTTCAAAATTTGATGACAACGAATTTTGTTGGAATTAAAATCAGAGGTATTTTAAATTTGAATGGATAAACCAAAAACCAGAAATTAAATTTGGTAAAAATGGGAATAGGGGTTTTCCAGTAATTACAGATTAGAAGGCAAAAATCAATTTAGAGAAACACAGACAAACCCCTATGTTTACAATGATTGTGCCACAGATTTAAACTTCAGTAGTCCAGGGTGCCCGGGTGGCTCAGATGGTTAAGTGTCTGCCTTCGGCTCAGGTCATTATCCCAGGGTCCTGGGATCGAGTCCCGCATCGGGCTCCCTGCTCAGCAGAGAGTCTGCCTCTCTCTCTCTCTCTCTGTCTCTTATGAATAAATAAATAAAATCTTAAAAAAAAAAAAAACAACAAACTTCAGTAGTCCATTTAGGTCTTCACCTTGAGATTAGATGAAAGCAAGAAGAACGTGGCTCAGTGTTGATGCTCTCGAGCTACTGAGTGGCTAGTGAGTGCTTCCTGATCTGTAGACACAAGAAGAGGAGCAGGTTGTGTGGGTGGGGCAGGGTAGGGGAAGAGCCTGGGCTCAGTGGAGACACTTCAGAGAAGCCTGCATCCAGGTGCATCGGATGTCCTGTGGGCAGAACCTCCAGGGTTAGAGTCCGAGAGCATGAGCCAGCAGCCCACGGTTAATTGATCAGGAGTGGATGGCATGTATCTATGGAATGTGTGAGAGAGAAGAGAAAAGGACTCAATACAGAGCTCTATGCATATCAAAAACATTGGGAAAAAGTGCTATTTTTGCAGTTTGATTTTCACTCCTAATTGTAGTTCTTTTTATTGATTCACTTGTTTTTATGTGACCAGTGGTTGAACTTCTACATAGTATTATAATTCTAATCAAGAGCTAACAAACTCCAAAGCCTGTGGAAGCCATGCAGAATTAATTGGGTGGAATTGACCTGGTACGTAAGTAATAGGGAATGGTGTAGACTGTGGCAAACCGAAGCATGCCTGCTCTGCCCAGAGGAGAGCTGGTCTCCAGCTCCAGCTGATTGTTGCCAGATAGAAATGCAGGTTTACTGTTGACAGATTATCTGATTTTTCTACAGTTTTATGTGGAACCTCTCAACTTTTAAGTGTTGGCAATTAGTTTAAATTTTTGCTAACCAAGTAGAATGTGTCTGTTGGCAAAAAGTGGCTTTGCAGGCTACTTGTTTGGGACTGCTTTTTAACTTTTTTTCCTGTGTATGTGGTCACTTTCCCATTCTTCCCCTGCCCCAAATTTTTATCTGTGCATTTAATCTACGGTGCTCCAGTGGACTAGCAACAACGTTTGGGATGAGACTGCTGACAGATTTGAGCCAAGGATATATTCCTACACAGTGCTGTTTATGAAATCCCTGGCCCCAGAAGGCAGTGGCTTACTGATAGAAACTGAATGCAGTCTGCAGACATTTAGCCTCTTGCTTAAAGAGACTTTATCTCATGGTTGACCGTTGTCATTGATGACCATGTCAGAGAGGACAGGGTCTGATTTCCTGCCAAAGTGAAATAGTGTGGCCCTACGACTTGCGGGCCTATTATTCTAGCCCAGAAGATTAATCTAACCTGGCAGGACTTGCTCTTCATACAGCCATGTCAGAACATGGCACACCTCCTTTCAGGTATTTGTAAATGGATTTAGTGTTTTTATTTCCAGCCCTACCCTGCTGGTGGCATTTGGGGGGAGAGCGTAGCTTTTAGTATTAGAAGGGAAAACCAGAAACCCTCTAATGAAGTTTATGGACCTGCAGTTTTTTTCCAGTCTTGTATCCTTGAAGTTCTTTGTACGTACAGATATCACAGTGGCTCTTTTCCAGGTTGTTCAGACCTATTCTCAGTCCTCCATGAAATCTTAGAAATACCAGATTTCCTGGAATGGTTTTGGCCCTTTCCTGAGGCTTCCAAATACAAATTTGGAGACAGATCTGGTTTACCTTCCTCCCCTTCTCTGTGTGGCCTGACTGAAGTCTATAGTCCACATGTGACTTTGAATTTGGAGGAAAAAAACATTATAAATATTTTTCACATGATCACTTATTAACCTCTTATTAAAAATTGGCAGGATCATCTTGTTCTGGCTTCTAGTATAGCTCAAGAATGTTTTCCTGTTTATTTTGTGCCTTTCGAGTTGTGTTTCATTTCTTTAACTTGATGATGTTACATTTTGTGGAAGACTGTTTCTTCATTTGCCTGTTGATTGGCACCTTGGGATGTTTATATGTACCCTTAAATGTCCCAGTATATTTTGTCTTGTCATCCCAGAGGTGCTGGTGTTTGTAGCTTATCTTCCTCCAGGAATTCTAGGCCATTTTGGAACCTACTCTGATTATCTGTATGTAACGCTTGCCTTCTACACTATAAATCTGACTGAGTTTGTAAAAATGGAAGTTTGTCAGTATGAATCCCTTTTAGGGAGTTAGCATGGTGTTATAGAAAGATACAGAATTTAGAGTCAGAAATTAGATCAGATATTTTCTGTGAAATTTCTCACCTGTAGCAAGCACTGGGTCGATACATCCTAAAATTAAAAAAAAAAAAAAAAAAAGCACATTAAGTTTTGAATTCAGATCCCCATTTTGCCTTTCCTGGCTATGTGACCTTGGAGAAGTTGGGCCATTTCTGAGCCTTGGCTTTGTTATCCTATTGACAAGGATGCTGTCCGTACTTGTTGACTATGTAGGATTATTATTATTAAGGATCAAATGAGGTTGTGGGAAAGGCCATTCAGAATTAATGTCAATAATACATTACGTACATGCTGTTATTTTAAAATATGCTAGAGCAGTTTGTTGTTTGAAGAAGACATAAGGATATGAATGGTCACCTTACTTCAATGAGTTTTCCAAAAGTTGTAATTACCTCTACACTGTAATCCCCAAGGAGAGGAAGAACTGAAAGAAATGTAACTAGTAGCCACTACTGTGTGCTTTCACCCACACTAGCTGCTTGAATCGTAACAAATACCCTTGAGAAAGGCCTTAGCTTTATTTCTGCAAATGAAAACAGGGAGGCCATATTGCCAGGACTGCCCATTGGAGAGCCCACTCTCCTGACATGTAGAGGGTGGCCTGGGTGCTGCTGACTGGCAGGACATGTGCTGGATCCAGGGCCTGCCCTTGCCTGCTTGCTTCCTTAACAGTCTTGGTTCTGGGCCCTTGAGCCAGCCTTGGAGGTCTGAGTTCAGTTTGGGCCAGGAGGATGTCTGCCCAAGAGTAAAACCTCAAAAAACCTCCGTTAGTTGCAGGAGCTGTTGGGAAGCTGTTAGTGCTAGATCTTAGTGAGTTCTCATCCAGATGGGAAAATAAGTGGAGAAGAATGCAGATCCAACTCAGCATTTGCTGGGTACAGGATGGAGTTCCCCAAAGGGATTGTTTTGAATCCAGTGTTAGACATAGCTAACTTTCTTAGGCTTATTGCATCAAGAATATTGATGTGTGGCTTTTCTAGATTTTATATTTCTGGATTGAGGTACATTTTTCAAGGATGAGTTATTGGCCTGAAATCATAGGTGGTAAGAAGGAAATATAGGTAGGAATGATCTCTGTATTGAAAGAACAGAGGGAAAGACATGAGTTTGTTTAAAAGCTCTTTGTCATCACCTCTCTCCTCCGTAAGGGAATTTGTCTCTCTGTTGAAGTACAGATAGAAAGGAGTTTATGAATCCCACCCAAACGTGGGGAGACCAGCCGTGTGGTGATGATGAGCTTTGGGGAAAACATAGGGACGTAAGCCCTTTTATTACAGGGTTATGGTTTCAGCAAAGCCTTGTTTTATTTCCTACCTGACCCTTAAATATTGCTGCTCCCCAGGAATATATCCCATTTTTATTCAGACAGCTCTCTCTGGGTGTTTCCTATCTTCCCCTGGTTTCAGCTGTCCTGCATGTGCCGGCAGCTCCTAATTTTCCCACACGTCCAGGTCACATGTCTCTGTCTCATCTCCCTCGTCTGCTCTTCTGGTGGGTTAAGAGCAGGCTGGAAACCTGCTTCACATCCCTGACTCCTCCCACTCTCTCACTTCGTTCCAGTTTATGAGTCCCATTCACTTCACCTTGAATTTTGCCTCTTCAGTCAATCCTCTTTTTTGTTGTTTCAGCTCTTGCTGTTGCTCTGTGGGCTCATGGCCCCTAACGGATCTGTCAGTAGTCCTTGTTCCCTTGGGATTCATCCTTCTGCTCTGGAATTATCCATCAGAAACATATCTGATGATGCTGCTTCTTTGGCCAAAACTATGCAAGGCACTCCTTCATTTCTATGATCAGGTCCCAGCCCTGTAGCTTGGTAGTCAAGGTGCTTAACTGGGCCTCTGCTGGCCTCCTCCCAGCTTTTCCCCAAGGAAAAGACCTGCACCCCTCCTGGAGGCACAGAAATCCTCACCATTCTCAGAAGACTCCGCAGTTCCATCCCTCTGTGCTTTGTTTAGAATGTGACTTATGCTTTGAAGGTGCTTTCCCTGGTCCTCTGCCCAGGAAAAAGATGTCTGTTGATATCCAGCTCAAGTGTCCTCTTCCCTCTGTGGGCTCCTCTGATTGCTTCCCCCAGATCTCCTCCTCCCTGTCCTCTGTCTCTGTTCCCTCCTCCCTTGGAGCATTGTGTGTCTGCATCCCTCTGCGGGCCAGATGTTCGTTAAGGTACTCAAGGACTGTTGCAATTCGTGGTATTTCTCCTGGCAGCACTGCACACTATATGCTTGAAGCAGATTTGCTAGGAGAATGATGAGAGCCCAGCACAGAGCCAGGCGCATGGAGGCTTTGTCATATTGGACGTGACTAAACCTAAACCGCCAACATCCAGGTGGTTGTCCCGACTAGGGAGCCATTGTTTGGCTCTGTTGGTGTGACCACCTGAATTTCTCACAGCTCACATTTTCCTTACAGGAGATGTGCCCATTGATGGCCTTTTCAAGCTCAGCCAGCTATCATTGGTAAGGGAAGCTTGTCTCCCTTCAGGGAGGTTTGGGCTTCTAGAATCTTGGGGCTTCTTAAGATGCTGGGTATGGGCTTGAGGGATTGGGACAAAGGAGTTTCCCATCAGCTTGTTCCTGAGCTCTGTTCTGTGAACAGGCTTAGCTACAGCAGTGGGAGCATGAATGGAATCTTACTTTAAATGTACCAGGAAACTTGTTACTTAAAGGAGCCCTGCTGTGGATCCTTTTGTAAGGGTGAGGAAGCTTCTTTTCCTCAATCACCTACCACTCTCTCTGGGCAGAACATGGTGCCTGAGCTCTGGGCTCAGTACCTCTGCAAAATATTCTTGCCTGTTTTATTTTTTTAGATTTATTTTTATTTACCTGAGGGGGGAGGGGCAGAGGGAGAGAGAATCTCAAGCAGACTCCCTACCCAGCACAGAGCCTGATGTGGGGCTTGATCCCAGGACCCTGAGATCCTGACCTGAGCTGAAATCAAGAGTTGGATGCTTAACCGACTGAGCCACCCAGGTGCCCCTTGTCTGTCTGCTTTAATGACTGAAAGCCAGAAGGCAGCAGAGCCCTATAGAAAGGAGGAATGACATTTTGTTGTGTTCTCTTTACAATCGAGTACCTTGGGGTTTTGCCAGATAGATTTTCCTCTCGCTTCTTTTTTTTTTAAATGACAAGCTTTCCTGGCAGATGTCAGAAAGCCACTTCTAGGGCATTGATAGTTACCAAAAAAGGCCCCAGCTTCCTCTCCCTGTCAGCTGCCGGTACGCTTTCACATCTGTGCCATCATCCTGAGAAGGCCGAGTGCCTGCAAGTGCCTGCTTCTGGGGGGTCCCCAGCGGATGATCTACCCTGTAGGGCGCTTAGCATAAGGGTCTGGTCAGCCGCTGTCCAGCGTCGTCGTTCAGAGCCCTGCTCTCATTCTCTCTGCTGACCCCTCCGCTCTTCTCAGCTCCATAGGGGGCACGTGAGGCCCTCAGATCTGGCTGTGTCTGAACCTTCATGCACTTCCTGCCTCTGTCGCACTTCCTGCCTCTGCCGCCTGGACCCCTGTCTCCTCTAGGCCCTTTGCTGCTCTGTCTCTGGTGGTCTGGGCTTTGCTGTCAGCCTGGAGGGCCTGCACCCCACTTCCTCTTTGAAATGCAGCCAGTCTCTCCAGGTCTAGGTTCAAGGCCACTGGGAGGCCGTTAAATGTGGGGAGGAGAGTCAGACCAGCCCGGGCTGGAATCCTGACTTGGCCGCTGTCCACCTCTGTCTTTGGGCAGTTCACCTCCTCCCTCAGAGTCATCCCCCTCTCCCGCTGAGAGTGGCATGATCAGCCTGGTGGTGAGTGAGAGGGGGACCCGTAAAACAAAGCCTGGCAGTGGGAGGGGTTCTTGTGTGCTCTCCTCCTTCCTTTCTTTTATGTAGCTCTTCCTGATCGCCCTAACTGTAAGGAATCTTTTCCTCCTCTGAGTTCTTGTGCGTTTGGTAGCCCTAATGGTAGAACTCGGTACTTCGTACCTTTATTGTCATTATGGATGAGCTTCTCTTCTTTCCCGGTAAACAGGTGCTTTGTGGCATTTGACTCTTGTCTCCCACAGAGCCTGGCCTAGCCTCTCGCCAGCGCTCTGTGCTCCACAAATGCTTTGCTGAGCGCACGAGCATTCTGCTCGCAGGTTCTAAATCAGTCTCCCGGAGGTAGCTGGATCCCCTTAGAGACAGCAGGCCTGCCTTTCGTTATGTTTATTACCTGCACTGGTTTTGACTCTATATTAAAATGTATTTTTTAAGAGGAAATGAATGAAGGCATATGAAGCGATGGCCTATCCGTGTGGGCCACAGTGTTCTCTAATACAAATCACCATGGCAACATGGTGGCCTTCACATTTCAGCAGTTAAGAAGATGAACTCTTCTGCCCACAGCCACAGAGCGGATTGGCCACTGCTACCTGGTGCTCCGTGCAGAGGTCTCTTCCTGAAAGGCAGCAGACCTCATTACCAGAAACCTTTCCTCAGTGGGGGATCAACAGACAGCAGCCTTGGCCCCTTGTGTCTCTCGTGTCTCCCTCTTGCCTGATTCTGTTCTCCGTGGCAACCTAGTCCCTCCGGTGGCAGTCCTCGTGGCATTGCCACGGGGTCTTAGAAGGCCTCAGGTGAGCTGCTGACACAGACACTGGCCAGTGGGGCTGTGGTCTGCACAATGGTGCAAGAGGCCAGGAGGGGTGAGGATGGATTTTTAAGGTCAGGTTAGCAGGTCAGCTTGAAGCTTCTGGTGTGATACGGGCAGCTCTGTTGTATCTCTCAGTGGCCTCCATTCCCACTGGCTGCCCCCGCCCAGGGCAGTCTATGGGTGGTAGGCTCCAGCCTCCCTTTGGTAAAGCCAGCCTATCCTCTGAGCCCCTGCCACGCCACATCATGATGGAAAGGTGGGGTTGCAAGCTCCTGGTTTCAGGTTTTTTTCCAAAAAAATTTTTCTGTAAAAGAATACATTGAGCCCAGGGGCAGGTATAATAGGCCTGAATTCTGACAGTCACTCAGGAGGATGTGGTGGTGTTTTCTGAGTCCATCAGTCTCAGAATGGTATATGGCCAGGGCTTATTCCTGAACAGCTTGATAGCCTACCATCTAATAGCAGAGAGTGCCTCATGGCCAGGATTTTGGACATTATGTGAAGGCAGTTCCAGAAGAAAAAGACATATCTACCCCTTGGGTCCCTCCCAAATAGAGGTTTTGCATGCAGCATTATGGTAGGCTCGACTGCTCCTATGCCCCCCAGTCAGGCCATGGCCTGTAGACAGGCACTGACTGTCACTGAGGCATGGAAGCCAGCTGGCCACACCTTCCCAGTCTGCCAGAAAACTTCTCTTAGTCCTCAGCATCTGTGAGTTGATTGAGATCATGAGTGGCCACAGCTGATTGAGGCCTCTTGTGGCAGACAGGTGTCTACATGGATACCCGTATGTGTGTCAGGGAACATTTGGCTTTTGAATGTGTACACATAGAGAAGATGGGACTTCCCAGCCCTGGAGTCATTTTGGCAAGGAGAACACCAAAGTGCAGCATACTCAGCTTGAAATTCTGGCTGTGCCACTTAGGAGCTTGCAGGACATTGCTGGACCTTGCTCTGAAGGAGAATTCTCCACTAATAAGGAAAGGTGGGGAAAAGCCAACTGAAGGAGACTTTTGCTTGGACCACTGCCTGGGCCTTCTTTTGTCACAAGAGACAGGGTAACTTAGTGGAAAGAGCCAGCTTTGGAGACAGACCTGGGTTCAAATTCCAGCTCCGCCACTTGCTAGCTGTGTGTTCTTGATGTAATGAGCATACCTTGAGGGAACTGTCCAGCTCACAGTGCTGCCCCTAGAGGCCACAATTATACTGTCCCCACCCCATTTCCCCCTCCTCCAAGGAACAAGAACCTTCCCCTCTGTTAGAGACACATTTCTTTCTTTCTTTCTTATTTAAAGATTTTATTTATTTATTTGACAGAGAGAGACACAACGAGAGAGGGAACACAAGCAGGGGGAGTGGGAGAGGGAGAATCAGGCTCGCCGCTGAGCAGGGAGCCCAATGTGGGGCTCGATCCCAGGACCCCGAGATCATGACCTGAGCCGAAGGCAGACGCTTAATGACTGAGCCACCCAGGCACCCCGAGACACATTTCTAATGAGCACTCTAGTTTCTTCCTTTGGCCTCCTTGGCAAAATAATAAATAATAAAATGCCTCCTCCGAGGTATTTAAAAAAGAAAAAAATATATATATATATATTACTGATGTGTACAAATAAGTACACATATCTTAACAGTTCTGCACATTTTTACATAGGTGTAATCACTACCTGGATTGAGATAGAGATGATTTCTTGTATCACAGAAAGTTCCCTTGGGCCCTCTCTTAATCAGTACTCCCCAAACGGAACCACTGCCATCTTGACTTCTGCCATCACGGATTGGCTTGCCTGTTTTTGCACTTTGTATACATGGAGGTGTATGGTATGGTATTCTTTTCTTTGTGACTTCTCTGGCTGCACATTACGTCTTTGAGATTCATCCATATTCTATTTAGCAAGTTTCTGAACATGCCACGGTTTACCAAGCCAGCCTATGTGATGGACATTTAGGTTGTTTCCAGTTTGGGACTCTTAGGAATAATGCTTTTGTGACTATTTTTGTGCATGTGTTTTGGTGGACATAAGCATTTGTTTCTGTTGAGTATTTACCTGGAAGTGGAATTGCCAAGCAGTTTTCTCAAGTGGTTGTATCCAGTTTACATCCCCTCCAATAATGTATAATCGTTCCAGTTACCCCACATCTTCACCCTTCTTACTGTCATTTGTTTGAGTTTGAACTGTTCTGGTAGAGATATAGTGGTTTTAATTTGCATTTCCTGATGATTGTTGAGGTTGAGTACCTTTTCAAATGTTTACTGGCCATTTAGATACCCTCTTTTGTGAAGTGTTGGTTCAGATTTTTTGCTCATTTAAAAAAAAATTAGATTGTCTTTTTTTTTTTTTTATCAATTTGTAGGAATGCTTTATATATTTTGAATTGAGTCCTTTGTTGAAAATATATAATCCAAATACCTTCTCCCAGTCTGGGTCTGCCTCTTCAATCTCTAAATAATCTCTTTTGTTAAGTCTAAATAATCTCTTTTGTCAACTTTTTCTTTACATTTAGTGCTTTTTGTTTCCTGTTTAGAACATCTTTGCTTATACTGTGGCCATGAAGCTAGTTTCCACTGTCTATTGTTTTCTTCTAGAAGCACTTTAGAAAATAACCGTTATATGTAGATATAATTCACATACCATGAAATTAACACTTTTAAGGTGTACAGTTCATTGTTTTTAGTATATTCATAGAATTTTGCAATAATCACCACTAATTCCAGAATATTTTTATACTATTCCCAGATACCCCATACTCAATAACAGTAACTCCCTATTCCCTCCCAACCTCCAGCCCCTGCAAGCCTTACATCTATTTTCTGTATCTATGGATTTACCTATTCTGGACATTTCATGCAAATAGCATTGTAAAATACATGGCCTTTGTGTCTGGCTTCTTTCACTGAACATACTATTTTCAAGGTTCATCTATACTGTAACATCTATCAGTGCTTCATTCCTCTTTTATGGCTGAATAATATTCCATTGTACAGCTATTCCCCATTTTATCCACTCGTTGTTGTTTCCACTCTCCAGTTATTATGAATAATGCTTATAAAAATTCATAAGTTCTTATTGGACATATGTTTTCAATTCTCTTGTATAGCTATTATTCAGTAGAATTATTCCCGTATATGGTAACTCTTAACTTTAACCTTTTGAGGAACGACCAGACTGTTTTCCAAAGTAGCTACACAATTTCACATTCCCACCAGCAATGTATGAGGGTTCCAGTTTCTCCACATTCTTGTCAATGCCTGTTATTGTCTGTTCTTTTGGTTATAACTATCCTAGTGGGTGTGAAGTGGTACCTCTTTGTGGTTTTGATTTGTGTTTCTGTAATGATTAGTGATATTGAGCATCTTTTTTTAAAAAAGATTTATTTATTTATTTTAGAGAGCGAGAGAATGCACCAGGAAGTGGTAGGAGGGGCAGAGGGAGAGGCAGAATCCTAAAGCAGCAGGGAGCCAAACGCGGGGCTCAATCCCAGGACCCTGAGATCATGACCTGAGCCAAAACCAAGAGTTGGCCATTTAACTGATTGTGCCACCCAGGTGCCCCAAGCCTCTTTTTATGTGGTTATTGGCCATTTGTATATGTTCTTTAAAGAAATGTCTATTTGAATGCTTTGTTCTTTTTAAGTTAGGTTACTTGCCTTCTTAACTTTTGAGTTGTAAGAGTTATTTATATATTCTGGATATAATCCCTTGTGAGAGAAATGATTTGCAAATACTATCACCCATTCTGTGGGTGTCCTTTGAAATACAAAAGTTTTAAATTTTGATAAAGTTCAATTTATCTATTTTTTCTTTGGTTACTTGTGCTTTGGGTGTCATATCTAAGAATCCATTGCCAAATTCAAAGTCATGAAGATTTATCCTGAAGTTTTCTTCTAAGAGTTTTATAGTTTTAGCTCTTAAATTTAGGTCCTTGGTCCCTTTTGAGTTAATTTTTGTATATGGTGTGAGGTAGGAGTCCAACTTCTTTCTTTGGCATTTGGGCATTCAGTTGTACTAGCATCATCTGTTTCCCCATTGTGTGGACTTCACACTCCTGTTGAAATCAGTTGACTATAAATACAGGGTTTATTTTTGGACTCAGAATTCTATTCCATTAATTTATATGACTGTCCTATGTCAGTACCACACTGTCTTGGTTACTGAGCTTTGTAGTAGGTTTTAAAATCAAAAGATATAAATCCTCTAGTTTTGTTCTTTTTACTGACAATTTTGACTATTTGGGGGTCCCTTGAGAGTCTGTATGAATTTTAGGATGTATTTTTCTATTTCTGCAAAAGGAAAAAGGCAGCTGGAATTTTGATAGGGATTGCACTGGTACTATATTTCAATCTTTTAACAAAATCTCTCTCATTTAGGTCTCTAATCCAATGTGAATTAAATTTTGTATGAAGTATCAGGTAGGGATATCCATTTATTAAAAAGATCATTCTTTCCTCACTGGATTTCAGGAGGACCTTTGTCCTTAATCAGTTGACTATATATGCAAGGGCTGTTTCTGGATCCATTCAGTTCAATTGGTCTGTGTTTCTTTTCTGGTGCCAATAATACTCTTTGTTAATTATTGTTGCTTTGTAGTGTGTCTGATTACCTCATGTATTAGTCCTCCAGTTTCGCTGCTTTCAACATTACTTTGGCTTTTCTAGGTCCTTTGTATTTCTCTATAAATTTTAGAATCACTCTGTCAGATTAATATCTATAGATTAATTTGGAGAGAATTGACATCTTAACTTTCTTGAGTCTTATACTCTCTTTACATCCCTCTCCCCCTTCCTCCCACTTCCCACCCAGTCTCTCCACCCCCTATCCTTCCCATATATGTATCATTTGTTTGGGTTATCTCAGCAGTGTTTTATAGATTTCTGTGTTGTGTAGTGGTCTTAGAGCTTTTTTGTTAGATTTATTTCTAGATGTTTTATATTTTTGAATGCTAATAGACATGGTATTGCTTTTTATTTCATTTTATGTATTTTTAATTTATTGTTACTATATGGAATCCAATTAATTTTTATATAATTTAAAAACTTTGTATCCTGCAACTTTGATAAATTCACTTATTAGCTCACGAATTGTGTGGTTCCCTTACACAGTCTTGTTGTCTGAGTGTCATGGCAATTTCGCTTTTCCTACCCAGTCCACAGACTGGGATTTTTAAAAATTTCATTTGTTTCCTTGCCTTGTTGCTCTAGCTGGACCTCCAGTATAATTTAGAATAGAAATTATTATAATGGACGTTCTCTTAATTGTGGACCTGGGGGGCAGATGATCAGCATTTCACTATTAAGTATGATGTTAGCTATAGGTTTTTATAGATATTCTTTGTCAGATTTCTTTGCCTAAGTTTCTGAGTTTTTATCATGAGTGTCTATTGAATTTTATCAGTTACTTTTCTGAGTCTATTGATATAGACCATGTGTTTTTTTTTCTTTTATTCCATAATGTGGTAAATTATAATTGATTTTTTTAAAAGTCAAGATTACTGAGGTATTATTTACATATAGTAAAATTTATCCTTATTTTATATAATTCAGTGAGTTTTGGTAAGTGTATACCATTATTTTAGGTTCTCTATGTGTATTATAAATTGCATCTTCCTTTAACTTGGGTTTAGGTAGGGAAACCAAGACCCAGAGACATAGCTTATCATTTATCCAGGGCCTTATATCTAGTAAATAAAAAGTAGAGACTCAGAACCATGTCTTCTGACTCCTAAACAGATTATTGTCACCATACCCTATTGACAATAGCAAGCTACTACTAAGGCCCCTTCCAGAGCATAGTTACAGCTTCCATTCCCACCCTGGGGCCAGTTTTTGCAGAAGAGGTAGGACAGGATCCAGCCACTGACTGTAATGGTGGGGTAAGCTGAGAATTCTTGGTGCTCCATGGAAAGGACACTTGGACTTGAGGGATTAGGGAAGGCTTCCCAGGGGCAATGAGACTCGAGACTTGAACAGTAAGTAGGGGTTAACAGGTAAAGGGTGTTGGGAGGGAGGAACCAACCAGGAAGAGGAGACAGTGTGTCAGGAGATGTGGGAGAATGAGAGGAACCAGATGAGACTTGGGGGGTAGGCAGGAACACATCATTCAAGCATTGGAAGCCTTTGGGAGGAGATTTAGCCTTTCAATTGAAGGCTTTTATGCAGGGAAAAAACATCAGATTTGTGTTTTGAGAAGATGATTCTTGCTGCAGTGTGAGGACTGACCCAGAGTGAAGCCAGGCTGGAGGAAGGGAGAGCAGTTGCTGGTTGCTATAGGAATCCAGGAGACCGTTAATGTGGCCTGAGCCAGAACAATGGATGGAAAATAGACAAGGGATGACTCAGGAAATATTTACTAGGAAAAATCAATTGCATTTGGAGAGTACTTAGGAGGAGAGTGGAGGGTAAAGACAAGAATGTCAAATGAAATCAGAGTTACTCTGGTTGAGCTAAGAGTGGAGGGCCCACCTGACCGTCCCTCCTGAGCTGCAGCAGTTCCTGGGGTGCCTCCGAGGAGACTGGTTTGAAAAACACCAACCTAAATCAGTGGCCTGGAAGGGGCTTCATCCTCTTGAACCTTTCCTTGGGTACGGACACTGAGGACACTTCTCTTACCCTGGGGAAGATGTCACTCTCATCTGGGATCTCCACCACTCTTCGGCACTCGTCCTTCCATCTCCTCTGCTACGGTCTCCCTCTCCTTCCCACCTTAAAGCCTGACACCCCCAGCCTCTTCTCTTTTCAGCCTTCGTGGTTTCCCTTGAAATGTCATCTCATCCCTGGGTTTCATTTGTCCCCTGTAAGCTGAAGAGTTCCTCAACTCCAGCCTACCTAACCAGTGCTCCACTTGACCTTTCCTTTGAGATGCTCATGGGTCCCTAAAACTCAGACGTTGGCTTATTCTCTGTAACCCCCTTCCCCATGCCCCTGTGACTTTGCTGGGATGAAGTCTTGTTCTTTCTTTACTGTCTGGGCTTAGTTAGCAGCATCACCGTTCGTGTATTTATGTTCCTGCTCAAAGCCCCTTCTTCCCCGACTTTGCACCAACTGTGACTGGCATATAATAGGCCCAATAAATACTTGTTGAGTGACTATATCCTGTGACTCCAAGGTGTAGTCCAGTGCCTGACACCTCCGGTATACTTAGTAAATGTTACTGATGGTAATAATAACAAGTTTACCTATTGAAGGCCTACTGTGTGCTGCTCACTGTGTGTGCTATCCTTTGGCTCACGGATGGAAAGAAAATGGAGCCTCTGCAAAGAGTGGTTAAGGCTTTGATCTCGAAGGGAATAGAAGAAGGGAATGAATGTCAAGCACCTGCTGTGTGCCAGGTGTCTCCCATCTCACTGAATCTGAGCAGCAGCACCGCCACCAGTGGGGGGTAGCAGCCCCCACTCCCCACCCCATGTTCCGCCCAGGAAGATCGAAGCTCTGATAGGTTATGTAACTTGCCTGAGATTATACAGCCGGTACCCGAGGCTGGATTTGAACTTCTTGTTATACTCTGCCTATCTGATGAATGAGACTGAGTGAATGAGCAATTAGCTATTTATCTGCCATTCTTATTAGTGAAACTGTGAGCTTGAAAGCAGGGAATGTGTTTTATGCTTTAGGGTCTGGCACAGAGTACATGCTTAAGGAATGGCGATGGAATGAATGGCAGGAAAAGGTGAGGAGAATGTTGAACTAGGAATCGAGTCTGCCTTCCCCCTTCCTGTGCCCCGGTAAGTCACTCATTAAGACACTGCCTCCTTTCCTCCCTTCTCAAGTCTGCTAAAGAGGGAGAACACCTTTTGCCTCCAGCCCCTGATGGATAGGAGGCAAGTTAATTAGATAAGTTGGCAAAGCTTCCTGAACACTCAGCACAGCAGTGTGTGAACTCGGGGCCTCCTGTCTAGTGTACTGGGCTGAGCGCACAGCCCTGCTCCCCGTGGGCAGCAGCACTAGCTACTGAGCTCTCAAGCTGGGCAGGAACTGTGGCGCAGTCGTGTGTGCTGGCTTGCATGGAGACACACCAGTTCCCAATTGGGAAGCCAGGACAAGGGAGAAGCTTAAGGTGTCAGGCTCAGGGGCAGGACTGCTTCCTTCTCCTTCTCTCTCACCGAATTCTCCTTCAGTGGAGAAACATTGGCATTGCCAGGAAGGTTCTCCATCCCAGAACATGGTGACTCTCTGCCCCAAGAGAATTCTTATTGTTGGATGCCTCTCTCTTTGTCATTTCTCAGCTGTACCAAGAGCTTAGGCCTGACCACCTCTTCCAGGGGAAGAGACTGGTCTGAAGTTTGGGTACAGGTTCTTACTACATTGGCACAGCCTCTGACCTTGTCTTTCTTCCAATAAAAGTTGCATGTCCCTTTCCACTGGCTGTGGTGCTATCCTCCATGTACCTGCCATTTGTCCTAACTTGGGGTACCTGAGCCCCTGATAGCAACTAGGATTCTTTGTTTGGAAACCATAGAAACTGGCTCTGCCTAACTTAAATAAAAGTGTGTGTGTTAGAAGGATACTGATGGGCAGCTGGGGAATCAGGCCTGGACAAAGGCTGCTAGGGGTCTGGGAAGCAGAGATTCCTGTGTCGCAGGCCCATCCTGTTGGATGGGACAGGACCCAACCATTTTAACCTCCGCTCAGCGGGTGCCTCTGCTCAGGATTGTTCTTACTGGAATCACACGTGGTCTCTGGCAAGAAGAGGGGAAGTTCTGTCTGGGAGGGGATGTGAGCAGTCAGAACTATGTTCATGTCTGCTCCAGCCCCTCCAGTCCAGGCCCTCCCCAACTGGCAGTAGAGGCTCCCCACAAAGCCTTCCCCAGCTATGTCCCCTTTGTGTCCTCTGAGCCCCACAAGTGTGCACTTTGTACCTGTCAGTGATAGCCCCTCTTTCATTCCAGAGATTGATCGTTGTTTTCTCCTTTGTTTCTGTATCAGTCTAGCTAGGGACTCATCAATTTTGTTGATCTTTTCAAAAAACCAACTTTTGACTGTTGATTTTCTTCTATTTTTTGCTTTTAATTGCACTGATTTACACTCCTATTATTTTCTTTCTTCTACTTACTTTAGGTTTAATTAGCTGGGTTTGTTGTTGTTTATTGGCTTCTTAAAGTGGAACTATACATCATGGATCCAGTGCACCTTCTTCTCTAATGTAGGTGTTTAAAGCTGTTGAGTGTCTTCTGATGACCATTTTCACTGCATGATGCAGATTTTGTCCTGCATGTGTGTAGTTCCAGGGCCACCCAGAGAATTGAGCAGAGTTTATGTGCAGGATTTGGGTCTCTCCTTTCTGGGGTATCCCCTTCACTCTCCGGAACTCAGATCTCTACTTTTCTCTTTGGGTCCTAGGCTCCTGGTGTGGCCCCAAATGGGAGCCGCTCTTAGGTAAAACCCATTAAAGATGGTCCTTTCCCAGTACCATTTCCTCCTTCTCTGTTGCCTCTCCTCAAACTTCTGCTTATGTTTGGCCATTTTCCAGGGCCTTCAGAGGGTATCTTTTTCTATCTTGTCCAGGAGTTATCATGCATTTTCTGCAGGACAGGTGGCCTAATAGGCTCATGCTGTGTGGGAGGTGGTTCTCCTCCTGTTTGTGCTAGTTACCCTTGTACTGCCTGTGTCACTGGACGCCAGTCACAACTAGGTTGTGAGGATGGGAGGGAGGGCTGTGGATATGGCACCTCTTCAGAGCCTCTGGCCCCCCCGAGGGTTCACCCCAGCCATGGGCAGCATGCACGTCTAGCCGGGCTTTCCGTGCCGGGCCTTCGGCTGCTGCCTGTGTACTGATGGTCCCTTCCTCTGTGCTGCTGACTGAGGCCTCGGCCGGCGCACACACTTGGCTCTGTCTCCTGGATGCCTCTCACAGAGACCACTGTACACGCAGCGTGTTCATGATGGAATTTGCCATTCTCCTCACCCACTGCTCTTGCTGGGTCCCCACTCACTTCTCTTTGGTGTAGACACATTCTCCTCGTCCCATAATCTCTTTTCAAAAGGAAGCCTTGTTATGGCCACTGCTTTCGTTTCTGACCTCATCACCTCTTGTCTAAACCATAAATTGGTTCCATGGTCTTTTGACCCTTGTCCCCCTCCCTTTTGCAATCTCCTTTAGCACTGCCATGAGATGGACCTTAGGAAGAGGCCATTTGGAGTAGGAATGCCCCTCATTACAACTCCTCAGTGCCTCTCCATCACCCAGACCCTTTCCATAGAATCCGGGGCCCTTTGGGCTCTGGCCTTGCCTGCCTCTATTGGCTTTATTCTGGGTTGCTCCTCCTTACTCCCTCTGGGCTCCAGCCAAGTGACACCATTGCTCACAGGACAGTTCTTTCATGTGTCTATGCCTGCTTACGTGCTGTGTGGCGTATATTTGGCCCGCCTCATGGCCTAATGGACTTTCTCAGTCTTCAGCTAGACTGTTGCCTCCTCTCTGAACTGTCTTGACCCTTCTGAGGTAGAGTTGGGTGATCTTGCCTCTTCAGATACCTCTGTGATAATACTTAAGTGCTATGCTGCAGTTAGTCATGTGTCTGTCTCCCCAACTTAAGTGGTGGGCAGTGGCCTTGCCTGATTTATCTCGGTGCCCCTGACACCTTGCACAGAGCAGGGCCCAGCAGAACCCATTGCAGTCAACAGGGAACTCTCTTAGGGCCAGAGGCACCCTTCCCTGGGTTGGTATCCAGTACTGTGGGAGATGATTTCCTGTTGGGTCAGCATGTGTGCCCTGTGTTCGCCAGTCTGAGAAGCTGATTGTGTTCAGTAGGTACTGAACTGACTCATTCTAAATTTCCACGATGAAGGTGGGACTCTTCTTACCACTCCCTGCTATCTGAAAGGAGAAGACTGTGTTTGGTTTACTGTCTGGATGGAAGCATGCTATTGATGTTGGATAAGAGCTGAGCATGTGACAAGCTTGCTATGAGCCGTGACGGACTCACTGTGTGGGTGTTGGAGTTGTCCTTGTTTGGGTCCTTCCTGCAGGAAGGGATAAAAAGTATGATAAATGCTAAAACATATGGCCAACAGGCATTGATGAAAGAAGACAGCAAAAGCACTTGGGATTCCTGATGATTATGATGTGCCTGGAGCTTTTCACACAGGATTTTGCTAGTCTTCCCCATAGCGCAGTTGGAGAAACTGAGGCACAGAGAGGCAAGGTGACTTTCTCAAAGCACATCACATAGTAAGGTTCAGAGTTGGGATTCCAAAAGCATCTCTGGCTCAGAGTATCAGTGATGCATCTAGGGTGTCTGGTGGCTCTCACTGTAGGCACGTGAGCAACCGTCTCCTGTCCTTCTCTCTAGCCACATGCCGCCTTTTCTCATTCTATGTTAGCCTCATCCACCAACAGCGAGAGCGCGCACTTGAGGGCCGGGGTTAGGGTCCTTGTCCCAGCAGCTACAGAACGCCTGCGCGCAGACCCTCTGCTCTCTCTCCAGCATGTCCACCCCAAGCTCAGTGCCAGTCATCTTGTAGCTGCTTCTGAGTATTTGTGGAATACACATAAAAGCTGGCAGGATCCTTCCTGCAAATGCATGCTGCCTGTTTGCCGCTTGAACATCTACAGCTCTGAGCAGGGAAGTCCTCAGGGCCTCTTTACTAAGGAAGGGTGGGTCCTTTTCTTGCCTTTGCTAAGAGGAAGACACAGGATGGTTGGAGAGTCTTTCGGTTCTTAGAATTACTGCCATCCTCATATTTCAGTGTGCTTTCCTTGCTCTTTCTGCTTTGTGGCACCCTTGGAAATGGACTCAAGTAGGGACATTCTGGTGGCCTGACCCTGGAGGAGGTGGGGGGTGAGGGCTGGTGTGGGACCAGAAATGATCACAGTCAGCTGAGTTAGGGCCACCATGTGCCTCTCAGAGGGAAGAGGGACCATACAAGGGGAGCCTCCACCTCAGCCAAGGTTTACTGATCTGGCGAGGGTGAGGAGAATCTTCACGGTAGCATTTTGCCTTTCTCGTCATCACTTCGGGTCAGGCAGTTTGTAGGTCTAGCCCGCCTATTGTGCTGAGTGCTCCTGCAGTGGCCTCAAAGTGTAGTGGGACAGACGAGGCTCACAGTGACATAGTTCCCATAGGGGTGTAACCAGAGGTATAATGGGAAGTAATCAGCAATCAGTCCCACGCAGGTGCACACACTCATGCATGCATGTACACATGCATGCACATACATGTGCGCACACATTCACGCACATCCCTTCCAGATCTAAGCAGAGTTGAAATCCTGTGCTCACTCCTAGGACTTGCTAGTTAAGGAGGCACATAAGGAAGTCAGTTTCTTCCTGGGGTTCAGTGCACTCTGCATATTCTGTGGCTCGGTGTGCCCCCCGTTAGGACACCTTGCCTCCTTTGGCCCAGATACAGAAACCTTCTGGCTCTTTCCAGAAACTCAAAGCCTCTCTTAAAGATCGAAAATTTGCCACTATTAAAGATATGCATCAATACGTTAATTCTGTAAAGAGTTTCTAAACAGTATTTTGAACAGCAGCAGCTTTGTTAAAAGAATTTACGTTGCCTGTCGTATTCTTTAAAAAAGACCTATTGAGAAGCAGTGTGGGGAGGTGGGAACAATGTGGGCTTCATAATCACACGATCCAGAATTCAAACCCCAGTGCTGCCATGTCATGGCTATGTGAGTTTGAAAAGCCCTCATCCAGCATCCACTTAGTAGGTAGCTGCAGTAACAGTGACGTGAGGTGTTCATTGGAGAGTAAATATGTAACCTCCCAAGAAGACTCCTGAAGGTCACAGCATTGTTTTAGGTGGCCTAGGTTATGCTTTTGTTGACTTGAAAGTATAAATTCAGTTCACATACATTTGTTCTGTGTCTCTCTGCCAGGTACCATGCCCAACAAGCAGAAGTGACTCGAGGTTTCTCTCATGAAGTTCCTATATTTGCGGGGGGGTCAATAGCTATAGATCACTTAGTGTAACAATAATTAGAGTAATTATAAAATATATCTAAGTTCAATGAGAGAAACAGTTCTGTTTGGATGAGAGGAAAAACAGAAGTCAGCCGGGACCTTGACCGCAGCCATAGAAACCAGCTCTGGCTGTCATAAACAAAGGGGAAACTCATGGGAGGGGTGCTGGGGGCTTGCCAGTAGGTGTGAGGCAGGGGCCAGGGTGGGGCAGGTGTTGGGAACAGCCTGGAAGCAAGGGAGCTCCTAGGCAGGCCTAGGTTCTGGAGCCCTACAAGTCAGATCCTCATTGTACTGCTGTTCTTGCTGTTGTCACTGTGCCCTTCATCAGTCACTCCAGTCTGTGTCATTTACTCAGCATTCAGATTCATGGGACAGTGATGGTGGGGAGCCCGAGTCAGGTGCCCGCCCCCAATGAGTGCAGAGAGTGCATGTATCTGGCCCCACTTAGAAATCAGGAAGCACCTTCCCCTGACTCCCAAGACCCCAAGGCGGGATTTAGAGGATGCTGAAGGAAGGGTTGGTCAGGGCTTGGACAATGGAAAAACAGAGCGTGTGGGCAGACCCTCAAAGAATCTGCCATAGAGAAAAAGAGGCATTTCTGGCAAAGAACAGTAGGAGCCGAGGAGTCTGGTGTGTCTCTGGAACAGTGAGTGCTGCCGGGGGGAATGGGCAGGCTTTACTGGGTGGTCGAGACAAGCCCGAGGAACCGTGAGTATTGCTGTTTCTTATATCATTATCCCGTGAGGTAGCCCTGGCAGGGATTGTAGATGGACCCACAGAGCTTGAGCAGACTTCTGAATGGCTCCCAGGGCCCGGGATGATAACTTGTCATCAGCATGACTTCTGCCATTTTCTGCAGCTTGGCCACTGGGCAGTGCCATGGGAACAGACCCAGAGCCCAGGGAGCCCCATGCTGGCTCCAGGGTGGCTGTTCTGTGTTCTTGACGTTGTTTTAGCTCAGGTCTAGGTGCCTACGGTGGAGGGAGGACAGTGCTGCACAGAGCTCATGATCTCTCTTAGTAACTACTAAAACAAAACTAGCGAATATTAAAATAAAATTATTTATTGCTGACTACTAATACAATGACTTTATTAGGGACTAATTTTTTTTTTTAAGAATTTTTATTTATTTATTGGACAGAGAGAGCACAAGCAGGAGGAGTAGCAGGTAGAGGAAGAGGGAGAAGCAGGCTCCCCGCTGAGCAAGGAGCCAGATGTGGGGCTTGATCCCAGGGTGTTGGGATCATGACCTGAGCCGAAGGCAGTTGCTTAACCAACTGAGCCACCCAGGTGCCTCTATTAGGGACTAATTAAGTAGAATCTGTTTTCACGTACGTTTAAGGCCATAAATTGGGGTCTCTGGCCACATTTAAGCTGCAGCATGGTGGATGGCAGGAGTAGGGGATGGGAGAGAAATAGGGTTTGAACTCAGAAGATCTGAGTTTAATTCCCAGGACTGCCACTTAATGGCACTGTGACCTTTGGTAAATCATTTCTCAGTATTCCTATCTATAAAGTAGGGATAATGATAATATTAGCTCCGATCACTGAATGCTATCAAAAGAGGAAATAAATGTGACAATAATTCACACGTTTTAGCAAATGCTAGTTGTTGTTATTTTACAGTATTTTACGGAATAAAATTTAACCATAGTGTCTAAGGTTGTGGTGTCCAGGTCAGACTGCCTGGATTTAAGTATCCCTGTGCCTGCTCTCACAGTTACAGGCTCAGGTTAGGACCTGAGCCACAGGCCATCTGCTGCCAGTTAGGGGCTGCTTCTCTGACTCCTTCACCTCCTGGCACTCTGCAGAATGCTTAGCACACCTGATCCTCAGGTCTGAGGTTCACATCAGGTCGGAGAAGGATTTCTCTGGAAGCCTCTGGGTATGGGAGAGGCCTGCACTCATGAGCAAGGCTGCCTCTGCCTAGGATGTGTATCTCCCCTCTGACCTGGAGCTGGGGTTATAGATCAGGCCTTATTCTCTGCAAGTAGCCACAGTTGAGTTGCATGTCACGGGTAAGCAGTGTCTCTGAACTCTGAGTATTTGTAGTACAGTGAGAAGCAGCAGGCCGCTGAGTTGAATCCTGGCTCCCTTTCTCCCTCCCCCAACTTGATCTTTTCAGCCTGAGGATTTTGATACAAGGGTAAGCTCACCTAGCCTAACTCTTGCTTATTTCAGGTGGCATGTTGTTACCCCGCGCCCGAAGACAGCCCTGCCTCACTCACATTTTATTCTCCGTCATTACTTTTTAAAAGGTGTTCAGCTAGAAAATTGCATATTATTTCCTCTGTAAGGGTTTCTCTTTGCCGCCTTTGTGTAGCATACAGCTGTCATAACCACAGTTGATATTTTGTGTGCCTGCGCTTGCAAGTGCACGGTGTGGGGAGAGAGATAATCAGGCCATCCTCTTGGGCAGCAGCCTTCCAGTTTGGCTTTTATGAACTGGATTTAAAAAATAAATAAATCAGATTATATCACTCTCCTGCTTAAAACTCTCCAGTGGCTCCCCACTGTTCCTAGAAGACACTGTGTACTCCCTGGCATGGCCTGCCAGGCCCTGCACGCACCAGTGGCTTTGGCCTGGCTTTCTCCCCGCCCCTCCTGCTTCACCTGTCTGTGTGTCCTGGTGTTTGTTCTGTTCTCCCTGTGCCTTGAGCATGTTGCGTTCATTCCTATGGAGGAGCCTTCACCTGTGTGTCTTCTCTGTTGGGAAGGAGCTGCCCCAGGATCTTTGTGGGCCTTTCTTTTCCTGTGAGGGGCTTTGTGTGGTCACCCACTGTCACTTGGTGGTTACCCCCCTCTGGGATGTTAGTCTGTTCTCATAGCCCTTCATCAGCACCTGGCATCTTGTTCTCTTGTTAGTGTTTGTTCTAGCCATCCCCCTATTGTGTGTCTCAGTCATGAGAGTCTCCTTCATTCCAAGGATCATCTGGCTACGTGAGCAGCTAGGACATGCTTGTGGCCGGCTGACTGAACACACAAAAGGGACATTTTCAGGGAGAGGCAAAGGCCATAGCAGGGATTGTGCAGAGCTTCCAGGCAGGGAGCGGTTATCAGCAGGGTGGGAGGTGTTGGCTGCATCAGGTGCGCTGCTGAGACCAGGACTCCCTGCTGTGCTCCAGGGAACCCACTCTCACTGAGGGTGGCTGTGGCAGGTGTAGCTGCTAGAGTCAGTGGTCCTGTCCACAGCAGAAGCTTTCATCCATACGCTTGGCCGAGGCCCCATTTTCTGGTTTTTCCTGTGGAAGTCAAAATGTTTTCTATGTAAAGTTTCCAGTTTTGTAAATGCTGGTGACGGGTTTAGTTACAAACCAAACCAAGCCAAAACCACATAACAGACCAAACAAAATAGGATCATGCAGTTCCTGGGACACCAGCTTGACTTTCCTTCTTTCTAGCCCCATTCTTCCATCAGTTCAGCAAATGCTTAGTGACCCTCACTGAGTTCAAAGCTTCAGATATGGAGATGAAAGTTTGCTGTCCTCAGGGGGTTCATGATCCCTGGGAGGGACAGATAAGTGCTCCAATACAGTGCTGAATGATAAGACTATGACAGGAGGGCCCCTAGGCCAACCTGCTTTTCCAGAGGAGATTGGGCAATTGCCTAGGGCTTTCACCAAGGAGGAGGTGCCGTGTGGTTCAATGTCACTCTGCAAATCTGGGCTTCCTCCTGCCCACCCCCTTCTCTGCCACCCCACCACTAAAGGGAATTGTGCACTAGAGTGGGTATGTTCAATTTCCAAACCTTAGTATTCTTGTGCCCTGGGACTGTATTAGAAACTGCAGAGGTGATATCGTGATTTCTTACGACAGTCTTGCTTGGAAGGTTATGCCAGATAGGTCTTCATTACTCTGGGAGATGAGGTCCTTTTACTTTAAAATTTTAGCTCTCCCTGTGTACTGCTGGGCGACCTCATGACTCTGTGCCTCATTTTTCTTGCCTTGTAAGTGGGTTTAATAATAGTTCTCCACCTTACCGGCTGTTGTGTAAATTAAAGGAGCACTTAAGTAATTATTTATTAACTGTTAATAAATGGTCACTGCTGCTTTTATTGACTCGTTCCTGCTTGTTTCATGAGACTTCTGTGATCCTTCTTTTTGTTATAACCAAGGTTGTACTTTTTGCGTAACATCTAGCTATTGCTAGGAGGAAGTAAGGTTGCAGAACTTGTGGTACTCACTGGATCAAACGTGTCATACATACACAGAGTTAACTGGCATCAAGCATTTTCCATTGTCCCCTCCCCTATGGTCTTGTTCTTTCCTTACTTGGGCTACATGGTGATAGCAAGTTTGGTTGCCTGGGAGGCCATCTGTCCTGTGATCCATCACACCTGAAGCCTCTGTTCTCTCGTCCTCCCGATGTGGGCACCGTGTCCATGTTACAGTCTCAGCACTGCAGCCTGTGGGTGGAGATTGGGAAAGAAGCAGCCTGAGCAGATACAAGCCTTCAGAATGAGACCATTTTCATGTAGCTTTTCCTGGTAATTAAAGGAAATGGGGGCTGCAGAGAGAGCCTACGATATTTCAGCAGATGGTCTTGTAATAGAATGTTTTTTCAAAGTTTTCTGCAAGGCATCAGTGACTCCTAGAAAATGTTCATTGAGTAATGAGGAGCAAAAATGTGGCTTTGAGCACTCCTTCTCCCATGGCGCGTTGCTGAGTTGTCCTCTCTTTTCTGGCATAATAGGTGGTTTTTGAAACTGAGGATGGTAATTCCATAGAAGTGGCCTCTCCCGACTTTTCCACGGACTCTAGGGAGCTGGGACTTGGTTCTGGGGTCAGTAGTACTTCTGCAGCTCTGACCCGGCCCACTTTCCTCCTGGGCTCTGGTGTGGCGGGGGGCCATGTGATAGTTGATGAAGGAATGCCTGCAGTTCTGCCTTCCTGTGATAAGCTGCAACCCACCGCCTGACCTGTGCTGAGCCCATGGAACAATGTGCACCTCTATGTGCTGGGTTGTGGAAGGAAGGCAGGGATGGATTCTTTGGGGATAATTTCTCCTTCAGAACCAGAGCAGACACACATAGGCATTCCTGGGACCCCTACATCAGGGCAACATTGCAGCAAGCTCTTATGGCAACCCTATGAAGCCACCTGGGTTCAGACAAATCAAGCACCCCATCTACTGTCTCTTGGCAAATAATGATTAGATCCAGAATTTGAACCCAAGGCTCTTAAACCATCCCAATGTACTATCTTCTTAAAGGTTAGCCTCTCTTGGGGTGGCTGGGTGGCTCAGTCAGTTAAGCATCTACCTTCAGCTCAGGTTATAATCTCAGGGTCTTGAGATCAAGCCCCACATCAGGTTCCCTGCTCAGCGGGGAGTCTGCTTCTCTCTCTGCCCCTCCCCACCTCGTGCTCACACACACATGCACACACACACACTCTCTCTCTCTCTCAAATAAATAAAATAAAAAAAAAGAAGGTTAGCATCTCTCCCCTCCCCAAATCAACTTCCCAATATCATTCGTTTTATTCTTTTAGCAAATGTTTACTGCGTGGAGCTGGGGATAAGGCAGTAAATACATCATAGCCCCCGAACTCTAGGAACTTATAGTCTAGAAGGGGTACAAGCTGGTAAACAGGCAAGCAGACTCACGATTTGTCATCTTGGAACGTATCTCTGTATACACACAAGTAGATACACATCTTATGTTGGCATCTGGAGAGACTTGGCAGTGTATTTAAGTATATCCACGTGCTAGATACCATATTAGCTGTGTGAATACGCATAGCTACGTACAGATGACACATGTAAATACAAGGTGCACTGTCTCATCTATCTTCATCATATAGGTAGGGGTTCCCATTTTTAGACCAGCAACCTGAGGGGGTGGCCATGTTTCTCTCCCTCCTCCCTCAAATTTCATCAATCTCATGTTGGGTCCTCTTTCCCACCTTGACCTGCCTCCATTCAGGTCCTTATCATCTGATTACTGCATCAGCCTTCAAACTGGTCTCCTGACCTCAGGGGGGTTTTTCCCTTAATATTTTGATAACTTTATTTCAGTATAATTGGTTTTCTTTGTAATCCTTTGTATTTTTAACATCTTTATTGATATATAACTCATATACCGTAAAATCAGTCATTTAAAATATACCGGTAATTCAGTGGTTTTCAGTATATTCACTGAGCTGTGCAACCATCAGCACAAGCTAAGCTTAGAACATTTTTATCACCTCTAAAAGATACCCTGTATCCCTCAGTAGTCAGTCCACATTCTCCCCTCCCCACAGCCCTTGGAAACCATTAATCTGCTTTCTATGTCTGTGGACGTGCCTACTCTGGATATTTCCTATAAATGGACTCATATAATATGTGGCCTTTTGTGTCTGGCTTCTTTCATTGGTTTAATGTTTTCAAGGTTCATCCATCCATATTTGCTATATGCTGCACTTTGATCATTTTATGCATGAATAATATTCCATTGTGTGGATATACCACATTTTTAAAATCCATTCATCAATTGATGGACATTTAGGATCTGAGAATAGGGGAAAATGGGGAAAGACTGCTAATGGAAACGGAGTTTCTGGGGTGATGAAAATGTTCTGGAATTAGGTAGTGGTGATGTTTGCACAGCCTAGTGAATACACTAAAAACCATGGAATTGTAGATTTTAGAAGAGTGAGTGTTATGGTGTGTGAACTTTGTATCGATAGAAGAATCCAAAACCATTTTTAAGAAAGAAGACCTCTGTGACAGTTACTATAGACAGACACCTGAAGAAGGAAGACGTACAGGACTAATGAGGGAAAATGAACATTGATGTGTGGCCTTCGTCAGCAGGAAGCTGACATAGAACGTCTCTGAGCATCTTGGTATCAGTGCAGGTGCAGAGATTATCTCAGATCATCTCAAAGTTATATTTGTCTTTGAGATTCACCTTTTTACATTAGAAACCTGTTGTTCATTATGGTTGTGGTAGGTGTGTTTTCTTTTCTGGTTGGATGTTCAGTAAGAACCCTTTTATTGTCATGCTAATCATTCTTGGTTGCCATTTATTTATTTTTTTTAACTATAGTGTACCACATGCTGCATTTAATGCTTCATGTGCATGATCTCATTTGACTTCACAACAACCTCATGGAATGTAGGTGGTGTTAATTCTCCATTGTACAGATTGGGAAACTCCGTTTTAGACAAGTTCTGATGGGACCGAAGTCACTAGGTAGGAAGTGGCGGACCTAGCATTCAAACCTAGTTTCTTCTACCTCCAAAGCCTGCTCTCTTAAACCACTACCCTAGATCATCTTTTAAAATTAGAGTACATTATCATTAATTTGAAGGAAGGGTTGTGTGGTACATAATTTAGACCCATCATGGATCTTGCAGCATCTTTGAGATGCCATTATAATCATTATTTATCTTCCTAGAGGTGTGTTCTAGTGCCTTGTTACTCAAAGTAACATGACCCGGGAGCTTGTTAGAAATGTGTAATCTTGGGCTCATCTCAGACCTATAATTCAGAATCTGTACTTATCAAATCCCGGAAGATTCAAATGTGCTTTCAATGTTTAAGAAGCACTGTTTTAATATATGGTTAAAGGCATCCAGTTTGATAATCAACCAGTGATTTGACATTATTAAAACACACAGTTTAGGAGGGGATGGTGTGGTCCCAAAATGTTGTGAGGTTGGTGAACTGGGAGTAAGGAACCCTGTGTTCATCGCCCTACATCTGGGTGACCTGGAGCAAGTCACTTAATTTGAGTCATTTTATTCGTACATGAAGTGAGGAATTTTTTTGTTTGTCTCAGTTTTTTTTAAAGAAAGCACTTAAGGCCATTAACTTACCTCTCAGATACTTTATTAGCTATGTCACGCTTTTTGTTTTAATGTAGAACTTTCGTTTTTTTTTATTTTGAAATTTCTATTATTTTTGCTCAGCCTATGAGTTATATTTAGGAAGGCATATTACCAAACCCATTTTTAACTGCCTTTTTTATTATTGATTTATAATTTAATTATATTTTCGTTAGAGAAGTGATGTGTATGATATTGATACATTGAAATTTGTTAATTTATTTTTGTGGATGTGTCTTAGAAGAGTGATTGATTTTGCAAATGTTCCACTCAACTCTAAAAAGAATGTAAATATTCAAGTTTATTAGATCAATCTTGCTAATTTTACTGTTCAGATCTTCTAAGTCCATATAACTTCTTTGCAGTCTTAGGGGGAAGGTGTTCAGTATTTCATCAATAATGATCTGTAAGTTTTCTGTGCATGCTGTTCATCAAATTAAGGAAATTTCCTTCTGTTACTGGTTTACTGAAAGTTTTTTTTCATAAATGGGTATTTATTTTGGCAAATGCTTTTCCTGAGTCTATTTGAAATGATCACATAATTTTCCTCCTTTTATTTGTTAATGTGGTGAGTATGTTGATTGATTTTTATATGTTAAAACAACCTTGGACTCCTGGCATACATCCTGGTTGATTATGGGATATTATTTTTTTTTTACATATTGATTTGCTTGGGGTTTTTTTTGTTGTTGTTGTTAAGGATTTTTACATCTCTTTTCTTAAGTAATGCTGGTCTGTAAATTTCTTTCTTGTAATGCCCTTGCCTGGTTTGTTATTATAATTATAATAGTCTCATAGAACGCACTGGACAGTGTTCCCTCCTCTTCTGTTTGCTGAAAGAGTCTGCTTAGAAATGGTATGGTTTCTTCCTTAAATATTTGATAGAATTAATTAATCAATGTGGAGGTCATCTGGGCAGCAGAATTCTTTGGGGTGAGGTTTTTTTTAAAAATTTGCTTTGTTTTGTAAATCAGGAAATTATATATTTTAAACTTATAGGTATACAGTTTATACATTTCTATTAAAGCATTTATCACATTGTATTTATTGGTTCTTTTGGTAATTAAACTTAATGGCTCTGTAAGTTTATACTTTTTAACGCACCTAGAAATTTTTCATTCATTGTTATTCAAATATTCAAATACTTTCCAGCTACCTCTCCTTCCCCCCAGAAATCCAATTATATATGTGTTGCCAGTTGATATTGAAATTGTTCCATTGGTCACTGAGGTAGCATTCACTTTTTCAGCCTTTCCTTTATAGTATTTTACATTTCTCACAAATTTCTCTTTGGTTCTTTTTAGTAGTTTCCATTTATCTCATTATGTTCACATTTTCCTTTAAATCTTTGAAAGTATTTATCATAGCTATTTGGAATCCTTATATGCTAATTTGATCATCTCTGTTATGTCCAAGTCTCTTTTTAAGGACTAATTTTCCTCCTGGTTAGGAGTCATGGATTCTTGAGTAATAGCTTTAATTTCTAAACATTTGAGAATTTTCTAGGCATCGTGCTGTTCTTAATTTCTAATTTAATAATTTTGCAGTCATAGAGGATACTTTGTTTGATTTCATCTGTTTAAATTTCTTGTAGCCCAGGAGAAGGTCTATGTTCCTAACTGTTCCATGTGCACTTAGGAGGAATGTGTATCTGTAGTTGTTGCATCGCGTATTCTATAATGTCAATTAGATCATGTTGGATGATAGTATTGTTCATATCTTTCATATCTTTGTTGGTTTTTTGTCTAGTTATATCAATATTTTGAGAGAGGGATGTTAATGTCTTCAACTATGGATTTGTTTATATTCTTCTTTAGTCTGTCAAATTTTTATATATTTGAGGGTTTTGTTATTAGGTGCATACACATTCATAATTGTTATTTCTTCTTGAATAAGTGTCTCCTTTATGATTATGAACTCCTCCTCTTTATATCTGGTAATATTTTTTGTTTTGAATTCTCCTTTATTTGATGTTATAACTACACCAGCTTTCTTGTACTTAGTGTTTGCATGATATATCTTTTTCCCATTCTTTTTTTTTAACCCATTTGTGTCTTTATATTTAAATGTATTTTTTAAATCAATAACATATAATTAGGATTTTGCCTTTCACAGTGACTATGGTAGGCAGAACAGTGGCCTCCCAAAGATATTCACCTCTTAATCTCCAGAACGCATGAATATGTTCCTTTACGTTATAAAAAGACTTTGCAGATGTGATTAAGTTAAGGATATGTGATGGGATATTATCCTGTATTATCCACGTGGATCCAGTGTAATCTCAAGGGTCTTTATCAAGGAAAGACAGATGTAGGAGATTCAGAGAAGTGGGTGTGATGATGGTAGCAGAAGTCAGGGTGATGTGGGGTCATGAGCCAAGAAATGCAGGCAGCCTCTAGAAGCTGGAAAGGCAAGGAAATAGATTCTTCCCTAGAGCATCCAGAAAGATACAGCCCTGCCAACACCATGATTTTAGCCAAGTAAGACTCATTTGGTACTTCTGATCTCTAGAAACATAGAAAATAGATGTGTATTAAGCCACTACGTTTTTGGTAATTTCTTACAACCCAAAGAGAGGAAATTAATATAGGGGGTTAAGTCTGTTTAATATGATTATTGATATGATTGGATTTAAATCTACCATCTTGTTACTCGATTTCTGTTTGTTCTGTGTTTTGTTCCTCTGTTGCTACTTTCTTGTAGGTTTTTTTGAGGGGAGGGTGGAGATGAAATCAGTATATTTAAGAATTCCATTTTATCCTCTCAATTGACTTTTTATTTGTGACCTTTTTTGTTACTTTTTTAGAGGTTGCGCTGGAAATTACTTGTTTTTTCAAACTTATGTTCAAAAAATATTCCGTTTCTTCAGGAATTATTTAAGAATTTTACAAAAGCATTCTACTTGGGGGTTTTCTGAGCTTCTCAGATCTGTTCTTTATTGTATTTAATTAACTTTGGAAAGTTCTTGGCCTTTATCTCTTCATTCTTTTGCCCCACTTTTCTCTTCTCTTACTAGGATTCCAATTAAATATATGCTGTACCATTTGATATTGTCCTGTAGATCTTGGGTGCCCTATTCAATTTTATTTTTCATGCTTTGTCTCTTTGTGTTTCAATTTGGATAATTTCTAATGACTTGTTTCTAAGTTCACGGATTCTTTCCTCTTCTCTGTCCAGTCTTCTAATAAACCTACGATTTCATGCCATAACATGCTAGAAATTCATTTTTAGCATTTCCATTTGGTTCTATTTTATAGTATTGGGTAGTGTCAGTGAAAATGGTGGAGTAAGGACCTCTGAAAATTCTCCCTTCCATAAAAGCCATGAAAATGCTCAGAGTCTTTTTTTTTTTTTTCAGAACTCTGAAAATTAACGAAAGGCTTGCAGCAATCCAGGAGCATTTGTTCAAGAAAAATGGTGAATCTCAGTAAGAACAGTAATCTTCATGGCATTTTAAATAGTCTTATTCCCATTCTCCTATCCCCAGTTAAGCAGTAACTTTGAAAACCAACAGCCACAATCATGGTAAAAACCAGCGGCCTAGCAACTACTGGACAGGGCAGAGAAGGATTGGAATTCTTCAAAGTCCCATGCCTAGAGAGTTGTCATTATTTTTCCTGTCTGGTGATTCCTGGAAGAAACCAGTTGCAAGGCTGTTGTTACTTGACTTGACTCAGAGGTTGCCCAATGGAAACAGCCTTTTCATAGGAGGCATTTTTCAAAAACAACCAGAGGCAATTGTTGAACACCATGGCTGCTTGAGGAGGGGGATAACAGCTTGGGCAAACAATAGGGTAACCCAAAAGCTTAAAAAAAGAAAAACTACTCACAGCTTAGATCATACTCAATGGTAAAAAACTGAGAGCTTTTCCCCTGAGATGAGGAACAAGACAAGGATGTCCACTGTCACCACTTTTATTTAACACAGGAAGTCCTAGCTGCAGTAGTTAGACAAGAAAAAGAAATAAAAGGTGGGGCGCCCGCGTGGCTCAGTTGGTTAAGCGGCTGCCTTCAGCTCAGGTCATTATCCCAGGGTCCTGGGATCGAGCCCCGCATCGGGCTCCTTGCTCAGCAGAGAGCCTGCTTCTCCCTCTCCCTCTGCCTGCTGCTCCCCTTGCTTGTGCTCTTTATCTCTCTCTCTGTGTCAAATAAATAAATAAAATCTTAAAAAAAAAAGAAATAAAAGGCATCCAAATTGGTAAAGAAGTAAAACTTTCACTATTCGCAAATGACATGATATTCCACATAGAAAACCCTAAAGACTCCTCCAAAAAACTACTAGAACTGATAAATAAATTCAGTAAGGTCACAGGATACAAAATCAATATACAGAAATCTGCTGCATTTCTGTAAACTAATAATGAAGCAGAAGAAAGAGAAATTAAGAAAACAGTTCCATTTACAATTGCACCAAAAATAATAAAATACCTAGGAATAAACTTAACCAGAGAAGAAAAAAAATCTATACTCTGAAAACTATAAAACACTGATGAAAGAAATTGAAGATGATTCAAACAAATATAAAGATAATCCATTTGTCAGCTTGTGCTGGGCATGGAGCCTTCTTGAGATTTTCTCTCTCCCATTTGCCCCTCTCCCACCAAGAAGTTTGTCATTAGGCACAGCCCACACTCAAGGGGAAGGCATCACACAAAGACATGAGTATCAGGACATGGGCTCATTGGGGACCATCTCAGAAGCTGTCTACCACGTACTTATTGTGATAACTGACTTATTTTTTCCTATAATTTTATTTGGGATTTTCTATTTATAGCCTCTTCTCCTCCCCTCATTTTCCTTCAACCCCCACCCCAACTTTCTCATTGCTACATCCTCCTCCCTTCCCCACCTCATTTTACCTTACCCTCCCTAGCCCTCCCTTACCTTCTGTTCTAACGTCTGTCATCCTCCTTCCTCTCTTTTTCCTCCCTTGTCTTCCTCCTCCACCTCCTCTTCCTCTGCCATCCCTTTCGGCTCTTCTTCTGAAAGAGTTCTTAGACACTGGTTGGAGTCTGTCAGTCTGTCTTCCAAGTTTTTCAGCTCCTCTTTCATACGTTTTATCTTTATCTTCTATTGCAACATTCTGGATCACATTTCTGTGCTACTTTTTAATTTGCTAATTTCCGCCTTACTGCCCTCAGTTTAGGGTTTGTCTTATCCATTTTATTTTTTATTTTGAAGAAATTTAAATTCATAATATGGGGGTTGGGGGTTTTCCTGTTCCAGGTTCATAATTTCTTCTCTTTAAATCAGAAATTCATTTATCTCTTGAGTACCTTAAACATGCACTATTAAAATCCTTTATCGCGGCGCCTGGGTGGCTCACTCAGTTAAGCATCTGTCTTCAGCTCAGGTCATGATCTTGGAGTCATGGGATCGAGCCCTGCATCTGGCTCCCTGCTTAGTGGGGAGTCGGCTTTTCCCTCTTCCTCTTGCTCTGCCCCCCTCATGCTCTCTCTCTCTCTCTCTCAAATAAATAAAATCTGAAAAAAATCCTTTATCAATTGGAAGTTTGAACACTGGCTGAATATTTGATATGTTAAGGAATTAATTTGGTGGGGTATGCAATGGTACTATGGTTTGGTTTAGGAAAATACAAGTCCTTATCTTTCAGAGAAATATATTGAGGTATGTATTGGTGAAATGATCTGCTGTAAGAAATCTGGGGGTGGGGAATATAAGTGAAACAAGATTTCCTTTAGTTTATAAATTTTGAAGCTTAGTGATGGCTATCTGGAGTTTTATTAAATTATTCTGTCTCGTGTCTTATTTTTGCATAATAAAAAGTTTTTAAAAATCCTTTGTCATGATGTCCCATAAAATTAATTTCATCTGGAGTGAATACATATTCCAGTTGCTGATTTTATTGGTAGCCTTTCTAAGCATCACATTTCTTCACATATTTGGAATTTGGTTTGCAGGCTCATTTTGAGTAGGAAGTTTGATTTTTGTCTTGTTTTGCTTTGCTTTGCTTTGCTTTCTCTGTCATTTTTGTTTCTCCCTGCCTAGTATTTTTCTGGTGGTCTACACCTGCCACCCACATTCAGGGGCAGGTGTGATTGTGGCCTTCTGAGGCCCCTCTCCTTGGTGGTACTCGTGGTGCTGCGGAACTGGGATGTGAGCAGGGGAGTTGATTCATATGTGGTCTAGGGCTGAGTGGACTGGAGCTGCAGCCTATGGGCTGAACCTCAGCCCTACATGGGAGTCTTCCAGAATTTTTTTCATCAGCTTCTTATTCCTAGGGAGCCCTAGGTTCCAGGTGGCCAGCCTGGCTCCAGTCCCCCTGCTCTATGGAGCAGGCTTTGTTCTGGCTGCCTCTGCTGACTCCAGACCCAGAGCCCAGCAGGCCTGGGGCTCCAAGCCTTACCTACTGCTTTGCATTCCTGTTCTGTTGGATGTTTTAATCTTGTTTTTGAACCTGGCCATGTCTTTTTGGTCTCCTGTTCTTCTCTTTTATCTGTTCTTGCTATGTGTTTAGAGCAGGGAAGATGCATCAAAGTGTGAACTCACTGTGCTCTTGACTGGAGGAAGTCCTTGACTAAATCACTGAAGATTCCATTCAATTCCCCATTCAAAGACTGTAATCCAGCAAGTAGATCTTCATAATGGTGATATTTTGCCTTTGTATCGGAGACAGCACACTTTACTCAGTATTTTTTTCCCAGAAGACTGGCTGGGAAATCTCCTTAGAGAAAATAACAACCCGCTACCCCACAAGTTATTCTGCCTGTGGCCTCCCCAGCACATATCCCTCTCTAAAATTATCTTATTTTTCTGCACACACATTTGTCTCTCCCACTGGGATCTAAGCTCCACGAGAACAGAAACTCTTTCTCATTTCTCTTTTGTATCCGCAACCCCTTTGCGATAGTGTCTGTCACATGGTAGGCACTCAATAATGTTCTGATAAATTACTGAACCAGTCGCTGAAACCTGCCTGTGCCTCCTTAATTCCATGGTCATGCTGCGAGGTACCTGCTGCATGGCCTCTCGGGAGTGCTGGGAGTGCTGGGAGGCACGTATTGGACTGTGGCAGCTACGCAGTGGCCAGTGTGTCTGACGCCCGCCTTCACTCATCACAACAGCGTCGTGGAGGCCCCCCAGCGTCAGGCACCGACAGCCAGGCGTTTGTATCGCATTCATTTGCCACAGCCCCTTTTCACGTGTCACTTTCTGTCCGCTGTCACTCACTGGATGTCATTATAGATCTCAGGGATGAACAGGGCGGGTAGGTGGTGCCTGTTAGCGGATGGGGCGGAGGCAGTGAGCCTGCCACCTTGCTGGCAAGCCGTGATGGAGGTGAAGGCTTTGCGGATATGCTGAGGCAGGCCAGGCCCTTCTCACAGAGCTTCCTTTGCAGTGGGTGATACAGACTCATAGCTCTCTAAACAGTTAATCACTTTCTTACTTGGTGTCAGCATTGTGGTGTTGCAGATTGGCATGGCTATAAAAGGAGACCTCCATAACCTAATGTTTCTTCTTGTGTGTGAACAGTCTCCCTGTGACCTGAGGAAGCCTAGATGGTTGGGCAGCTTTGCCCGGAGCCTTGGCTCTGCGTCCCGTTTCTGACATAGACGCCCATGCTGGCACAGGCCCAGGAACCATGAGCTGAGGAAGCATCCTGATGTGTTGGTGGGAGGGAGGGTGGCCTCATCTACTGCCCCACCAACCTCAAGTGAATGGCAGCACAAGAGCCTCGTGGCAGTTTGGCTTTCAGATGTCATCTTCCTGGTTGGCTGGGGCTATTGGCCAGAAAATGGCAAGTCCGGAGCCCCAGGAGATAGTCCTGTCCTGGCTGCTTCATTGTGTCAGACCAGCTTCTCCTCTGATTGTACCAGGGACAGCTGATGGTTAGGGCCCCAGATGGCTGCGCAGGGCCCAGCACAGATTAGCTATGCTCCCATTCCTGGGACACTGCCTCGGCATCATGCTTTGAAAAATCCTGCGAGAAATCCCCAGGACTCAGTCTCACTGTTTGTATTTAGCTTTTCTGAAGTGTTGGCATTCCACAGGCATTCCAGAAGCCTTCTTGGCATTTTTAAGATATTCTACAGCATCCTCAGGAGCCAAGTGTCTGCTCTGTTCTCCATTCTGCAGGTAAGGGGGACATACCCAAGAAAAGGATAGCAAATTGCTCAAGCTTGCGGGCTGGTCAGTGGTGGAGCCCATATTATAGCACGACTGTCAGCTCTCAGGTTGTCAGCCCATGGCCAAGCCCTGCCGGCCGGGTCTCCCTGAACACTGCCGAGTCCTCTAAACTCAAGCCTTTCCTCAGGTGCTGTCGCTGCTGTCCTGTTCTTGGCTCCTCATTACTGGCCCCCTGCTGGGCTTTAGAAACTTTTCATGTCAGGGGAGTAGCATTGCCGAGGAAATGGGCTTTCAAAAACATCGGTTCTTGTCCTTCTCGGTCTTTTTGAACAGTTCAGACCCATGCAGTGACACCATAGTGTGGTTTGAAGGAAGCAGCTCAGGACTTGGAGTCACAATGACTTACCTTCATGGTGGGCCTCCATCATTGACTAGCTCTGTGCTCTTAGGGTCATGATAATTAAGTGACACAGGAGCCTGAAATGGGGCTGGAGCTCACTGGGCCCTTCCACGGGGCAGACAGTGACAGGATGGCATTACTTTTCTGTACGAGCACTGAGCCAGCCTTCTGGGTTGGGGGACAGGCCTTGGGGCCTTGTCCCACAGAGGTCCTGAGAGGCTCCAGGGCCATGGGTGTCCCAGGCAGGGGACACTGCCATGACACTCCCTTGGTGGAGGTCTGCTGTGACCCCACCTGTTTCTGCCGGGGTTTCCTTAACCTTCCACACAGTCCTGTGGGTCAGACACTTCTGCTTTAGCCTCGTATATTGTACCTGAGTAAGCTGGAACTCGGTCACCCAACTAGTTAAGGATGGGGCAGGTCCCACCGCAGGTGTGCTAGCTCCAGGTTGCTTGCCCTGATTAGGCAAGCCCCTCAGCCGAACTGTAACCTCGAGGGAAGGTCCTCACCCACCTCTGCCAGGTTGGTGGGGGAGCAGCTGTCTCTCCAGCTCTAGGGTTCTGGGGTTCTGATACTGCTCACCTTTCGGATCCCTGACCCCTGAAGCAGGGAGTTTACCTCTCCAGAAGAAGGGCATTCTGGCATCCCTGCCTCTGGGAGCTCATGTGTGAGTCGGTGGCATGGTCTGGTGCCAGGGGTGAGAACTCTGGCCAGGAAACAGCTCTGGTCCTTCCAGGCTGTGTGGTCTTGAGGCAATGCAGCTCTGTGGTCAGGCCCTGCATCTGCTGGGGCTCAAACCCCAGTTCCTCCCTCGTAGCTATGAGCTGGGACAGTCGCTTAGCCCCTCTATTTCTTCACCTATATATATTCCGTAGGGGTGTTGTGAGGGTCAAATGAGAAAGTCTATGGGAAGCACTTGGACCAGTACTTGGCACATAGTATGCACTCAGTAATGTGCGTGCTGGTCTTCTGTGAAATGACTCCAGTAACTATGCACCTTGAAGTCCTCTGCAGGGTACGTAAGTGATGTAGCATAGCGTAGATTTTCAACTCATGATGGCTGCTCTTTGCATGGTCAGTGTCTCTGGGAACAGAACCTCCTTGGTTTCTCCTCACAGCTCAGCCCAGCTGCTGCCGGCTAATGTGGGCTTTGTTCTCTTCCCACTAGGCCAGGGAGCTGGAGAGCCGGGAGGCAGAGCTGAGCCGCCGTGACGCCTTCTGTAAGGAGCAGCTGGGGCGCCTTGGGAGGAAGGTAAGGCTCCTGTCGGCTGCCTTGGGGGACCAGGTCCTGAAAGCCCCCACCCAGGGTCCACCGCCGCTGTGGGGCAGAGAGGAGCCTGCACTCCCCATTCCCCACTCGCCCCAGCAGCCGGTCCCCCTGCGGACCTGCCCTCCTGTGCCTGGCAAGCACCATACCCACACCCTTTCCACAAGTTGTATTCATTCACAGACATAATTGGCTTTTAATTGGCCTGCTTTTTGTGACTGCGGCTGGCTGTGCTATAGTTCAGTTTTAGAAAAAATTCACTTTCACCACAGGGCGGTGCTGAGACCTAGCCTACCTTTCTGGCTTTAGTTAAGCTGCATTGGATAAAAATAATAATAACGTGAAGTTTTGCTGTACAAATATATTAAAGTTGTATTATTGATTTTCTCCTGGGAGTCGGGGAGATCAAAGTGCACTCACTATGGCTACACACTCCCTACATTTTCTAGGGATAAGCCTTTGAAATGAATGAGATTCAAAGACATATCATCATTCCTTTTGTTGTTGTTAATGCCTACAACGACTCTTGAAAATTCATTTGGTAACTTGCTTACTTTTGGGGGGGCTTAATTTGTTGATCATGACAGGTTTTTCAAAGAAACAGCTTAAAACATGGAAGGAGATGGTTGGGAGGTTTAAAAAAATTGTTCTTCCTTCTGTCTGAGATGGCATGCCAGGCAACCTGAGCCATCAGCTTATTGCAGGCAAATCTTCGCGAATCGTTTGTCAGGCTTTGGAGCTTTGAAATTGACAGTTTGCCTGAGGGGCTTGATTTCCATAGGGGTTTTCTCCTGTGGCATGGCACACTGGAGACTGGCAGAAATGTGGATTTCTGGATTTCCAGGCCATGGGGATAGGACGGACGCTCCTCCTTGCTCCGGGGACACTCCTGTACACCTCCTGCAGGGTGTTTTAGGGGACGGGCAGAATTGTCATGTGAACACCCAGCACCACCCGCCGGGGGTAGCATCGGCGTCATCCTGAAGGCCAGCAGGGCACCTCAAGCGGCTTACAGAGGTGGTCCTTAACAAGGAGAGTTTCCTGGAACGACCTCCTGCCCAGGTTTGACTGTAGCTGTAATGACAAGGATTGTGATTTGAGATCCTGGAAAAGGGTAAAAACATTCCACCAGCCATAGCTCTAATTATCACAGTTGCCCATATGTTCATGAGCGCAGATTTTTTTGTGTTGTTATGTGTGCAATTCTCCAGTCTCCTGCTGCGCTCCTCTTGCATTTCCCTCTCTGGGTTTGGCTCCTAGAAGCACGTTTGCGCGTGTCTGCTTGGGGTGAAGGGCAGTAGCCTTACAGCGTTTTTTGTGTCTCAAATCTGTTTTCCCCTTGTCACTCTCCTTTCTCATCCCCACCGTAGTTCTCCTTCAGCCCAGTTTGCTGAAGGAAAGGAGATTCTCCTGGATGAGCCCTTCCTTCTCATTTGTTCTTCCCCTCATCCTACAGGGAAGCCCAGACTCCTTACATATGCAGATGTGGGCTTTTTCTAAAATGAGGTTTTCCTACATGATTGTGAAGTTATTGAATGCTTCCAGAAGGAGGTGCAAAAACGTGATCACCTGCCTGACTCTTAAATACTAGCATTTTGCTGGTGATAATATACAAACGGAAAGCACCTCCAACATCCTGGAAACTAGAGATCGGTGAAGGAAATGGGTGGGAGGGGTGCGGGGTGGAAGGGGCACTGGAGAAGGGGGAGCAAAGAGGCATGGTCCTAAAGCTTAATTATACCAGTCTTGAGAAAGGTTTTCCATCTTCTCCATGGATAATTTTATTCCCGTACTGGCTGGGAAGATGAAGAACACGGCATCCGACAATCTTTTTTATTAGCTGTTGCTTTTATATAATTCTGCTTTCATTTGTTGAATACTCTCAGACCTTGACATTTTCAGCTTCTGTACACACAGCTTAAGGGCCTTCCAATCAGCAGGCTCCTTTCTTTTCTTTTTTTTTCCCGTTTCCTCTTAAGTTTAGAAATTGATGATGGAAACCTGTTTAGGGGAAAACTTGGAACAGCTGCTGAATCATCCTCGACCACACAAAATAGTTGGGAGCGTGGTCAGGGGCCAGGAAAGGTTGGGATGGGGGCACAGAGGCCTGGGCTCGTGGGGCTGCCATGCTGTGTCCACTGGCCTCTCAGCTGGAACCCTACTGCCCTTCTGCCTGAAGGACACTGTTTTCGAGGGCTGGCCCATTGTGATTGGCAAGTAGGGAAATCCTGTGCCGAATCTAGACTCATTTTAAGGGGGAGGAGATGTCTTGACCCCTTTGTACTGCAGTATTTATTCCTTAGATGATTATTCTTGAGTGTGGAAATCATATTTTGTAGGGCCCCTATGCTTTATAATCTTTCTGAGTAATTGTTCCTCACACCCACTCTGCAGGATCTAAGTGAGGAGTGTTTTTCCTTTCATCACAGAGAGCAGTGAGCTGCTGGGGATGCCGGGGCCTGGTGAAGGTTTTATGGCACCTGCGAGCAAACCCCAGACATGGTGTTCACATGCAAGCTGTGAAGCAGGGGCAGCACGTGCTCACGGTGGACCTGGGCCCACATGCGGCCCTGCACCACTGCCCTTTGCGGCCACACTGTGCGTCCTCATGTCTCAGTTTCTTTGTCTATAAAATGGAGGTGCAGGTGCCTTCCTTAGGGTGTCGATGGGGACATTAGAGGAGGTAATGTCTGAAAGGTGTTGGCATGTTCCGGTGCCTAGCAAAAGCTGGCTCCTCTCTTTAGTGTGCAGTGGTTACTGGCAATTCTCTTTCAAGTCCTAATGCTTCAGGTTTGGCTTAATAGGTGAATGTGTGTACACGTGCATAGACATACATGTGCTGAGATGGATTTTATCATCAGTGGGCGGCTGCTCTCTGGGATGCAGAAGCCTCCTCTCCGGGCTTCACTGGGCTTTTTCGAATGCCTGCCATGGCATCCGTCTGTCATTCAGGTTGCAGAGGGGTAGAAGACAGCTCTGTGCAAAGCAGTATGGAGACCATGTGCTACTCACAACTGCATGTTTCTCATGTGCCTGACAGTGTTAGAGAACAGGGCCATTTTCCATTTCTGTATGTTGGGCATAGGGTCCAGGAAGGTGAAGCTGTCTACCACCTTGACTGTCAGAGGTGTGGCTGCCAAACCTCTTGCCAGCTTAACTGTTCTCCCAGAGCCTTTGCTTAGCTGCCCTCTGTGGTTTCCTATAGTAAACTGAAGAACTGGGAGTAGACTTCACCCGCACTCCCCCTCGATTCAGCTATATCGGGGCTAAGGGTGACTTGTGCCCAGTCAGAACCAGCAACGTCTACTGTCTTCTGGTGGAAGCCTGGGTGCCGGGTGGCCATGAACCCGACAGCCATTGAGCTGACCACTCTGACTCGCCAAGAGTGTGTCTTCTGCCCTCAGCCACGGGGCCAAGTCAGGGAGGTGGTGGGGAACGAGCCCTAGTTCAGCCTCAATAATTTACCAGCCTTCTGACTCTGAGCAAGTTGTTGAAGTCCCAAAGCTTCAGCTTTCTTATCTTTGAAACAGGAATTTGAAGACTGACTTGCCAGTTGTTTGGAGGATGAGTTCTCATTTGTGTATGAGTATCTGATGTAGAACTATTTGGTTCTCTTTCATGCCATTTCCATCCTTTTCCCCCTTCTTTAATAAATGCATAGCCATTCACTAATTCCATATTCGTTTAATTCTGCTCAGTGCCCAGAGATGGCTCCAACAGTTGTGATTCCTTCCTCAGGGAATTCACAGCTCAGTTTGGGAGGGGGGGGAGATGTGAGGAATAGGACCCCAGGTGGGAGGATGCCTGAGTGCCCGCTTCCCATGAACAGGCCTGGCAGCCCTGTAAAAATGGTCTCACTTTTTTCCAAACTCAGCAACTGCAAAGTGGGGAGGGCATTTTGGGGGTCTAGCTTCACAGACTGGAGGCAGGGAGAACCTGAGAAATATGTGGATTCTTCCTGGATCTCGGGCTCTTTCCCCCAGAATGTAAATCTCTGTTCCTGCCCCCGCTGGGTGCACATGCCATCCCAACATTGATATGTGAACAGTCAGCCCTTTTCCCATTTTTTCTCTTTGCTTCTACTCCGGCTTTCTTTTTTTAAGGAACAACTGTCATGTGATCCTGCCAAGCCTGCAGCTTTCTCAGTGACAACACTAAACAGCCCCCTGCCTGGTTTCCCTGGGGGTGTCAGTCGGGAGTCTGTTCAGGAAAATAGAAGCTGCTCTAGGATGCAGAGGAAGAGGAGTTAAATACAGAGGATTCTGCTTTACAAGAGAAGGTGGCCCACTGGTCGGGAACACGTAGAGAGGGCCCAGCCTCACACATGCCAAGGAAATGCAGTCACAACCATAAGGTGACACCATTACATACTCAGTAGAATGGTTAACATGGGAGCGATGAACACCACCAGGTGCTAGCAAGGCCGTGGTTAACCCGAGAGAAAGAGAAAAATTCAGGTGAGCCACGACACTTGGGGAAGGTTGTGAGTTTAATTTCAGACCTGCACATATGAGGTAGAGATGGCCAGCAGATGCTTGAGAGTGTCAGACATGGAGTTCTGTGTCCCACAAGATGACAGCCACCACGATGTTATGATGCATCTGCTATGTGCCAGGCTCTTTTACATAAATTATCGCTAATCCTTGCAGCAAGCCTGCAAGGTAGATAATATTACACATTTTACAAATGAAGAAACTGGGAATCAGGTTAAATGAGCTGCCAGAAGCCATGAAGCTGATGGATGAAGTCAGAGCTCTGAAGTCTCTGCTCTTCCCACCATGCCACGCTGCCTCCCGAATCAGCTCGGGAAGAAGGTTCAAGAGATGGTGGTCAACAGTGCCAAATGCTACAGGCCAGGGAGGGCTAGAGGAGAGGCCTCTTGATTGTACTTTGAAGGACATGTGAGTTGTGTTGAGAGAGCCTTTCCAGTATTGTGGAGACTGAAGCCGGGTTACTTGTGGAGTTAGAGCTGCAGTGAGTGCGGGAAGTAGAGGAAACAGGTATAGACCATTGTCTCAAGAAGTTTCATCAAAGAGAGAACATTGGTGGTTTAAGAGGGAGTGACTTGACCATATTTATGGGGGGAGGAGAATTCATAATGTGTCCCTGAGTGGTCCAGTGGAAGCCAGGTCCCCAAGGGGGCCAGAGGGCATGCAATGGGAAGGGCTGCCTTCACCCCAGAGGAGTCGTCCTCTGGCTCTGGAGGTGGAGTGACTTCCAGCCGCGTGGTGAGCGAGCCGTATGTCTTGTTGTAAGAACTGCTGACCGCCAAGTGCTCTGAGTGGCCAGCAGGCATTTCTCCTGAGGGTGGGCTTTGCTTTGTGTTAGGCTCAACGTCGGTACCAGAGAGGCAGAGAGGGGCTCACCACTTAGGATGCAAGACTGAGGCATGGCAGGCATTCCCAGTGTGGCATTCCTGTGGAGAGAAGCTGCCAGAGCATTGGGAATTTAGAGGAGGGAACAGATAAGAGTGACCTAAAAGCAATGCAGCAAGAAATTGGCCCATGTGGGAAAGGAGCCCACCCCTGATCATTGTGAGGAACAGTTCTGTACCCGACTGCCCTGAGCCCAAGGGACTTTTGAAGATTGTTGAGTCCAGAAGTTGTTCCCCCGGCGGCTAAAGAAGGATACCCACACACCTGTTACCCAACTTGTACCACATTTTCATAATGGTACCGGCATAAAAATGGCCATTTGTGTGTTCTCAACAGTGTACCAGAAGTGATAAGTGAAAGAACATACTGCTTAGAGATTCCGGACAGCCTTTCTTAGTGAGAATGGGCTTTTTATACCTGTGCTGGGGGGGCCCGGGTCTTTTGAGGGGGAAACAAAGAAATTGAGAACCATTGATCCGATCCAATTATTTTCACAGATAAGAAAAGGGCCCCAAGGCAGCTAAATGGTTTGAGAATCACTTGGTATGGCTGCAAGCACTGGGTTTTTAGATCTGGAGGGACCTGGGTTTGAATTACAACTTCACCACCTGCTGGCTTTATAGGCAAGATCAAGTCACTTAAGCCCTGGAGCCTTGGGAGTCTTCATCTTTACAATGGCGACAGTAGTAATTACATTTTCAAGATAATAAAGGACGTGACATAGGACTTAGTCCGTCGTAATATATCGTGGTATAAATGGCACCTGCCATTACTGTTACCAGCCAGATCTAATAATATAACTGTTGTTGCTCCCATTGTCCCCAGAGGTCACGTAGCTAATTAAGAATATAACCAGGACTCTGGTTCCTGGCAGCTGTGTCCATGAGTCTTACAGGTTTTCCACCATAGAGAGTGAGGGTTAGTCACAGGCTCTGGAGGTAGATGCTTTTAAATCTTGGGTTCTGCCACCGCCACTGCTTCCTCCACCACCTCTGCTACCACTCCCAGTCCCACACTCCCTGCATCTACTCTGTATGTTACTTCTGGTGTGTTTGCTAAAGGTCTGTTTCTTTACCTCACAGTCTCATCTTCACAGAAATCCTTTTATCTCACAGTAACCTGGGAGGTAAGGAGGGAGAGCAGAGACTACCCCTCTGTTGTGCATGTGGAGAGGCGGTGGCCTTCCTGGGCCTTGTGGCCAGGCTTCCGTGGGTTAGATGTCTGCTCCAGGCGCCCCGCTGAACGGGCTGCACCACCCCTCCTGGCTACGTACAGTGCCTAAGTTACGTCACTTAGGTTTGGTGGGGCTGAGTGGGGAAGGAATGGTCATCATAGATGAAAATGAGGACGCTCAGAGAGGTTAAGGGATAGAGCAAGGTTTCACAGCCATTCAACTCCGGGTCCAAGATTTAGACAGGTCTTCCTGAATCCACGTCTGTAAAACAGGAATAGGAGTTCTCATCAATCAATAGGAATTGATAGAGTATTGCTAACTAACTTTCCTTCTGTCTCTGAGGCTGGTTTTCTTGGCTGGCTTTCTTGGTGCTCAGTAGCCAACATTTGCTGAGTATTTCCCATGTGCAAAGCACTGGCTGGACACCTCCCCTGAACTGCCTCCTTGGGCCTGCACAATGACCCAGTGAGCTGAGTGACAAAATGACAGCTGATCTTGTTTGAATCTTTGCTGTCAAAGGGCCAGGTGTGTCCCAAGTGCATCACATGTTCTCATTCATCACATCTGCAAGGCAGTCCCGCAAGGTAGGAACTGCTACCATCCCTTCTGTATAGGTAAAGAAACAGACTTTGAAATGGGCAGCAGTTGTCACGTGAATGATTTGGGATCATAGCAGTCGGTTCGCCGTCCATGGGCCCAGGCAGGCTAAATGCAGGGATCAGTTGTTCATCAGTCCGCTGCCCTGGTCAGCTTCTCAGAGTACTGAAACTGTATTAAAACAGGGCACCCAGGTGGCTCAGTTGGTTAAGCGTCTGCCTTTGGCTCAGGTCATGATCCCAGGGTTCTAGGATCAAGCCCTGCATGGGGCTCCCTGCTCAGCGGGGAGGCTGCTTCTCCCTCTGCCCCTCCCCCCTACTCCTGCGCACTCTCTCTCACGCTCTCTCCCTCTCAAATAAATAAGTAAAATCTTAAAAAGAAACTGAATTAAAGTGATCTATGATGGGGGTGCTGGATGGATCAGTTGGTTAAGCTTCCAACTCTTGGTTTTGGCTCAGGTCATGATCTCAGGGTTGTGAGATCCAGCCCCATGTCCGGCTCCATGCTCAGCAGGGAGTCTGCTTGGGATTCTTTCTTTTTCCCTCTCTCTCTGCCCCTCCCCGCTGCTCACACGTGCACATACACACACTCTCTGTCTCTCTCAAATAAATAAATAAAATCTTAAAAAAAAAAGATCTATGATAGAATTTACACTAAGCAGAACAGTAGAATAGTATAATGAACCTCTCTGTCCCTGTCCCCCAAACTTAACAATTTTGCCACATTTGCTCATATTTATTTCTTTTTTTCTCTTCTGTTCAGATTTGCTTTGAAGCAAATCTCAGTGACCATGACATTTCCCTCTACATTCTTCAGTATGTGTCTCTGAAAAATACAGACCTTTTCTTACATAACTACAGTATTGTTATCTTCCCTCAGGGAATTAACCTTGGTTTCCCTGATTTCCTCAAAAATACCTTTTCCCAATGTTTTTGTTTGTGCTTGTTTGTTGCTGGTGTTAAGTCAGGATTCACTGGAGTTGCCACGTTATAATTGATTCTTAGACTTTTAAGTCTTTTATCACTCAGAACAGACCCTCCCCCCTTTTTTATGCCAGCAACTTGTTGCAAAAACTCGTTAGGTTTATATTCCCATCTTTCTCCTTCATGGTGTGGAACCTGGTCCATAGAAGGGAAGAGCCAACTGCATACCTCATTAGGAGGCTAAATGATCATGTGGGGAGAAGGGCTAACCTCAGTGGTTAAGTCACTGTTCACGGCTGCGGATTTATGTCACTCCCTCCGTTACTGTGCTAGGGTCCTTTTAAGCTTGGGCTCAATCGGTACCTCCTCTTGAAGTGGTTTCTGCACCATTCCTGGCAGCAGCTGCCTTAACATGCAGCAGTTCCTGCGCCATGGTTATTGTCTGTTGGTTTTCCCCCAGCGCATTTAGTCTCCTAAATAGGTCCTTATGGCTTGAAGAGCCAGAAGTGCCTGTCCATCATGTATGCACCTATCCCTGCTGGAAAAGACCCAGTTAAACAAATAATTCTAATTAAATAGGCACTCTGTGGTCTCTCCCTTTCCTTTCCTTCTTGGCTCTTCCCTTCCCAGCTTCGATCAGCTTGACTGGACCAGGTGAATTCCTTTGGGCCTTTCCTTCAGCCCTTGGCCATGGTGGTGGTGAGATGCTGCAGACAGAATCTGAGGATACCCTTTGGTCTCTCCCTTCCAGTGCTCTGCCATCTCACTGCCCTGGTGACCAAGTCCTGTCCTGGTTACTGAGCTAATAGCTCCTGTTCTTCCTTTGTCCTCCTGCCATAATGGCAGCCCCTTGCTAATCTCTCTCTTGAGCTGAAACCATCACCTCCCCGCTGGTGTCCTTTTTACCAGATCCTCCACCTGTGATCTGGTATCTCCTTGTTGCAGGAGGACCATTTCTAACGTCCATCAACAACTCCCTGATGCATTCAGAAGAAAGCTGGGATTCCTGAGCCTGGCCTGTAGGGCTTTGTGGTCTGGGCCTTGGCTGCGTGTCTACCTGGCATGTTCTCTGGCCACACGGCCTCTCTCCTGACATTAACATCACCCCAGAGGCCTTCTTTGACCACTTCCTGCTGCTCTTTCTGTGCAGGGCTGCCACCTAACTCACTGTTTTGTCCCCAGAGCAAACTCAGTGCCTGAGAGACAGAGATGCCTGACATGGTGGCTCAGCAATCAGGACAGATGACAGCCCAGAGCAATCAGTAGAACTTTGGGCTTAGGTGCCTGGAAGTAGGTGGAGGTGGTTCTCCGAGTATAACTGCCTGTTGTGTGGTGCCGGCAGGGCAGCCAGACCGCTCTGTTACAAAAACCCTGCCTCGGTGCTTGGCATCATGGAAATTACCCAGTTTTCTGCTTGGAGCTTATCCAGCCATGGGGCATCATTGCCCTTTTAAAAAATTGCCCTTTCTTTCTCTTTCTTTCTTTCTTTCTTTCTTTCTTTCTTTCTTTCTTTCTTTCTTTCTTTCTTTCCTTCCTTCCTTCCTTCCTTCCTTCTTTTGTGAGAGAATGAGGGAGGAGGGGCAGAGGGAGAGAGAGAGAATCTTAAGCAGACTCCACGCCCAGTGCAGAGCCCGATGGAGGGCTTGATCTTACGACCTTGAGATCATGACCTGAGCCAAAACCAAGAGTTGGACCCTTAACCCACTGAGCTTATACATATTTCTTAAGTAGCATGTGTTCACAATAGAAAAACCAAAAATTTCAGATAAGCCCAAAGAGTAAAATCAAACTTGCCAAATCAGACCCCCTACCTAGGGAGGTAACCTTTGTTAGCATCTTGGTGGACACTGCCAAAACCTGTTTCTGTTATGGTAATATGGCCATGTTATAATACAGTTGACCCTTGAATAATATGGGTTTGAACTGCATGGGCCCCTTAATATACAGATTTTCTCCTATACGGTATGGTATTTGTATTTTCTTTATGATTTTCTCAACAACATTTTATTTAGCTTACTTTATTGTGAGCATATAATGCATATAACATACAAAATATGTGTTAATCAACTGTCTCGATCAGTATGGCTTCTGGTCAATACTAGGCTACTAGTAGTTAAGTTTTGGGGGCAGTAGAAAATTACATATGGATTTTCAACTCTTTGGAGGAGGGGGTCATCACTACCCTAACCCCTGCATGGTTCAGGGGTCAACTGTATTTGCAAAAATGGTAACATAACCATGATGTAACCATTTTGAAAGTCAAACTATTATGAACCACTTTTCCACATCAAATCTATTTCTACACTTAATTAGTTGTGTACTACTCCTTTTTATGAATGTGCCATAATCTACTCTTTCCTACATTTCCAACATAAGCATTGTTATGTTGCTCTAGGCTATTCCTATTAGAAAAAAAAAAAAAAAGCTTATCCTTAAAAGCTGCCTGAATTCAGCTTTCTTCTTAGGAAAAAATATTTAGAATTGTAGTTGCTGAGCCATAGACTGTCCATCCTTCGGGCTTGGGGTTTCACCTTGCCAGACTGCTGTGTAGCAGGGCTAGTAACAGTACACACTTCTTTTCACAGTACATGATGGCACCAGCCTCCCTTCCTTCAGCAACATGGGCTGTTTTCCTCTTTCTTTTTAAAATTAATTACAGATGTAATGCATGTTTGCAAGAAGTTCAAGCACTATGAAAGCATGCAAAGTGTGGTCCCAACTCTCCAGCAGGAACACTGGTAAATGTGCTTCCAGCCATCCCCTGCAACTGTCAGCCTTATTTCTGTGAAAAACACAGACATGGTTTGTTTTTTACAGTTGGGGTCATAGTTTATTCTTTACTAACTTGCTTCTTGCATCCAACAATACATCTTAGACAACTTTGCACATCACTTCTCTTTGTCCATCAGATCTACCTTGTTCCTTTAAAGATTACATGGTAGGGATCAGCATTATTTATTTCACCGTTTTCCTGTTAATGGACATTTAGGATCCTTCAGTCTTTCACAGTTAATTTTAGAGACATCCAAATTTCTCTTCAAAATTACATACCAACAAAATGGCTTGAGAGTCCCCTCCTCATACCTACACCATCACAGCCTTTTTTCAGCCTAAAATTTTTGCATTTCTTTGATTATTAATATGGCTGAGCATCTTCTCATAAGTTTGTTGGCCTCTTGTATTTCTTCTTTTGAGAACTGCCTCTTCATATGATTTTTTTGATTTTCCTGTTAGGTGGTACACTTAAAGCTCTCCCTTCCCCATTTTTATTGGTTTTTAAGTTTGTTAATTTGATGGGCAAAAATTGGTCTTTGAATTTGTACTTTTTTATTACTAATTAAGTGATCATGTTCATTGCTTTACAAAGGCCTGTTTATGCACCATAATCACTATTGATTCTTCTGCCTGGAGGGACTCTTCCCTGACACGGGATGTTTTCTTGTTGTCTCCCCAGCTGCTGATCAGTCAGGCCCTGACTGGACACCACAGGTTGGAAAAGCATGGGATTGAGGTTCACCCCTGCGTCTGACTGCTTACCTCAGTTCTTGCTAACTGTGCGACCTTAGGCAAATGGGTTAACTTCCATGAGCCTGGGTTCCTCATTCTTCAGGGAATAAGCACAGCCTTATTGGATTGTTGCAAGGTCTGAATGAGATGACACGTGGACATGCCTGTCACAGCGTGTGTGGGTGTTAGCCGCACCCCCTCCTCCTTGCACGGTCCATGCTGTTAATGGACAGCGGTGGTTGTGCATCACTTTGGAGTCAGCTCAGGTGTCTTGCATGTAACTACCACCTGCTGGTTCTACTCACATCCTCCGGAGTAACAGCTGTCGCAGAGCCAGACAGGACGAGCCTGTGTGGTGTGCCAGAGAGGTGACGACTAGCCTCCCCCCGTGCTTCCCCAGTGAAACCATCACCCCAGTTCTCTCAGGCTTTCCTCACAGGGGGGCAATCTAACCGTTCTCCTTTTGGTAGGTTTTAGCTTGTCCCTGTCCCTGCGGGCCCTAGAACTTAAGCCAGCGTACAAGGGCAAAAGGAGTGGGGGTGGGATAGGGCTGTGCCATCACCCCCACAAACCCTCCCGAGGGGACATTTCCCCTGGCAGCACTGCCTGGACTGCCCTTGGCTGTCTCGCTTGGGCTCAGCTCCTTTGGGCTTTGTGTATGCTGCTGGGCTGTGTGTGCACTGCCTTGTCCTGCATGCATATGGCTGCAGGATTTGGACCTGATCTGTGTTAATTTTCATCTCATTGGAGTGGTTGGGGCCGTTCTAGCCTCTGAGATGTGTTTGGATCTGTTACCCATCCAACATATTGGATCTCCTTCTGAACTTCATGTCATCAGCGGATTTAATCAGTATACTGCCACTCCTTCCTTTAAGTGGTGGATAATGATGCTGAGTCAGAAGGAAGATGCCACACTCTGTGGTCAAACATCTGTCCTCACTCTCCAGACTTTGCAGAATAGGAGTGCTACTCTAGGTTCCCTCTGCTGTTTGGTCCTCCCACAGGTGCAGCATGGGGCAGAATCTCACTGAGCAGAGTCCACTCTGTGCAGTGTCCCCATCCCTGTAGGCAGTGTCTCCATCATTCTGTGCAGTGTCCCCATCACTGTAGGCAGCGTCCCCATCACTCTGGACCATATGTCCTTACACGCTAGGCAGTGACCTCGTCACTCTGGGCAGTGTCCCCACCACTCTGGGCAGTGTCACCATCACTCTAGGTGATGTCCCCATTGCTCTGGGCAGTGACCCCATCACTATGGCTGGTGTCCCCATCACTCTGGGCAATGTGTCCCTATGCTGTAGGCAGTGACCCCATCACTCTGGGCAGTGACCCCATTACTCTGGGCAGTGGCCCCATCACTCTGGGCTATATGTCCCTACACTCTAGGCAGTGACCCCATCACTCTGGGCAGTGTCTCCATCACTCTGGGCAGTGAATATTTCCATCACTGTAGGCAGTGTCCCCATCACTCTGGGCTATATGTCCCTATGCTCTAGGCAGTGACCCCATCACTCTGGGCAGTGTCCCCATTGCTCTGGGCAGTGTCTCCACACTGGGTAGTGTCCCCCTCATGCTGGGCTATGTCCCCAACACTCTGGGTGGTGTCTCCATCACTCTAGGCAGTATCTCCATCACTCTGGGAGATGTCCCCATCACTCTGGACCATGTGTCCCTACAGTCCAGGCAGTGACCCCATCACTCTGGGTGGTGTCCCCATCACTCTGGGCAGTGAGTATTTCTTTCACTGTGAGCAGTGTCCCGATCACTCTAGGCAGTGAACCCATCATTCTGGGTGGTATCCCCATTGCTCTAGGTGGTGTCCCCACACTCTGGGCATGAGTATTTCCATCACTGTAGGCAATGTCCCCATCACTGTAGACAGACACCCTATCAATCTGGGTAGTGTCCCTGTCACTCTGGGCAGTGAGTATCTCCACCACTGTAGGCAATGTCCCCATCACTGTAGACAGTGTCCCTATCAATCTGGGCGGTGTCTCCATCACTCTGGGCAGTGAGTATCTCCATCACTGTGGGCAGTGACCCCATCACTCTGGGTGGTATCCCCATTGCTCTAGATGGTGTCCCCACACTCTGGGCAGTGTCTCCATCACTCTGGGCTTGAGTATCTCCATCACTGTAGGCAGCGTCCACGTCACTTTGGGTGGTGTTTCCATCACTCTAGGCAGTGGAATGACTTTATGACAAAAGCACAGAAGTGCGTCTGGATACCTTGTTTCCCACCAGCCTGGGCTTCCTCCTGGTGGCTATGACTTCCATTTCTGAGTACTTAGACAGTAGAATTCTCTCAGGGATCTGTGTCTAGCTCACCAGTCTGTAGTTTGCAAAAATCCACCTTTTCTCCCCTTTGCTAAATTGGACATTGTCTCATCTTGGGCATTTTCTCATTTTCTCTGAGTTCTTGAGATTGCCAGCAATGAGCATGTCTCTTCTGTAAGTTAATTCAGAGCTGAGATGTGATTCATCTGGATCAGGAGATTTGAATTCATTTAGTGTGACTAGATGTTCTCTCACAATCTCGTCTCCATCTTGCGTTTCAATTCCCTCATATCAGTGTTTGATTCACCCTTTTCAGTCTGAAGATTGTCCTCCTTGATAGAAAATGGGAGTTTATAGTTCTTTCTCTCCGTCATCTGTTAACTGAACACCTTTCACCCCAATATGGGCCTATCCCTTCTTGTTGCTATCACTCCTGATCCAATTTTAAAAGCCCTTTTTTTGTCATTAGCATTTTCCAAATGGCTCAGCTTGCCTGGGCCTCAGCTTTCTGACCCTGCTCTTGTAGGCTGGGCCATTCCTTAGTGTTCCCAGTGGGTCCTGCACCCTCTCTGCCCTGCGAGATGTGATGACCCCATAGATCAGGGGTTCCTAGGGCTCCCGCTCGCAGATGCACATGGAGAAACCCCCTCTGTACTCTTCAACTCCCTGCTTTCCCTCCCCAGGAAATCTGGCATGCCTCTCCAGGGAGTCACGAGCAGGGGCGTGTCGTGATCTTCAGGTGCATTGGGCCTGAGGACAGCTCTCTATCCCTTTCCCCCTTATTGAGATCATTTGTGATTATATTTCTCAGAAATGAGTTTTCAAAGGCTCCTATCCCCCTTTAGCTTCCTCTTCTTAGAGAGCAGTGGTTTGTGACAGGGGTGATTTTGCCCTCCAGAGGACATTCTGTGATGTCAAGACATATTGCCTGTCATGACTGGGGGAGGTGCAATTGGCATTAGTGGGTAGAGGTCAGGGATACTGCTAACCATCCTACAGTGCCTAGGATGGCCCCATAACAAGGAATTACCAGCACAAACACGTTGATAGTGCTGAGGTGGGAGACCCCATTGTAGAGCAACATTGTGGGCCTCATTGTCACCCGAGGTACCTGTTCAAAATGACAGATTTCCCCTGGGGAGTCCTAGACCAGGTAGGGCCACCTAGTCCAGGTAGGGTGGACACACAGGTGATTCTAACATGGATCCTTCTTAGACCACCATTTGGGAAGCACTGTTTTAGCATCTTGGGTAAGAGCCTGGAATTCATTAGAATCTTTCTTCTGGTGGGAGGACCCCGGGCACTCCCGTGTTTAGACCTTCCCTTTCCTGAGCTGTTAGGAACTCTGAGATCACACAGTGCCTTCTCCCTGGGGGCTAGACTTAGATCCAGCACCTTGTTTCTTTGGAGAGCTCAGGTCTTCATCCCTGTCTTTGAAAGCCTAGGGGCCAAAGGACACACCCCTTAGGTGGATAGCAATTACAGATGCTGCCTCGTCACCACTGACTCTTTCCCTGGGCTGCAGTCCACTTGAGGAGGGGTGCTGCTAATTTCCCACTCAGTCCTCACCTTGGTTCTAAAGTCATGTCTTAGCATGTTTGTCAGTTTAGGCATGTATTTTTTTTTTTGGGGGGGGGGGCAGGGCCTACTATCCCTCTCCTTCTGGGCAGGAGTGATGGAAGTCTATAATACTGGGGCAGCTCCTCTTGCTGCTGACTTGGACACAGCTGGTCATAAATAGCCACGGCCGTATGAGCACTTCTATGTACCTCCACTAGCCATTTCCCAACACATGGAACATCGTGGGTCGCAAAGCGTTTTAGGCTGCAGTGTGTTTAGGCTATTCAGAGACTGCGTGCAGACTCCCCCCTCTCGGGATCTCCTCTGGATAAGAAACCGTGCTGGAGCTGGTACAAGGCCATGGCGCTCCTTGCTCTTCCCGTGTCGCCTGAACAAGACCTGGTGATTGCTCAGGTGCATTAAGTACAAGGTTTGTCTTTTTCCCTTTCTCTCCCTGCCTTGCTGCATCTATTCATTCTTTCAAGTCCATTTTTCACTGCATGCATCACCACTATCACCAGTGGTGCTGGCAGAGTGAGTGCCGAGGAGGGAAGACTTCATTGTCTGAGGCCAGAGAGACCTCCTGTGCACTCAGTTCCTCTCCCGAATACTGCTGTTGATTCGGGGTGCAAGATGCCAGTTCAGCCGAGCATTGGTTCGGGTTGGTCAGCCAGAGGAACCTAATCTGCAGGGCTGGGCTGGCTGGAGTGCAGCGATAAGACCTTGGTTGTCCATGCTGCTTTGCTGGCTCTGCACTCCCTGGCAGTCACCACCACCGAACGGGTGGGATGGCTTCTCCCAGAGAGCCGTGGCCTCGCCGCTCTCCTACGCCAGCTTTACGGGCGCCATTTGTAGCTCTTTGTCAAGTGCCTGAGAACCAGGCCCTTCCCCTGGGGCTTTATAAGGTGGATGCAGTCATTCCCGTTGGACCAGTGAGGACTCAGGACCTGGGGAACTATAAGTAGTTTGTACAAGACCACACAGCCTCCTAAATGGTGGGAGGGGGATTTACACAGGGATGGCTAATTCCAGAATCTTTAGTCCGGCCTCCGTTTTTCAAGCTGTGATTTGTTCATCTTTTTAAAGGGTAGGAAGAGGGGCGCCTGGGTGGCTCAGCTGGTTAAGCGTCTGCCTTCAGCTCATGATCCCAGGGTCCTGAGATTGAGTCCCACATTGGGCTCCCTGCTCAGCGGGAAGCCTGCTTCTCCCTCTCCCTCTCCCACTCCCCCTGCTTGTGCTTGCTCTCTCTCTCTTTTTGTGTGTGTCAAATAAATAAATAAATAAATAAATAAATAATCTTAGAAAAAAATAAAGGGTAGGAAGATGTGCCTTCAGAAATGGAAATGGCCCCAGCCTAGCAGGAGAATCCATGTTGCCCTGCCTGTTGTGTGCCAGACTGTCCTCTCCAGACCCTCTGGTACCATGTCCTGCACTTGTGAAGTGCTTGTCCCAGGAGCTTGCAGCTGCTCTGGCCTGTCCCTCTCAAGGCAGCCTGTGGAATTAAGCTCTTTGGCTGCCATTTGCACTTGCCATAGGTATAGTGAGTACCTGCAGCTTTGTTCCTGTCCTCAGATCAGTGAGAGTGCTCATAGTAAAGTTGAACCTGGAAGAAGGGACAAAAGTGGGTTATTGGTTCAGGAGGAAAACCTCACAGAGTCAAAGGGCAGAGAGCTGGTACAGGGTGCCAAGAGCACAGGATGGGCCAGGCGGGGTTGCTGAGAGCTGCAAAAGGCCACATATAACAGCACTTCCGTGTCTAGGCCTCACCGTATCCCCAGGGAGCATGTCTCTACACACTGCCTTCCCCCTCTGGAAGTATGCAGTGAGGGCCCCCCTGCCCCCACCCCGTACTGGGGAATGCAAGGTCTGCTGGGCTCTGTATTTCCCACACTTAGCCCATTCCTATGCTTCCTAAATAATTAAGAACTGTCCTCTTTATCCCCACTGCCCCATCATCTGTTACCCAGGTGAGAGCAGTCGTCCCTAAAGGTCTCCTTGCCTTTAGTGGCAGTCCCCAGGGTTCAGATTTCTTACCGATCCAGTCAATCCCCTACTCAAAAATGATGGTCCCCACCTCTCCTTATGGTCTGAACTCCATAGTCCCAGGCACTCAGCCCCAGGCTGCCATCTGCTTACAGTTCCCACAGCCCCATGTCATGCTCTCCCACCAGCAGAACTGGCCTGCAGCAGCTTTGAACTACACTCAGTCCTCCTTCTTGGGCCTTGTCTGCAACCTGCTTACCCCACTGTGTCCTGTACTTGACCTGGTCGGTTCCCGTATCCCCTTTAAGACAGCTCGACCATTTCCTGTTCCAGGAAGCCTCTCTGGATCCTCTTGGCAGAGCTCAGTGTTGGCCACCACATCCCGACATGGGTCCATCTCTTGCCCTAATTTGAGCTCCCAATCAGGAAATGATTCTTATTCACACATCACAGCACCAGATATCCAGAATCCAGAGCAGGAAAAAAGCGGGAGGAGAAGGGTACTCTGCAGGAACAGTTCCTCCCACCCCAGTACTGGTCCTCATGGCCTTTCCCCACAAGGGGGCCAGCCCTTCAGAGGGAAGGGCTTCTGGCCTTCTCATTATCAGCAACTCAGGTCCTTCACTAGACAACCTCCTGACGTAGCGGGGGAAGGTGCACGCACATGGCTCACTCTGTATCTGAAAGCCACATCAGACCCTTCCCTCGGACAGCAAGAGCACCAGTGATGACGCGGAAAAATGTTCTAGTTTTTAGAGTATTTAAAGACCTCCAGGGCTTGTGGTGAGGGCTCTTGATGGCATCACGCTTTATGCAGTTTTAAATAAACCAAAATGAGTCTTGAGGTGTTTCAATGTTCTTAGAAGCTTACAATCCCAGATTTTAAACTCAAGTGCAGGGCAGTTATTTACCCATGTTAAACGACTCATGAAAGGGCTTCTAAAAAATAGTGTTCCATATTTTATTTGAAATGCTTTGGAATATAAAGAATTCATGCACTGAAATAAAATCTTTAAAAAAAAAAAAAAGGGCGCCTGGGTGGCTCAGTCATTAAGCGTCTGCCTTCGGCTCAGGTCATGGTCCCAGGGTCCTGGGATCGAGCCCCGCATCGGGCTCCCTGCTCAGCGGGAAGCCTGCTTCTCCCTCTCCCACTCCCCCTGCTTGTGTTCCCTCTCTCGCTGTATCTCTCACTGTCAAATAAATAAAATCTTTAAAAAAAAAAAAAAAAAGAATTCATGCACTGTATCACCATAATAATATCACCATGCAAACCTGTAGGATCCTGTGCTTTCTGCACTTCCCAGGAGGAATATAGGTCATTTCATTGTTGTCTCCTGTTAAAATCGTCAGACTTGGCAAATATTTTGGATATGCTAGTAGCATCTGAGGTGAATGCCAGCTAGGGGTAAAATAAATAGAACGTATTCTAGGATTTGCTATTTCGCTCCTGATTGTTGGTCATTAGCTGGTGACTTTGCCTAAAGCAGAATGCTGGTCCTTACAGGATATCTGCTCTTTGTCAGGCACTGTGTGGACACTTGTAAGTATTAGCTCCTGCGGCCTGCTCCTTTGTGGATACTCAGTAAATGTTGTATGTCTCTTGAGCAAATGAAAGAGAGCTCCCAGCCACCTTTAAGGGAAACCTGCTTTCTAATCAAGTTTTCACCAGTATTGGAAAGGGGCCTGGTGGGTTAAAATGATACAAAAGCCACAGCAGAGGTATCCGGGAGTACAGATAGTGTGAAGGCTTCTGAGTCGAGTGAAAAGAAACTGAGTTAAATTGCCAAGACTCCAGGGATGTTTGCCCATACGTGGGAACTGTGTATGAGGTAACAGATTAGTCTGCCAGAACTGTGACAGTGTTGTGTTGTCATTTTGGTATTTGTATTTTGTGACATTTTAAAAAGTGTGGTGAAGTATAATTGTTAACATTTTATGTTTTGTCAGCAGTATTTTATTGAAAATATCTCACTTCCCTCATGAATATGTGATCTTAAAAATGTTGGCAGCTCTCTTAAATGTGGTATTAATTATACCCTGTGACCACTCTTCCCTTAGTGTACCAGAATATACTGCATTGGAAAGTGGGATTCACCTCACAGGAATTCATTTTACAGCAAACTCTAACAGAATACATTTATTTCATTAAGGTAAACACCCTTGTTTTCTTTTTGATCGACTCAAATATGTTAGTGATTGAAGGGAGGATTAAGAATTATGAGGAAAGCTGGATCAATAAAATTTAAAGAAGGGAAGCAGACAAATGACTCAACAAATTGAGAAATGTGAGCAGAATGGAGGGAATGGGTTTAAATGGAATCAGGGAGGCATCTGAAGGGCTTTCGGTAGGAGGAACATCCAGATTATGAAGATTTTAAGTTGCTGGGCTATAGCAATCAGCTGGTGAAATCAGGCCTCTGCTGAAATAAGAAAAAAAGAAATGTAGGAATCTCCTTAGTTTTCAAAAAGAAACTCAGGAACGATAAACCAGAAACTAATGAGATTGTTACCCAAAGTGAGTGAGTGGAAATGGGCCGGGAAGTCAGGGAAGAGAATGAGACATCTCTGAATGTGCTTTTATATATAGTTGACTTGTGAACCATGTTAACGTGTTACTTATTCAAAAATTAAATAAAGATGGAGTTAAAAATTAGTACAAACAGAAGTAAATGAACCCAGCTGTATATCAGATACATGCCCCTCCACACAGAGGAATAGTATTAATTTGGGTGGACTTCTAGTATGGGCAAGATGGCTAAACTCATTTCTTCTTGCTCTTTCTCACCGAGTACAATTACATATCCTTAAATACATCGAGAGGCAACCATAGGAGAAATCTGAAAGATAGGAAGAGGAAGGGATACTGGCTAGGGACTCTGGGACTAGAGGAACAATACAGCAGCATGGGGGCTTCCTGACCATCCCACCCAGTGACAGTCAGCAACCCAGGGTCAGTATCTTCAGCCCCCAACCTGTGGCAGACAGCTGCCCAGGTAGGCTTATTGCTTCACCAGATTGAGAGGGAAGCCTGCCAGCCATACTCGGTAGGCCCAGTGACACCAGCAAGGGAGACCAAGTGGAAGCACCGCTGACAAGTGGCCCCAGGAAGCACTCTTCTTCCCTGTGGGCCAGAGACCCCCTTCTCCTACCCAGAGATCCTAGTGGTTCAACAACACCAACTGGGGGGGAATCCTGCCACAACAAGTGGCCCAGATTGGGAGCACTCTTTGTCCAGTCAGAGACTCCCCTCTCTCACCTGGAGACCCCAGATAGCTAGGAAGCACTGATCTGGGAAGTGCTCTTTGTCCTGTGGACCAGAGAATCCTTTCTCCTACCTAGAAGTGTTGGTGGCTGCTGACACCAGCGGGGGACATCCTGCCGCAACTTGTTGGAGCAGTGGTCTTTGTGTATGGTAGGTCAGAGACTCCCACCACCTGGAGGCACTGGGAGGCCTGACACGGGCAGGAGGGATCCCCACCCTAACAAGTGGCTGGCAAGGAAGCACTCTTGGTCCCCACAGACTGGAGAGGCACTTTCTGCCCCCACAGGCAACCCCAGCAGGGATCAAAAAGAGTCCCTGTGGCCTCAGATGAACCCAGGAGACCAGAAAAGTGCAATAAAGGCTCTGATTCAAGAAGCTGAGCAAATTCCAAAGAAGATAAATCCAAAGAAATATATACCTAGACCCATAATAATGAAACTTCTGAAAACTGAGGACAAAAGAATCTTGAAAGCAATCAGAGAAAAACCAATGTATTCCTTACAAGTTAACACCAATTTGAATGACAGTGGAGTCTTATTTAAAACCATGGAGGCCAGAACAAAGTTGCATATTTTTCAAGTACTGAAAAATAAAATCTATAACTATGAATTTTATACCTAGCAGAACTATCCTTCAGAATGAAGAGAAAATAAAGACACTCTCAGACTACAGAGAACTAAGAGTTTATTGCTAGCCAGTCTACCCTATGGCTGAAGTGGGTGGCTAGTTCAGTCAGTGGAGCGTGTGACCCTTGGTCTCAGGGTTGTGAGTTCAAACCCCACATTGGGTCCAGAGATTGCTTAAAAATAAAATCTTAAAAAAATAAGAATGGCTAAAAGTAAGTTCTTCAAACAGAAATAAAATGATAAAAGAAGTAATCTTGGAACATGAACAAGAAAGAATGAACAATGGAAAAAGCAAAACTATGGATAAATATAATAGATTATCCTTTTTCTCATGAGTTTTTAAAATCATATTTGATGGTTGAAACAAAAATTATAACACCATCTGATGTGAGGCAGATGTATGTAGGAAAAAAATATGCTCAAAGCAAAGGTGTTAAAAAGTGGAAAGGATAAAAGAACCTAAATCGAAGTAAGGTTTCCATACTATACTCTAAATGGTAAAACATTGATACCAGTAGAATATGGTGAGTTACACATGTATATTGTAATACTCAGTGTAACCACTAAGAAAATTTTATGAAGGGGTATACTGAAAAACACAATTAGTAAATCAACATGGAATCCTATGAAATGTTTAACCCACAGGAAGGCAGGGAAAGAAAAATGGAGAATGAGAAACAGGGAATAAGCAGAAAACATAATAAAATGACTTAAGCTTTAACATGGCAATTACTTAAGCTTTAAGTAGCTTTAGTAGTACTTAGGCTTTCAGTAGACGTAAGCATTAACATTGCAATAATAACCTTAAAGGCAGAGGTTGCCAGAATAGATTAAACACACACACACACACACACACACAGCTGTGTATTAGAAACTCAGTTCAAATGCAGTGACATGGGTTGAAAGTAAAAGGGTGGAAAAAAAGATATATCATGTAAGCATTGATCCAAAAACATTGGAGTGGCTATATTAATATCAGATAAAGTACTTCAGAACAAAGAAAATTACTGGACACACAAGGAAGGACATGATATGAGGATAAAAGGATCAATTTGCCAGGAAGATATAGCAATCCTAGATGTATATGCACTGAAGAGTACAATCTTAAAATCCATGAAGCAAAAACTGTAGGACTGAAAGGAGAAACACACAAGTCTAAAATAATAGTTGGGAGGACATCAACCCCCTTTCTCATAAACTGAAAGAAGTACTAAACAGAAAATCATCAAGGATGTAACATTCCTAAACGATATAACCAACCAATTGGATCTAATCGGCATATAAAGAATATTCCTAACAATCACAGAATACATATTTTTTCAAGCACCTATGGAACCAAGATAGACTATATCTGAGGTCATAAAACAAACCTTACCAAATTTAAAAGATTTGAAATCAGCATATCAGAATTTGCAGGATACAGGGAAATTTGTAACAGTAAATGCTTACATTAGAAAGAAGGAACAGTTTCAAATTGAAGTTTTTATCTCAAGGAACTAGAAAAAGAAGAATGAAATAAAGCCAAAGCAAGCAGACGAAAGGAAATAATAAAGATAAGAACAGAAATCACTATAACTGAAACCAGAAAAACAGTAGAGAGAATTAATAAAAAGCTAGTTTTTAGAAAAAAACAGTAAAATTAATAAACCTCTAGCAAGATTGACAAAAATAGAGAAGACACGAATCCCCAATATCAGAGAAACAGGTTACATCCCTGCAGACTCCACAGCCATTGGAAGAGAATAGGGTGATACAACTTTGTGCTCATGGGCATAAAGGGCCAATTCCTGGAAAACCACAAACTACTAAAACAACCAGGATGAAATTGATAACCTGAGTAGTTCTGTAACCACTGAAGAAATTGACTTCATGATTTTGAAACTTTTGAAAAACCTCCATGCACAAATGGTTTCTCTGGAGATTCCAATCAATTAGAGAATTAAAACCAATTTTATAAACTCTCTTCCAGAAAATACAAGATCAGGGAAAACTTCCTAACTCATTTTATGAGGCCAGTATTACCTTGACAAACAGTATTACCAAACCAGTTAAAGACAAGAGGAAACTACAGACCAATATCTCTCTTAATTAGACACAAAAATCCTCAACAAAGTATTTGCTAACCAAATCTAACAATATATAAAAACAACTTTTTATATAGATATACCATGTGCATATAAAGTGTGGTTTATTCCAGGCATGCAAACCTGGCTCAATGTTCAAAAATTAATCAATGAAATCCACCATATCAACAAGCTGAGGGGGAAAAAATCACATGATCATATTAATTAATACAGAAAAGTATTTGACAAAAATCAATACCCATTTATGATAAAAACTCTCAGAAAATTAAGAATAGAAAGGAACTACCTTAACTTGTTAAAGAGCATGTACCAAAAAACCTGTATCTGATATCTTATGTAATGCTGAAGTACTGAATGCCTTCCCCCTAAGATTGGGAACAAGGCAAGGATATTTGTTCTTACCACTTAAACGCAGCCTGGAGTTAAGCCACCAGTAAGACACTAGCCACTGCAGTAAGACAAGAAAAAGAAATTAAAGGCCATATGGATTAGAAAGGAAAAAAGAAGCTGTCCCTATATGCATATTGACATGGTCATCTACATAGAAAATCCTAAGGAACTCTAAACAAACAAACAAATAAGCCTTCTAGAACTAATAAATGGGTTTAGCAAGGTCACAGGATACAAGATCAACATACAAAAATCAATTGCATTACAGATTGCTGTGTGCTAACAACATTTGGAAACTGAAATTAAAACCACCAAAAGCATGATTCATAAAAGGAAAAAATTGATACAATGGACCTCATCAAAATTAAAAATTTTTATTCTGTGAAAGATTCTGTAAAGATGAAAAGGGAATCTACAGACTGGGAGAAAATATTTGCAAACCATGTATCAAACTCAGGACTGGTATCTAGAATATATAAGGAACTTTCACAACTCACCAGTTAAATAAATAAATAAATAAACAAACAAATAAATAAATAAATACCAATCCAATTAGGAAAATTAACCAAGGGGATATACAGATGGCAGGTAAGCACATGAAAAGACACTCAGCATCATTAGCCCCTAGAGATATGCAAATTAAATCCACAATTTGATATCGCTACATACCTATCAAGATAGCTAAAATTAAAAATGGGGACAACACCAAATGCTGACAAGGATGTGGAAAAACTAGGTCACTCATGTATTGCTAGTGGGAATGTAAAATAGTACAACTGCTCTGGAAATAGTTTGGCAGTTTCTTATAAAACTAAGTGTGTAGTTACCATAAAACCCAGCAACTGCATTCTTTGGCATTTATCCCAGAGAAGCAAAAACAGCATTTACGCAAAGTGAATGTTCATAGAAGCTTTACTCATGATAGCCAAAAGCTGGAGACAACCCAAATGCTCTTCAACAGGTGAATCATAAACAAAGGTGGTACATCCATACATAGAATACTACTTGGCAATAAAAAGGAACGAGCTATTGATACAAAGATGAATCTTAGGTGAATGTCCAGGGAATTATGTTGAGTAAAAAAAGCCTAGTTCAAATGGTTAAATATTGTGTGATTCCATTTCTACAACATTTTTGAAATGACAAAATTATAGAGATGTGAAACAGGTTTGTGGTTGCCAAGGGTCAGGGAGATTGAAGGTGGGTGTAGAGGGGAAGAAGGTGAGTATGATTATAAAAATGGAGCACAAGGGGACCCTGGGGATGGTGGCACTATCCTGTATTTCAGCAATGGTGGTGATTTCATGAACCATCTATGTGTGGTAGAATTGCACAGAACTAAATATGCACAAATGAGTGCATGTAAAACTAATGAAATCTGAATAAGGCTACTGGATTATATCAATGTCACTTTCCTGGTTGTGATACTGTCCTAGAGTGATATCGGATGTTCACACTGGGGGAAACTGGGGGGAAGGGTATGTGGATTTTCTGTATTATTACTGACTACCACCTATAAATCTATAATTATCTCAAAATGAAACATTTAATTACAAATCAATCTAGGTAACTTTTGAATAGAGTACTCTGTACATCCACAATGAAGTGTATTCTAAGAAGAGAAATCTTGAACTTCACGTAGTAGGTTTCTTTTCATCAGCAGAATTGGTGTGGCAATTCCAAACTATTTTATTTGCATCACAGGATTGAACGAATGAGCACTCATGTGAGGAATTGGAGTTCTCCCCAGGTGAGAGGGAGTTGCAAACATGGAATAGAGGGAGAAGAGGTAGAACCCTGTGGTATTGCTTTGGAATTAGAGGAATCAATGCAAGCTCATGGTTTTAAAGAAATGCATTCTTCCTAGCCCTGAAAGAACCCTCCAAATGATAGACCCCTCAGGAGTAAGCACTCCTTTTTCCAAGATCTTGATTTCTCAATAACCATTTCTAACTGAAAGGAGCCAGTGCCCCCTGAAAACAGCCTGGTCCAAGAATGAAGCAGGAAATTGACAAGCTGAGCCTGGAACATCTTATTTTGTGACAAAGGAAGGATGTGTTAAAAAAAAGAAAATGTGGGGCACCTGGGTGGCTCGGTCGGTTGGGCGTCTGCCTTCGGCTCGGGTCGTGATCTCAGGGTCCTGGGATCGAGTCCCGCATTGGGCTCTCTGCTCTGTAGGGAGCCTGTTTCTCCCTCTCCCCCTGCCCTTCTCTCTCTCTCTCTCTCTCTGTCAAATAAATAAAATCTTAAAAAAAAAAAAAAAAAGGAAAATGTGAGGGCATGTGAGGGCATGTGAATCTACATAGGACAGAGGAGCCATCCTGAAAGAAGTCCCACTCACCAAATTTGGATTATCTTGTTTGAGCAAACAAAATGACTAATGACAGAAATGGAGTATAACACATTGAATTTTTAAAAAAAGTATCTAGGTCCGTACTGATATAAAAATATGTAGAAACAAAAGGAGGCTAAGGAAAGGAAAACTGTCTTTACAAGAATGACAACTAATAAATATAGAAAGAATGATAAACTATCAATTTTACCACTATTGTAATAATAATTCAGGCAAAAACTCATGAATTGATCTAAAACTATTGGATGAAAGCCTGTTGAGAAGTAAGGTAATCACATGGTCTTACAGCATCACTTCTCAGATTATTTATTAATTATAGAAGGAAAAGCATATGGTTGCAGATACATGTTCCTAAATAAAAAATCACCTCAAAACTTAGTGGTATAAAACAACCACTCTGTTATGACCATGGATTCTGAGAGTCGGGTTCAGACAGGGCACAGGAATAGCTTGTCTCTGTTACACAATGTCTTGGGCCTCACATCTCAGAAGATGTAAAGGCTGGGGGTGATTTGATGGCCAAGGATGATTTCATGGCTGAGGGCTGGAATCACTCATACATCTGGCAGTTGATGCTGACAGTTGGGGCCTCAGCTGGGCAGAACCTTCACATGTGGGCTCTCAGTGTTTGCTCTTTCAGGCTTCCTCACAGTGTGGCGGTTGGGTCCCGAGAGAGGAAGGGGAAGTGCAAGGCATTTTATCATCTGGCCTCCAAAGTCACATGATGTCCATTTCACCATATGCTATTGATTGAAGCAGTCACAGAGTTCCACCCATGGTCTGGGGAAGGGATATCAACCTCACTGCGGTGTGGGAGGGGTTTCCTGTCACCTTATAAACAGGGAGTGCAGACAGGAGACATTGGTGGGGTCATCTCTAGAAAATACCTCCTGTTCCACAGTGGAGAAGTCTAGTGGTTACCGCCTTAATTTCTTATCCCCAATCATGGGACACATTGAGAAGGGCACTGTATCACCTGTATCATTTCTCTACTGAGAATTTTAGCCTAAATCTAAGCACGAGGATACAATCATTCAAATCCCGATTGAGGGGCATTCTCCAAAACAACTGTCCTGGACTCTTCAAAAAATATCAGTGTCCTGAAAAGTGAATGAGAGGGTGGGACCAGTTTAGATGAAAGGAGAATGAAGAGCTATGTCAACCAAATAGTGATCCTGGACTGGATCCTGGGTTGGGGGACTGGGGATGTCCTTGGGACAATTGGGAAAACTCAAATACAGATTTTATATTAGAAAAGTATTCTATTGATGTGAAATAAGTGTGGTAGTTGTTTGTGTTTACAGACACAAAATATCAATATCCTTGTTCTCAGGAGATGCAGCTGAAGTATTAGGGGTGAAGTGTCATGATGACTGCAGCTAACTCTCAAAAAGCTTCAGCCAAGTGTGTATGTGAGTGTGTGGATGGAGACGTGGATAATGTGTAGATGTGTAGACGTGGTAGAACCCTGGCAAGTGAGGAATCTAGGTGAAGGGTACATGAGCATTGATGAAACTTTTCAAAATACAAACAGTACCTTATTTTATTGCACTTTACAGATAATTGTATTCTTTACCAGTTGAAAGCTGGTGGCAGCCCCACATTGAGCAAGTCTGTGGGCACCATTTTTCCAACAGCATTTGCTCGCTTTGTGTCTCTGTGTCACATTTTGGTAATTCTCGCAATATCTCAAACCTTTTTATTATTATATTTGTTATGGTGACCCGTGCTCAGTGATGATGACTCGCTAAAAGCTGAGAATGTTAGTATTTTTTAGAGATAAAGCATTCTTAAGTTAAGGCATGTACCTTTTTTTTTTAGACACCATGCTGTTATTGCACACCTAATAGAGTACAATATAGTCTAAATACAGCTTTCATATGCCCTGGGAAACCAAAAAATTTCTTTGACTTTATTGCCATAATCAGTCGAAAACGGAACCTGCAATATCTCTGAGGTATGCCATAAAACCACAGGGGAGGAGTAAGCCTGCATCCAGACTCTCTCCCTACATATCAGAAATAAGGTTTCTAGGAGGATGAAAGGAAACAAAAGGGTATTAAGAGGAAAAAGAAAAAGACAAAAGAGACAGAAAAGCCACCATCAGCATTGCCCTTTATCAAGGAGATGCGGCCCACGTGTGACTGTATCAGGTGTGATGCACCTGTGGTCTGAAGAGAGTCAGTGAGGCCTGCTCACAGACCCCCCTTTCTAGGAAGGAAATTCTGAGAAGGGCAGCTGCCAAGTTGCATCGTCCCATTTGTTTTGTAGAGCCAGAGACAGGAGAGGATGGTGGCCTGAGAGATGGGGTGGCGCCGCAGGTGGGGAGGGGGCTCTGCCACCTCAGCCACCTGTAGGAGCCCAGCTCCTCCCTGACCTGTGCTCGCCCCAGGACGCAGAGCATAGGCTGACCTCTGCAGTGGAGGCTAGACCACTCAGAGCTAGACACCAAACACTGTGACCTCTCTCAGGATAGAGCAGGCATGCTGGTCAGGACTGTGCTCAGGAGCAGAGGGCTGGCCATGCCAGGGGAAGGGCACCCAGGGCCGGCTCCCACCCCCTTGTGCCATCCTCTCCTCAGAACTAGGAGCAGGGGCAGGAAAGATCATTCCCTTTGCTCCCCAGAGAAGGGCTCCAGCATCTCTCTGCTGACCTCTCCCACAGGAGTGCTATTCCCTATCCCACCCCACTGGAGGGGTCCTCAGTGTGCCGAACCCTCCCTACCCCTTAAAAGGCCATCCCTTTTCATTCTCCGTCAGAGCCTTTCTGCAGGAAGGGTGGAGTTTTGTACCTGAAATAACTTTAGATGCCCCTAAGGGAATTGAGAACTTTATGAGGCCAGCGGGCAGGTGTATTTGGGTGAAGATGGTGCTGGGACACCCACTGAACACTCTGCTCCCAGCCGCTCCCTGCCTGCCTTACTTGGGCTGGCTGGGGTCTGCCTGCTGAGCAGCAGGCCTCAGAGAGAGGCTGCACTAGCTGAGGCTCTAGGGCTCCAGCACATCCAGATGTTCCCATCCGCCACCTTGCCTCCTGAATTGGCCATACCCATGGGCCCCTAGGGACTCAGAGGTGAGGCAGGCCTGGCGATTTCTACCTTGGGTGAGGAAGCAGTTCTGCCTCCAGGCAGAGAGCCAGCGTCCCAGCTCCTGACAGGAGTGCCTCACCTAAGGTAGCAGGGCCTGGCCAGGGCTCACCCAGGGAAGAGATGTACACTAGGAAATTCTTTTCCTTTTAGCCATCCAATCCACCCTCCCTCTTATCATGTACCAGGCTGTGTGTTGGGAGCTGCAGACACGATATCAAAAATAAGACTCTGGGAACTGACCCTGCTTGTTTCAGGCTGGCCTCTTGGTCTGATGGGAACCTGGATATGTCATTCAGTGACACAGTGAGTTTGAAAAGTGCTCTGAGAGGAGTCCAGGGACAAAGGCACCAAACAACCGGGGCAATCCAGGAAGCTTCCTGTAGGAGACTCTTGACTTGAGAGGCAGCTTATAATCTGCTGCTTTGTGTATTTCATCCCTTCTTCCCTCCCTTCTTTTCCCCGTCTCTCCTTTGTGTCTGTCTGTCTGTATTTATTTATTTATATTTCAGTGTGTATTCAACTACTGTTATATAAATAGGAGCAGATGTTTTGTCATGGACATCTTTCCTTGGCAGTATGTAATGGTCTATCATACTTTTAAAAAATCTGCATAATTAGAGGCACCATGATTTATTTAACTACTCCCCTGCTGCTGGTCACTAGTTTTTTACTCTTATAAACAATGCTGTAGTAAAAACCCTTTAATATGTGTCTCTCAATAATGATCTGTTTCCTTATGACAAGAGATGCTCATTAAAAATGCTGATACACATTGCCAAATTGCCCTCCAGAAAGGCTTTATCGATTCCACCCTGCCCAGCAGTGTGGGAAAAAGCCGCAGAGCCCTGCTTCTATCTTTGTCACTTTCATAGGCAAAATGTATCTGGTATCTTTTTGCAATTTTTGGAATTCATGTTGAGGCTGAGAGTCCATTCTTGGGTCTGTTGGTCATCTGTATGTGAGGTAGGTTGTGAGGGCTGCAAAGGCCTGGTGGCAGGCACTCCAGGGCCGAGAAGCAGGCCATGAAGAGGTTGAGAGGTGTGGACAGTGTGGTGTCTTCTGAAAGGGCGGCCTCAATTATACATGGCTGTGGATGCCTAAGGAAAGCAGTGGACATAAGGCTAGACTGGAGGGCCCCGAGGACAACTTAGGAGTTGGGGCTTTCATCCTGAATGGAGGAGGGAGCCACTGGTGGCTTCTGAAGCTCCCGTGTTTGGTGTTTCTCCGGCCTCTCCCATCTCCAGGTGCCCCTCTTACCTTCAGTTGGCTGCCAAGCCATCCCTGTGAGGAAGGAGGTACCCGCCAGGGCAGGAGGTCCAGCATCCCCTCCCTTGGACTCTCTGTCCCTGTGCTCCTCAGAGCCCTGAGCTCCCCACCATGGTGCCTGCAGGTAGCAGGAAGGGACGTGACATGGCAGGCACCCTCCCAACCCAGGAGGCAGTGTAGATTAGTGAGTGGGAAGAGTAGTGTTCCTAGATTTCACCATGTCTCCTGTCAGCTGCTGGTGGTCGTGGCGATGGTGGTGTGCACGTGCGCTCTAAGTTCATGCATGGAGGTGCCTGTCACACACAGCTGTCGTCAGGATGGAATCAGTGCTGCAAGTGCTCCGTTGGGAGCCAAGTGCCATGGACAGTTCACTGGCGGAGCTAGCAGTCTTGGCCCTCCATCATGGAGGTTGCTCCGACGTGAACTTTGACCCTGCCTCAACTCTTCAATTCATAGTTTCAGATACTTACGAATTACTTCCTTTAACAAGTCCGTTGTTGGTAATAATACTTATCATGAGAGCTACTGCATGCATTTAACACCTACTATTGCCAGGTCCTATAGTAGACACACATCAGAAATGGTCTTCTTTTGGGGGGAGCACCTGGCTGGCTCCATCGGTTGGGCGGCTGACTTGATTTCAGCTCAGGCCATGATCTCAGGGTTGTGAGATTGAGCCCCGTGTTGGGCTCTGTACTCAGTGTGGAGTCTGCTTGGGATTCTTTCCTTCTCCCACTCCCTCTGCCCCTCCTCCTGCTCTCACACACACGTGCTCTCTCTCTCAAATAAATAAATAATTTTAAAAAAAGTGGTCTTTTGTCTTCACAGCAGCCTATAAGGAAGTAATGTTACCTCCATTTTATACAAGAGCAACTTGAACCTTTCTGAGGCAACATCACACACCCAGGAGTTCTGGAAGAGCCAGGACCGGATCTGATCATACTGGCTACTGTCATTAGGGGCATTCCTACTCCTGCAGAAGGCTCCCTGCCTCCCTGAAGGCCATTGCTATGTGCTGCATCAGGGTGTGCTGCTCATGGGGACAGGCAACCTTTTAAAGTTGATTTTTTTTTATTTATTTTTTTATCTTCTTTTATTTTTTTTCATCTAAGTCGCTCTCGGAACCCTTCAGACCATGTGCTGACTGTGGCCGTCACCCACCATCCTTCTTCCACATTACAGAATGTCACCCAGCCCAGCATGACCCGCAGGCTGTAGTTTTCTGACTCCAGGCCTGTTTTATTTATGCAATAGTGCTCATTAGCTGTCTCTACATATGTCGGGCTATATTTGTGGATATGAAAATAGAACCTTTTAAGAAATACCTTTTTGAAGCCCCCAAACATTAGGCTTATGCTTAAACCTGTGTAGATTTCTTCAGTACTTGTGACATTTCCTGTTTGCATTTGCACAGCTTGGAGAGCAAATATACTTTGATGGGTTACAGATTTATTTTCTCTTCTCTTCCCTCTCATGTCTTAGCTCATCTGGGCATTGCTTTTTTAAAAGGAGCAAAACACTTATTTGAATCTGTTACTTGTCTTTGTATCAAGTTTTTTAAGAAATGCTTTGGCGGAGAAGAGCACACACCCTAGGTGAGACACCCCTGGATTTGAGTCCTAGCTTGCTCACTTTCCAGCGGCAAGCCTCGGGTTCTTTGTCTGTGAAAGGCATGAGCTATGCAAAAGCACTATGGGCCTGGCATACAGTAGGTGCTCATGGCAAGTGGATTCCCTCTCCTGTAGATGAGGTAGCATCCTGCAAAAATGAAATCCTTTCCTGGAGAGTCTTTTACAACCTTCAGTAAACACTTAGCAAGAACCTTTTATGTACTTAATATTGAATTGAGTCAATTAGTAATTTTTTGCCATAAAGGAGGGAATCATTTTTAACGTAGGTAATAATTTATACATATATACATTGAACTATATTATCCCCACAAAGCCAGCTATCCACCAACATTTGGAAACTGTTCTAAAATTAGAAATTGGCATCCATAGGAGTTGACAAACCATGAAGAAAATTCATCTGTGTGGAGGAAAGGAGAAACTAAAGTAGGCTCAGCCTCTCAGTAGGTTCTTACTGAGAATTGACAATAGGAATTGGATTCATTTCAAATTATTTTGGGTAGCAGAGGGTCCATGAAAGAGGTGGGTGCAGGAATGGATGATTAGAGAGTGCGGTTGAGCTGCTTTTACCTTTTTTTCTATTCTTTTCCTCTTTTGATTTTCTTTTTACAGAAGGTCTCAAACCACAAAATATCAAGCAGCTAGGAAACTTAACACAAAGCACCACATTTCTGTGGCCCACTGTAGTCCAGATTTTGAATAGAAAAGTCAGATTATTCAGAAGTCAGTGTTCTTTGGGGAGCACAAGTCTGGCCACAGTGCTGCCCGTCTGCCCCCTGTGGAGGTTCCCCAGGGGAGCCCGTGCATCTGTCTTTCCCATTTCCTCCTTTGATTTGTGCGCTAGACAAGTTGCTTGGTGAGCACCTGCTGACTGAGGCCATGAGGGGGTCTGCTGTTGTAGGGCAAGTATGGGACAGCTGATACTGGGCACATTCCCAGGCCCAGCTCCACGCCCCCGACCCCAGGATCACTCTCCTGGTGGAAAGGGGAGCCTCCAGGTTAGACAGCCGGGAGTCCTTCTGATAATCTTAGCCAACATGGGTTCATTGTGCAGCAGTGAGTTTGAACACCTTGTTGCATATGGCAGCGTAGCAAACCCACCAGCTCCTTTGAGAAACTGTTCTTTGATCAGAGCTGTGACCTCTGGGTATTGGGAGCACTGAGATTTCCTTCTCCTTCCTTTGAACCCCAGCCCAGGCCAGCCCCTCCCCCCCCATTCTTTAGCTGCCTCCAGTTCTTGGCAGAGAGAACTGAGAACCCCATTTTGCTAAGATCCCTGGGATCTGCATATTGGTCTAGACTCCTTTGAAGATTCCAGCACCTCCGTGGAAATTAATTTTAAAACCTCTATTGCACGATCAGTCGAGCCACAGTTTGAAAAATACTTTACGTAAAAATTCTTGTTCAGAATGTAATTGTTTGCAGTAAAGGATATGAACTATCTTGGAGAGTAACGTAAAGATGATGAACATAATAAAGATAGGAAGGTGGTACATATCTAAAGATTTAAACCCCAGCAACACCTCATCCGTTGTCAGTAGCCTCTAAAGAGAAAGAGATTTTCTCCTTGGGTGGCAGGGAAAGTTGCCGTCTCACGACACACACCAAATGGGTGGGGATTGTCCTCTGTTGCCTTGCCACTGTTGTTTGCTCTGGCTGCCCAACAGGGAGAAGGGGCCCCGGAGGGGGGTCAGAACCTAGGAGGGCTGATGTCAGCAGGAGACAGGGAAGGAGAGAAATATGAGGAAGAAGTCGTAGGCCATGCTTTCTGGACATGAAGTCCTGGACAGAAACCCCGGGAGGGATTGAATTCTGAGCGAAACCAAGGGTGAGTGGGAGAAGCACTCTGAGCGATGCTAGCAATCAGGCAAGGGCTCAGAGGCAAACGACCAGAGTCAGGGGTGGGAGGGCTGCCCATTGTATTGATTTCTTTAAAAAGCTTGCTCTAGGAGTACTTTTTAAATGTATTTATTAGAACACCTGAATTTAAACACCATCGCCAGTGTCCATTCTGTTTTGAAAATAGAAGCTCCTGGGCGCCTGGGTGGCTCAGTTGGTTAAGCGACTGCCTTCGGCTCAGGTCATGATCCTGGAGTCCCGGGATCGAGTCCCACATCAGGCTCCCTGCTCAGCAGGGAGTCTGCTTCTCCCTCTGACCCTCCCCCCTCTCGTGCTCTCTGTCTCTCATTCTCTCTCTCGCAAATAAATAAAATCTTAAAAAAAAAAAAATAGAAGCTCCTTTACTGAGAGACTTTTCTAGAAATAAACAAAACTATATGCCTGAGGAGAAACATATCAGCCCTGCCTCTGTTATAAAAGGTCTCTCACACTGTCATGTTGGACTTAAACAAGTGAACTTCTGGGTGGTCTTTTGAAGAAGTCTGTTAGGTTCTGTGCTCTTGTTCAAAATCAGGCAGCATGCCTCTTGCCCCATGCGATTTGGTAGACATATCGTATTATGCTTTGGGACTACTGGGATATCTTGCCTCTTCTAGAGCCTTTTAACCATACTCTAGTAGTTTCTTTTGGAAGTGAAATGAGCAGTCTCAGCTCATCCTTGTATGGAGCATCACTGGTTGGTCAGTCTGCAAATGATCAGACCCAGGCAGACCGGATGGGGCTGGGAGGGAGAGCTGGGTAATCCTGGGCTTAGCGACTTGCTCCCGTGCCACTTGGTCCCTTGGGGGCTCAGGTCCTGTTTGCCTCCCTACACACCTACCGACTTTCAAGCAGGTGGTGGAGCTCTGTTCTAGCCCCTTGGCACAAGGTACAGAAGCTGCAGTACCCACACACCCCAGCCCCTGGCTCAAGGGGACAGGATGATTCTGCAGATCACCTGAGCTCAGCAGCCTTTGTGCCGCCAGGCGCAGGGCCAGGTGCTGGGATGGGGGCAGCAGGCATCAATAAGCCCTGAGCACTGCACTCTGGTTCACCACCTGTGGGGAGAGATAGACAGATGCTTACAACAGCATGTGATGAGGGCAGCCACGGTCAGTGGTCACGAGGTAGCCCAAAGGAGGCCATGTCCAGAACCCTTCCTGAAAGAGGCAGCATCTGAGCTCATTTGTCTGCAAGATTCAGTGCTTTGGGAGTGTAGCCATTTAGAAGGGATTTTTTATTGGGCACCCATGCTATACTGAGGGGTATCAAGAAGACTCCAGCAGGGCTCCTGCCAGGGGCACTAAGTCTTGCAGGTAACGTAAGGTGAGGTGGAGGCATGGCACTAGAGACTAATCTGGAGGCATGTGTCGGCTCAGGCAGAGGAGTCTGCATGTCAGGCCCAGAGGATGCAGAAGCATGGAGGCATGAGGCAGCGTGGCATGTTGGATGGTTCGAGATGGCAAACGTGGGGGTTGGGCACAGGATGTGAGACGGGGGGCCAGCAGGCTGGCAGTTGTGCAGCTGAGGCAGGCTGGCTGACACATGCAAGAAGGAGTTTGCTGAGAAACCACCTGGCCTCCCAGAATGGGCAGGAAGATGGGCGTCAGCCTTGGGCACGTTGTAGGACCAGGGCAGCCCCAAGGTAGGAAGTCGCCATGGGGAGGGGGGCACTGGCAGAGAAGGTGATGTCAGCTGCTCTCCGACGGTGTGACCCTTGCTCAAGGGTCTGAGTCTGGCAGGGGTGTCAGTGGCCTTGCCCTGGTCACACAGGCCCCTGATTGAAATGCCCCCAGACCACATCCAAAGCGCAATAGGTGTTTTTAGTACAGAGTTGAAGCTGGAGTGGAGAAAGGGAAATGAATGCTGGGCAGTCAGAGCCCCAGCCTGTCCCCTAGTAAGAATGAACAGAATCCATGTAAAGAGCCTACCCCCATCATCTTTATCTTTCTCCACATTTCACCTGCTGCCCTGAATGTCTTCAGGACCCACATTTCTTGGGGGGCTGGGAATAGAGAACCAGCCCAGGTGCCTCAGAGGATGGGTCCAAGAATATGAAGGACAGCAGTTCTCAAGCTGTTTGGTTTGGGACCTCTTTATACTCATAAAAATTGAGAACGCCAATGAGCTTTTGTTTATATAGGCCATAACTATCAATGTCAACCATAATAAAAAATGAAACAGCACATTTTAAAATAGTTTATTGTGCATTTTAAAATAATTGTCATAAGCCTATTACATGTTAATATACATAACATTTTTAATGAAAAAAATAACTTTTTTAAATAAAAAAGATTTAGTGAGGGAAGTAGCGTTGTTTAAAATTTTGTCATTCTCAATGTCTGGTTTAATGGAAAGACAGCTAAATTCTTGTATCTGCTTCTGCGTTTCAGTCTGTTGTGATCTATTGTTTAGTTGAAGCATATGACGATGATCTGGCTGCACGCAGGAAGATTTCGTGGATCCCCCAGAGGGTCTCAGGGAACCCCCCAGGAGTCCTCAGCCCACACTTTGAGACCTCTATTTGTAGATAGGGTGGGAAAGCCCTTTTAGACTGTGGGGTGCTGGTTGTTCCCCAGGTGGGCACCCTCTCCAGTTACTGAGCTCCATCCTTTCCTATCTGCCCCTCCCCCCCGCCCCCCTGCCCCGAGGGCCCGGGCTATTTTGGGACCATGGTCCACTCTTTGTGTTTCCCTTTGGGAAGCTTGGTGGTGTGCAAGATCCCCTTTTACCTGCCCTTTGCCACCCTGGACTCATTCTCCTTCTGACTCCATTTCTCCTATCTCTTCTGCTCTGAGCTCCGTTACCTGCCTGCTCACTGCTGCCTACCACAGCTTCTCCTGGCACCTGCATAGGGAGCCCACGGCTTTAGATGGCAAAGGAGGTCAGGATCCGAGGACGAGCCATTGTACCATTTGGGTGCCAGTCTCACGTACCCTTGGAACCCTTTCTGAGCTGCCACGTAGAATCTAGTTGCTGGCAGGGGGCCTCAGGAGCCTCTCACATCCCCTTCTTCCCAGGACAGCACCCCTGTCACAGGATTCAGCCTCATTCAGTGGGCACCACGGCCTCCCTCCCAGCCCTGCCCCTGCCCCTCCCCTCATCAGCGCTGCAGTTTCCTTTTTGCTTTCCTTGGTTGCTCTTTGGCTTAATAGGCTATCAGCTAGAACTTGTTGGAGAATTGTTCTTGTTTCTCTAGCATGAGGACTATTTATCCTCCATAAAGTTTGATGAAAACCCTCTGTCCCGAGTCTCAAATTTGGTATCTGCTGTGGGTGTGAGCTTTATACGCACTCCTGGTCATTATGCTGTGTGTGGATCAGCACGGGAAAAGGGGAAACCATCCACCTGAGAATCAGCCAGATGCAGCAGTCCAGATGCTTTAGAATGGCAGCCAGGCAATGCCTCTCAGTGACCGTGTAACCTCAGGCAAGCGATTTACTCTTGCGTCATTTTTTTTTCACGCTATAGAGTAGGGCTGTTAAGGAACGATTCCTACCTTACAGCACCGTCCTAAGGATTAACAACCCAGCCCAGGACGAGTGCCTAATAAGTGGTAACTTCCAGCAGTATCACTACTGTTACTGCTCTCTTTTCTTTCACTCAGATTGCTTGCTTGCCTTCTTGAGTTGAGCACCATTGTTTGCACCAGTCACTGTGGATGTTCTGGTGATGTCCCGGTGTCAGTTAGGAGTTCGAGAAGATCCAAGTTGGCCCCTGTACAAGGGGCTCTAGGTCACTACTGCTCTCCCTGTGTGAAGGCCCAAGAGAATGGGTCCCAGAAAAATTCACTGGGTTGCCCTGGGCTGAACTGAGTCCTGAAACCAGGCCTTGTAACTCTTGACCATTCAGTCCCAGTGGATTTCCAAGGACTCCAGACTCTGATCAAAACATTAGTGATGTCCACGGGGTAGTGGTGTGCCGGGGGCATCCTGGAAACCCTGTGCAGTGGGCCACTTTGGACCATTCACTGAGCTAGAGATGCCTGGGCAGGCAGCCATGCAGTTCACGGTGCCCACCCAGCTGCGGCAGCTTTGGAGCTGAATAAAAATCACGAGCACAGAAGCATGAGCCTGACTAAGCATGACCAAGTGTGAGCCTGGTCAGGAACTGCTAGTTGCCAACTCAGGATCCATTCTGATGTCTGATGTTAGAACTCTAGTTTTATTTGGGGTGGTAGATACTCCTGCTAACATCCACTTCTTAGCCTCTCTGCAGCGGAGGGTGGCCCCATGACCTCATTCTAGCCCAGCACTTGTGAGTATGGGATGTGGGGGGCCACAGAGAGGGCTCCCCTCAGCTGGAGTCTTCCCTTCTTGCCTCTCTTTGGCCAACTGAAGGATGGATATGGTAGAGCCCCAGCACCCTTCTGTCAAGTAATACCAGAGACCACACAGGATGCTAGAGCAGAAAGGTAGAGGGAGCCTGAGCCCCTCTGTTAACACCGTTGGGACTTCCTGCATCTGGCTTCCTTTATAAGAGAGAAAAGGACTTCCATGTGGTTTGAGCCACTGTTACTGTAGGTGTTCTGTTATCTGTAGCTGAATCTAATCCTATCTGATAAAGAACCCCTGGAAACATTCTGTTATCTAACATCAGAGCTAAGGCATAATTAAGAATTCCCCTTCTGTTGCACCTAATTGTATTTATCCATTTAACCATTCCTCATTCAGCAGATATTGAGTTACTCTTCTGTACCAGGTACTGTGCCAATGGCTGCATTCCAATTAATATTGCTGAAATTAATCAGAGACATTTCCCCAGCATGCCCTACCCTGCTGCATGCAGGCTTCTTAGGAGCTGTGTGTCTCACACGCCATAGGACCTCCTGGAGGCCACAGGGCATGTGGAGGGGGCAGAGCCCAGCAGAGAGAGGCAGGGTATCTCTGGGTTCCTAGGGACTAAGGAGGAGATACAGCCCTCCCATCCGGGCAGTGCCAGGAGACCTCACCAACACTGGCAGGGCACTGATACACCTGCAAACGTCAGTGGTCTCAGAGCCCCAGTGCTCAGTTGCCCTTGGCTTCTGCTCCTTTCATGAACTCCCATTTAAGGGGGTCAGGACTGCTAGGCAGGGCTGGGGGGAAGTAGAAGAACCCTGGGGAAGACTGGAGGGGGTTGGACATTTCAGCTACCCAGGAGAAAGAGTGTGATAAAAGTTAGTAGGAAAGTCATGTGGCCACCCAAGTTTTTACCTGGGGATAGGAGACAACCCTTGTCTCCCAGGTAAACTTAGCAGGATGATGGAGACAAAAGTAGGTATGCTTTCTATGTGCATCCCAGGAGTTGTGCCTACTCTGCCCAACTCAGGGCAGGGCTGTGTTCTTTCCCCGTGGAGATGCCTTTGCACAGGACCTGAGTTGGAGTTGGTCCTGCATGCCTGGAAGTAACCTCATGGATCAGCTCGGACTCCGCTCCAGGAAGGAAGTGGACACGTCAGCCCCTTGTCACTGTGCAGTGCCCAGCCATGGGGAGATCAAAGCATGGTTCTCACGGGGAGGCATGGTAGCTCAGCAACGTGGCAGTGCTCTGGGTCTACTCTACCCTGATGTGGAGACAAGGGAAACAGGATGCATAGCTTGCAGGGGGCCGGCTGCCCTGTAGAAGCAAGGTAACCAGCACATTCTAGCACGGAGGGGCACACAGCACGGTGGAGGAAATAAAAGCCCGGAGTGACTAATGAGCTCTGCAGACCAGTGAAGGCTGCTTGAAAGAGGTCGTGTCACAATTAACTGTAAAGAAAATCTAGGAATTAGCCCTGTCAAGGCACAGCAGCATGAAGCAACTCTGCAGGGCAGAAGGTGTGATGTGGGGTGCAAGGGGCCCAGAGCAAGGCTGCGAGGGCACTAAGGGGTACAGGCTTCATCCTGGAGGGGATTGTGGAGGCAGGGCCAGGGTGTCCGAAAGGTCACTGTGCCAGTTGTTGGGGGGCCGGGCTAGAAACTGCTGGTCAGTAGGCTCTGCCTCCATCTCCTCAGAGGACGAGGTTTGGCAGGGCCCGGACACCAGTCACTGCCACGGCCGTATTCCAGCCTGAAAGAGGTGACCTGCTCTGGGCCTTGGTGGCTCAGGAACTCGTTGCTCCTCGGCTCCCGGCCGGCTTGAGTGGGCCGTGTCTGTCCTACCTGTCTCTGCACGTGGCGGACACACGTGGCTGCTGCACTGGTGAACCACCTGGGGACCCCATGTTCCCGTCTGTGCCCGCCTGGGACCCTTGCGGCAGGACATCCCACACACCACCTCTGTATTCTTTGCCTCTGCCTTTCTACACCTCCCTCCTGCAGCCTGCCCGGAGCCGAGGGACTGCCTCCATGAGTGTTAGGGACATCATTTATAGGAAGGAGTCTGTCACCGCAGCAACCCCAGCCAACGGCCGGTGTCGGGCCTGCAGTCTCCGACTGGGTCCACAGAAGGCACTGCAGCGAGAGCGACTGGTTGGCCCCCGCTCATGTTGGCGGGTTTGCTGGTAATGCAGGAGGAGGGACCAGCAAAGTGGCTGGAGCAGCCGGCCCTGGGCTGCCAGTGAACCAGGCAAGCAGATAGTGTGGGCAGGCTCTGGGTCAGGCCACAGGCTCCTCACAGCTGCTGTTTCTCCTGCATCCTGCGTAGCCCACGTGTCCAGGGCCCGTCGGCCGGACTTTGCAGTGACCCCAGAAATGCTTGGCTCATTGCTGGGGCTTCCCTAAATCATGTGCCAGCTGCTTGGGAAATGGGTGGATTTTTCTGTGTGACTGGGAGAAGCCCTGCTGCCAGCGGGGGAGCTGGGAGTTGTCGGCAGTTTGGAGAGATATTAATAGCTGAGCAAGGGCTGAAGGTTGGACAGCGTCCCAGGCATGCGCTCGCCCCTCACAAGCAGCAGCGCTCAGGGGCAGCTCTGGCTTCCCTCCTTGACTGCTGTGGGCCTGCCTAGAGGACCTACAACATGGGAGCCCTGGCTCCTCGAGGCCCCCTAGCAGTGGCAGAATGGGGGGAGGAGGTGGGAGAGGCCCTGGCCCCCCCGCCACATACAAAGCAGTGCCCCTGCACTTCTGTAATGTGACAGGCTTCTAAGTAAAAGTCCATTGGACAACAGCTCCTTAGTCCAAGTTTGAAAGCCACTGGGTTAGACATTCTCTGAGAACCCTTCTAACTCCGCATTATAAGATGTTATGATGCGTTGTATAACTTAGTAACTTACATCTCTTTTGGCACTTTGATTTTTCCAGATGTACTTCCAAGCAGTGGTTTTTAGCCAGTCTTTTTTCTATCCCTAACTCACCTCATGACCCCTCTCCATAAGGAGCAGTGTCTCACTCTGGATGGGGTTGCCGGGGAGCTGGGAGAGGCTATGGAGATGGGAAAGAGCTTAGTATAGATGGAGGTGAGGGGCTTTTTAGGAAGTATCAAATGGGATTGCAGTTTGGCTGGGGTAGGGGGTGTGGGGGGTGGGGAGAATGGGATGGGGTTAATTTATTTAGCAGCTGCTATGTACCAGGCACTGTTCTGGGTGCTGGGGAGTTAGCCATAAACAAGACAGTGTCCTGCTCTCCAGGAGACAGAATGTCAGGTGCTGGTAAGTTGAGGACAGTAAGGGGTGTGTGTTAGGAAGAGCTGGGGAGTGTCTAATCAGCTAGGTCTGTGCTGGCTAGAAAGGGACCTTTCTTACATGGAGGACCATAGGGGAAGGGAGGGAAAACTGAAGGGGGAGAAATCAGAGAGGGAGATGAACCATGAGAGACTATGGACTCTGGGAAACAAACGGGGTTTCAGAGGGGAGGGAGTGGGAGGATGGGGTAACAGGGTGATGGGTATTAAGGAGGGCATGTGTTGCGATGAGCACTGGGTGTTATATGCAACTAATGAATCATTGAACACTATATCAAAAACTAATGATGTACTATACAGTGGCTAACTGACCATAATAATAAAAAAGAAAGAAAGAAAGAAAGAAAGGGACCTTTGAGCTGAGAATTGAATGAGAAGGTGGCACTCATTGGAAAGGTCTGGGGGAGCTGACCTGGGCCAGAACTCTGGAAAGGTCTTCCAGCAGAAGGGTGAGCTAACTGAAAAGGCCCTGGGGTGGAAATGAACTTGCATGTGCACAGGGCAGAGAGAGGCCAGTGTGGCCAGAGCCCAGTGGGAGGGGCGCCAGGGCGAGGCCAGCCAGAGGAGAGGTCCAGTGAGCAGGCCTCCGTGGCTGATGGGAGGCAGCTGGGCTGTCGCTCTGAAGGAGTGGGACAGTGGAGGTGGTCGCTGTGAGGAGGTAGAACCAGTAGGGCAAGTCTGTCGAAGGGAGGACAGAGTAGTTGGCCCTTGTTTAGTTCAGGTACACGAGCAGTGGCTGGCTGGGTTCGGGAGAGGATGGTGAAAGGTGGCTGGATGTGAAATGTGTTTGAGGTTAGCGTGACCAGATTCACCAGTGGGTTTGAAGAGCTGGATTAGAGAGAGGGGCAGAATCAAGGAAGGCTTTCAGCTCTTGTCCTGAACTGCCGTGTACACAGGAAAGGAAGGGACACTTAGGGGCGAGGGTGTGGAAGTGACAGTGCTGCCCTAGCCCCCAAGCATTCAGAAGTCCCGGGGTGGCCCCGTATTTGGGGGCCATGAAATCTAAGCCTTAGGGCATTTGGGAAGCAAGTGTGCTTGTGGCTGTGCTCGAGAGCCCTTGAGAGACATCCTGTGGTGCCTGGGGCTTGGACATAGCAGGGAGGCCTGGGTCTGGGCTGCCCCTGCTCTGAGCCAGACTTGAGGGGGCGCCCTCTGCCCTGTTCCAGCTCACCCCTTCTCTGGAGGACTGCCATCACAACCTTCTCGGGGCCAGCCTGGACAAGCTCCACTCCAAAATGGGGCCCTGTTTTTGCACACTCCTGCTACTCTGTCAGGGTGAGCCACCCATTCTTCAGTTGAACAGCAATATCCCAAAGAGACTACAAAACCCAGTACAAAAGCCATGAAAACTTCATAGCCAGGCTAGGATTCTGACCCTTAGCTGTCATTAGCCTCATCTCTGACTGTCCAGAACATTCTTCGGTAGCATCCCCAGCATGCCAATGATCGTTCCCACCGTAAGATGCTCACAGCTTCAGAATGTAGTTTGTTTCTTTGCTTGAGAGCTCTGATAATTAGAGCTTTCTCTATGTTGGGCATCCATGGAAATTCCCTGAATGGTTCTGCCCTCTAGAGGTACAGGTCTGTCCCTATCCAAATCCAGCCTTTGAGATGGTGAAGATGACATTGAGACCTCTTGCCTTCTCTGTGTAATCGACTTTCTCCAGACCCCAGCCCCTCGTTCTCATTTTCATAGGAGACATGGGTTCTAGAAACATTTGTGATCCTGGTCCTCGCCCACCTTAGGAACCATCGTAGTTTGGTCCTCTTAGATTCGAGACTCACACATGAATTCAGTTTCTGCTATGTCATACAGAGCGCCCCTTCCTCGCCCCTGAAATTTCCAACTTCTGTGTTGCCTGTCTTGGGGGAAAGTGCTGCTGATGGGGGAGATCTTCTTTTTCTCAGACAGCTTATTGCCTGCAAGTCTCTTCAGCTGATTTGCGCGTAATTGAATGATCTCTAAGCCTTGAATAGAGCAGTGTGTAATCATTTGGATCCCTGGGTAAAGGAGGTTTCTTCCCTCTGCACTCCAACTTTGAGGTATCTCATCACCCTGAGTAGCTCATTCATATTCTCCAGCTCGTCTAGCCCCTGGGGACTGGTGCTGCTGCTCGGGCCTACCTGGGATGAGGGCAAGGCAGACATCGAGCATGCCTAATAGTTCCCATTTCTTGCTCAGGAGTTGCTATCATGGCCATTGATCCAGTGAGCCCAGGTTCTTTGTTATTCCCAAAACTAAGACAATTCCAGGGTGGTGATAGCACGGCTCCAAATTGGGAGGGGTGGAGTCTGTGGGGAGCCTGCCCAAGGAAGGTCCCTCCAGAGCCAGCAGGGGAGGTCTGCCTGGGGACAGACACTGAACTCCCCTAAGGGGAGGTGGTTTAAGGCACAGCTTTTGGGGTACTGGGGAGCCCATCAGACTCCCCTTCAGCAGAGGGAAGATGTGGTGCCTCTCCTAGCATCTGTGCAGCCTTACTCCTAGGTCAGGGGGAGAGGCTACCCCCAAATAGGTGCCTTAAAACTGTGGGAGAAGTGACCCACTCCTGGTGGGGGGTTGGGAGGAGACATGCTCTGGATGTCCAGGTACCAGTGAGTGGACAGGAGACGGTGACCGTCACAGGAGGGAGTCCTACCCCGTGATGGTCCTGCCCTGGGCTCATCGCCACCACCACCAAGGGAGCAGTGAGCATACTGCCCAGGGTGCTGCCCAGAAAGAGCTAATGGGTTTTGGGGAGGCTAAGCCTGGAAGGGTCTTGATAAGACTCGTGTCCAGCTAAGGGCTTTTTGTTTGTTGTTTTGCAAGATGTATGTGGCAGTGCCGCACAGCCAGGCAGGAGAGGCATCAGGGCTGTAATTCCAGCGTGAGCCCAGACCCGGAGGCACTGCAGAGACATGGGAACAGTAGGTGCTTTCCACTCATTTATGTATTTAATTTAAAAGTCATGTGTACACATGAGGAGACATGCAAGACCGCGTAAAACTGAGCGCCTCTTTTCTGCCAGCCCTTCATCCCGCTTGCCAGAGAGCAGCCACCGTTAACCCCTTCTTGTCTAGCCTTTAAACCCATTTTAATGCATATTCAAGCATATATTTTACCCAAATGGAATCATACAATATTGTTCTGCAGCTTGCTTTTTTTCACTTTAATAATACGTCTTAGAGTTCTTTCTCTGTCGGCTTCTATAAACCTTTCTCATTCTTGTTAATGATTGCATAGCTACAATCATAGATTCTTTAAGCTGGAAAGAACCTTCAAATCAATGTGATCTAATTGCCTCATTTTGCCACAACCTGGAGAGGTGAGGTGACTTGCCGGAGGGCACAGGGAGTCAGTGAAAGGGAAAGATTCCTCCGAGAGCTGTTTGGAAGGAAGAGCTTCCCAAGGGGCCGGGTATCGGGATGACAGATAGGCATGACCACTCCTAGCTGGCTGCGTCTTACCAGCAGCGTCCTCTCCATCCATCATTCTGGACTGTTGGCAGCAGGGGGAAGGGCGGGAAGACAAAGCCTTTTGGTGGGGGAGAGGAAATGACATCCCATCTGCACATGCTGGTGTTCAGTTCACAAGATACTTAAGTGGAAATGTCATCTCGGCCAGTAGAAATGGGAGTTCAAGTTCCAGTGATAAGCCCCCTGCCTTGATCAGTAGGAGACACCACCCATCATTTGGAGAGCAAGCATTTCCTTAGAAGTCCCTAGATCTCCAGTGTGTTCTTTGCTGTAGGTCTTGTTAGGCATCGAAGCAGAGCTCAGTGGCAGGAGGCTGTGACTCGTGTTGGCACCAAACTTGTCCCTTTGCTGTATTTGCTGACCCCACCTGCCACTGCTGCTTCTGGCCTCCGGCATCCTACCTTGTCACGTAGGTGAGGAATGAAAGAAAGCCTTCTGAGGGAGCTCCTGGCTGCATGTGTGTAATAATGCGGTAACCCTCACTTAGGACAGGTCAGAAGGTGAGACCTTCGGCCTCAGAGGTACGTGAGAACAGGCATTTATACGTTAGCGAGCTTTCTGCTTAGCAGTGCGCAGGTGAGAGCTGAGAAGCCGGCTAGTCCCACCCCAAGGGTGGGTGTGTACCCCAGAGCTGCCCGTTCCCTTGCCAGGACTGCAGACTAGAAAGGGCACATCTTCCTGGAACATCAACTTTATGTGAAGTTTTGGGGGGAGAAATGCCATTTTTATATTAAAGCAAACACTGCTTTTATGGAATAGCATGGAAAATTCAAGTTACCTTTTAAGATAAAATAAGTAATTTCAGAGTAATTTTATTTTTCCTTGCCTCGGGCAACTTCCAGCTTTACCCCCTAGACCCTGGAAGGCATGTGTTCTCTCTTCTCTGCTATCTGGGACTTTGTTGAAGCATTAGAACCAGGAAATTGGCAGGGCCCTAGGCAGCTCCAGCTGGGGTCTCTTTTTCCGTCTGTGTTGGACTGGGTTTGCGCCTTCCTGACCAGCTTCTCACAAGCTCTGCTCTGTGTTTGCTCTGAGCTCAAGTGTTTCTCTCCCAGGCTTTGTTTCGCATTGGCCCCAACCCACCCTGATGACTTCCTCTTGTGTGACCGCCATCACCACCGGCCAGGCTGAGGATTGGCTGCCCTTTTGTCCTATCAGCTAGAGCGAGGAATTCAGGGCCATTGGGTACAAAACCTATTCCCTGAGGCCTCTACTTCTGGAGGGGCAGGGTGGGCCCATTGAACCTGGAAGGGAACATAGACCAGTAAGTGTGTGGTGGTTCTAGTCCAGCCAGCTGTGGCACAGAGGAGAATGGGAGACTTCAGAAGGGAGAGTTGATGAGTGTGGTGGGCATCTTTCCCTGATGGGTTCTCGCCCCACAAGAAACTTTTCCCCTAGTGAGAACTCTTGGGCAGGCTCACTTTCCTCATATCCATCCAGGTGGAAAAATGTCCCTATTAGCCACGCCTCGTGGTCTGAACAGTACCTTCTACTGCCGTGGCCCAGACTGCCATCTAAGATGGTTATCTCCCCAGAAGTGTGGTCAGTTCAGCCCCCCTGCATGGCCGTGTCCTGGAGAAGGGGACAGGAGCTGAAGGAGGGCTAGAGGAACAGAGCATCACGTGGGAGAGAGAGTGGCGCCCACTCTCACCCGGGACCTGACCTGACAGACACATCCTTCCAGTAGGGCTGTTGTCTCTGTTCAGCGAGGACAAGCTGGCACTGCTTCGGGAACCATTAACCCTCGGTGTCTCTAAGCGCTGTGAGCGGGGCAGGCTACCTGCATAGGAGCGTCATGGTTTTCAGCAGACAGCAACTCTGGAATACTTCTCTCCTCTTAGGTATATACAGTGGTGCTGCTAAGGGTTAATGTGCTGGAGAGGGGTGCTTCTTTTTTAACTAGGTCATCACCATGAGCAGAGCAAGCTTGCCTTTTCCCCTGATTTGGTCCTGTTTATTCTTTCCTGGCTTTTTAACTGCAGGGCGTTTTTACTCTCTGTTATCTGATGGAGAAAGTGTAGCCATTTGATGGTTTGAAGAGCCAGACAGACCTGGGTTTATATCTTGCCTCGTCTACTCACTGGCTCCGTGACCTTGGACACTTTCTTCATCTCTGAATGTTTTCTCATCTATAAAAAGGAGATGATGTTCCCGGACATCTCTAGCTGATGGAATTTGATGAGATCGTTTGCAGTTGGTTTTGAGAACCTCTAGCCATTCTTTCTTTCATTCTGTCCCCCTAGGGCCTTTGGCATGCCATTTGCTCTGCCTGAAATGTCCCTCCCATCCCTTCCCCCAGCTCACCAGTGTCTCGGGCTCAGCTTAGGCTCTGCAGCACGGAAGCCTTCCTGAGTGGACAATTCTGGTGTTTCTACCAAGTAGGATTGTGGCGTTGGTGAGACCTCCATGACCCTGTCTGTCTGTGGCATAGAGAACACAGAAAGTTACAGGGTTCCAGTAAAGATTACCTGTATTTGGAGAGCACCCTATAAAAGCCTTTCTCTGGAGTATTCCGCTTTGTTGGTTTTACAGTGACTGCCTTCACTAGACTTCCCACAGTTTCTGTCAGTTATGGGAGAGGAGCATCAGAGCTGTAGGGCCCAGCATGAGATCACCCCCTGCTCCTCGTCCTCCCAGCTGCCAGCTCCCACGCCCCTCGACTGCCCTTCAGAAGGGGGAACTCCCTGTTCTGGCCCCAGCAAAAGGGACATTTAAGAAAAATGTTCAAGTCTGTCTGATTTTGCTGCTTGCTGATACCTTCTGGGATTCCCTTTTCTTCACAACTGGGAAGTCACCTGTTAACAGACACGGTTACTTATTTATGGGCGCTAGCAATGTGCCAGGCACACATTCCCAGCGGAATCCTCTCAGCCACACCCCGCGGTGAGGTAGGCAGTATCGTTGTTTATACTTAGAGGTGAGGAATGTACAGCTCAGACAGGTTGCTTACTCACATGTGGTCGTGCAGGCCGCAAGCAGTGGGGCGAGGACACTAACCTGGATCCCTCTGATTCCAGAGCCAGTGGTTTCCGCCCCAGGGGAGCACAGTCTGCTTGACTATGAGGTAGGAACCACTCAAGTGCTGCTTTCACTACTTTCTACCCACCCCTTTGCACTGGCCCACTCGTACAATGCCTGCCTTCTACTTCTAGAACTTTCTGTCCTTAACCCTGTATTGAAGGTATTCACCTATGTAGCATGTCTCACCTGCTGGAGTGTCAGGTGCTTGAGAATAGTGTGGGATCTTAACTATGTGGGTTTTTTTTAATTACAATTCTCAATTGATGTATTTGTGTAATTATGAGCACAGAAAGGGTCCATATATTAACTTTAGCCCCCACACATGTTCATGCTTCTCTTCAAAGTTAAGAACGGAAAGGACAGTCTTGGAACCTACAGCAGACCATGGGGGAGGTGTGGGAGTGTAGCAGTAACACCATGTGCTGCGTTGACCACGGCTCTTCAGAGCTCTGGAGCCCCCACCCCACAAGGAAGAGGAGACCCATCTCACTGGGAAGGCGCTCTCTGCCATGGTCACCAGGATTGGCCCAGCTACTCAAGATAGGTCCTTAGCGTGAGACTGACTGTTCTTTAGAATAGGGAGTAGCCTCTCATCCCCTCATCTTTGCGAAGGTTTGTATAGTGTCTTGACCCCTCAGAGCATTACTCCTGGTAAGATTGCCACCTTTCCAGAGGACTCTGGGTTGATGTGCCTGCATCAGACTCAGCTCTCCAGCTGGCTTCTCTTTGATGTGTTTGATGTGGTGCCCCTCAGACACTTCACTTCAGGCTGATGGAGTTCCCATCCGCACCCTGAAGTGAGTGTCCAGGAGGCAGTCGGCAGCTGTGGAAGGACACCTGTGCACCCAGGTCTGGCTCTTCGCCCTGGTGTGGCCTGGTGTGGCATGCTACATGGGCACAGCCCCCTCCATCACCCGGCACTGGTAGGCCACTTCACAGCTCCTCCATAGGCTCCTGAGGTTGCTTACTCTTTTGCAGGAGGCTTATCTTCTCGTGTAGTCTCTTCTGTAAAAAGAGGTGACATCAGTGAGGTCTCCACATTACGAGTGATAAAAAACACAATCTAAATGCTCAATTTTAAAGAGAGAGGAGAGGAGTAGGGAGACCACCCAAAACTTCAGAGACAAATCTGGTTTTAGGCGCATCTCACCTCTGGTCACGAGAGATACCCCAATCAGCTCTGCTTCCCCAGGAGCATTCTGTTCTCAGGTTTCATCAGATGGCCCTTCCAACTTCAGGCTCATATCATCACAGCACCCACAGGAGTGGGTCACTTTCACACGAGTGGAGACAGAAGTGCCCTGATGGAGGTGCTTGACCCCAACTGCCCCCGAGGTGAGAGCATGGGGCCTCCCCACACCCGTCTGTGTGGCCAGTGAGGTGCCCACCCTCCCAGGCTTAGCCTTGGTCCCATGCAGCATCACCTGCCAAACCTGGGCAGCGACGCGGAGGGGGAGAGTGAGTAGATGCTGGGCGGTAGAGCGATAGCTGTCTGCTGCACCACTGACCACCTGATTGAGGATTTGGGCTTTCTGCCTCCACCAGGATGTTAATTGTGTTGTGATCACCACCACCAATCAGCATCCAGTTGTGTTGTAATCCCACCCAATGTTCGGAAACAAGGCCAGTGTATTTCTGAAACTCCTTATTCCTGGTGGATGCAATTACTTTGACTAAGATAAGATTCTTCTCCTGATGCCATCACAGATCACAGAGATGCACACAGGCAGAGCCTAACTGTGATGGGCCCTGCATCTGCCAACTCAAAGCAGAGCTTCCAACTCAACTTGCTGACAGTTTTATCTCTCAGAAGTTTGAGGAAGAAACGAGAGAAACTGTGCTGAGCCAGAAAGGATTAGAGCAGCAGAAGGAACACGGGAGCCTTGGGAAGCAGTGCTTATGCCGCCCGGAGGGGAGGCAGAGTGCCCAGGGACAACACCATGGGCTTCCAAAGAAGTCTGGAGCTGGGGGATGCAGGGGTGTCTGCAGACTGAGGACAGCCAGCTGAACCTTGATTCTTCTAAGGGAAGGAGAGGTTCTAAAACATGTCCCAGAAGCTTGCTGGCCTCCTGGCAAACTTTTCATTAGATTGACATAGTTACAGTTCCGGGCACGCCTTGCTAACAGCTGTGTGGGCTCCTGTGACCACCTCCTTTTAAAGAGTTGTATGTCTTTTGTGTAGCAAATACTTCGTGGCTACCTGTTCTGAGCATGATCCTTGTTCTCTGGAAGCTCCTAGTTTAGGAGGAGAAAAACTGCAAGTAGCCCCTAAGTCACCACCATCCCTCTCACCTGAATTTTGTGGTGGCCTTCACCATTGGTCTTCCTACTGCTCTTCTGCCCCCCTGTTCCCCCCCCACCCCCGCCCCAGCAGCATTGTAGTCCGCAGGTGACATCCCTGTCACGGGGAGTAAAGTGCAGCCCCATGTACTCTGTTCCACACTCCCCTCCTGCCGTCCTCCCCGGCCAAGACACTAGTCTCCCACACCTTTCTTTTTCTCTTCTCCTTTTCCTTTTCCCTTGTTCTTTCTGTTTTTTCCTTTTCTTTCCTTCTTACCTTTTTTTGTTTGTGTTTTCTCTATTGAAGTTTCTAGTACAGTTTAACTCCTCAGAGATGACTCTCCCTGCCCCTCTGAGGTGCAGAGGTGTGCCCCCACTTGGCTCTCCATCATCCTGCCCTGCTTGATTTCCTTTGTGCGCACGACAGCCACCTCCTTTACTTTCTTTTCTGTCTCCACGCTGGCCCATAAGCTCCTCAAGAGTGGGACTGTGCCTGTTCTGTTTGTTGCTCCCGTGTGATCTCATCCTAATTCATCACATCTGCAACAGCCCTGTTTCCAAATAAGGTCATATTCTGAGGTTCTAGGGGTTAAGACTTCAACATACGAATCTGGGAGGGCACAGTTCCCCTCATAGCATTGCGCATCTGTGAGGGTTATGTGTGTCAGATGCTGTGCTCATGAGACTAGGCCTCTGCTCAGACAACCTGCTCACAGCCTGGACGCATGAGGGTGCTGGGAGCTGGGGCCTCCCCAGGAATGTACCACCTCTTGTTTGGCCCCGTGACCATTTGTGCTCTTTTTAATGGTGTTTTCCTGTTGTCTCCTGCTCCATTCTGTCCATTCTCCCCATGTACTCAAGTAGCCTGCCTTCTCTGTGTGCTCCAGACTGCATTCCACCCTCAGGTCAGGCCCACCCTCAATCTAGTTGGCAGCCATCCTGAGAGAGCCTCCTTAAGGGGGCAGTGTCTCCAGGAAGGGCAGTCTGGGTGTGTGGGCCCCATACGTGGCATTACAGCATGTGATAAAAGTGATGCTGTTGGACCACCAACAGAGGGTCAGCTCACACGGACTGGAGGAATCCAGACGTCATCTCCAAGGAAATGAAATTGGAATCAGATCTGATAGGGTGGAATAGGGGGACCTCCAGAGGACAGAGGGGACTGTTGTCCAGGCTGGGACTCACACTGGCCAGGGAATAACCAAACATGCAGGTGAGGGAGCGACACTGAGCTTCATGGATGTTCCATGGAGCAGAGTTACTGCAGATGGACTTGAGAGACTGGCAGGGAGGCCAAGGAGGGCTTTGCCACCATGCCACAATGCTCAGGTTTTGTCCCAGAAGGCATGGAAATGTTGTTAAGAAAGGAGTAACAAGATGAAATTTGTGCTATAGAATGTAGAAGGAAGGTTGGAGAAATTTGGAGATGGGGAGAAAAGATACAAGGTTATTATGATTGTTGTGGGAAGAGACATGGAGGATCTGAAGTAGGGCGTATGGGAGGAAGGACGGAAAGGAAAGGACACATTTGCTGCTATTTCTAAGGTAGAACAACAGAAATTGGTGACCCTCAGGGTAATGAGGGAGTGAAGAGGTGGTATTCTGAGAGTTCTTACTGGAATAACGGAGTTTAAAAGGAAATTGGGGAAACTCTTACAACTCTCAACAACAGAAAGACAAACAACCCAATTAAATACAGGCGCAGAAAACACACAAATGGCCACCAGGTACATGAAAAGATGTCCAGTGTCATTAGTCATTAGGGAAATGCAAATCAAAACAATGATATACCACCTCACACCCACTAGGATGGCTCTAATTTTCTTTGTTTAAAGAGGATAATAAGTGTTGGTGATGATGTGAGGAAATTGAAACATTGTTGGTGGGGATGCAAAACAGTTCAGCCTCTGTGGAAAAGTTTGGCAATTCCTCAAAAAGTTAAACACAGAATATGCTCTAGCTCTACTCCTAGGTATATACCCCAAAGCACCAAAAACAGGGACTCAAACAAATACATGTACATGCATGTTCAAAAATGATGGTTGTGCAGTGTTATGATTATACTGAATGCCACTGAAATGTTCACTGGAAAATCATTAATTTTCTGTTATGTGAATTACGCCTCAATCAATATTTAAAAACAACAGGAAATAGCGCATTGGGTGTGTACATGTTGAGGACCTGTGGGGTATTTGGGTCCAGTGGGCAGCTGGGTGTGCAGACAGGGCTTCAGCATCATCAGCACTCAGGCTATGCTCTACGGGTCTCAGGCTGACAGGGTTTCCTTTAGAGACATCTGAAATAGGAGATTCCGGAAGTGACTTGGATTTTCTATAACTGTACTTCTGTGCAACACTTGGAGAGGGCAGATGACATTGTTTTGGGTCAGGTGGCTACCTGTTAAGATGACCAGGTCGCTTTATTATAGGTCAGATCACCATATTGGAAAGGTGCTAAGAAAGAGATCAACATTAGCCCTGAGAGTTCTCATTCTCACTTCAGTCAACATTTTTATTAGTGATTTAAAGACCTAGAACACCTAGTCATCAGATTTGCAAATTACCCAAAGCTTGGATGGATAGTGACTGTGTTGAATGACGGTCAAACCCATGTGCTGTTTGGGGCTGCCCCACATCTACTTTTCCTTCCTTTTGGTGTCAGGGTCTGGATTTCTATTTGGATGCCTCCCTTTCCTGTCCATATAGCCCATGTGCTTCTGAGTGAAGCGAACCCAGCGCCAAGTCCAAGGTGGTCCCTGGTTAGCTTAAATTGATCTTCATATCTCACCATCCTGGCCTTCGTGGTTAAGTCAGATCGCAGGATTGTGTGGGCTTCAGAGAGCACAGTGTCTTTTCTTGCTCTTTCCCTTCGCCTTTCCCATTAGTGAGAGTACCCTCCCGTCACATACTAGCTGCTCTATTTTCCAGCCCTGTGTCAACAAGGAAGCACGGAGCCCCTGGAAGCTGCTGGCAACCACCTTGCAACCACCTTGCAACCATGAGGAGAACCCGGCTTAGGATGAAGCCAACCTAAAGAAAGCAGAACAGGGAGGTGGAAGTAACCAAGTTCTTGGTGACCTTGTTCAGCCACTTGACCTCTTACCTCAAGTACCACTGGACTACATAAGCCAGCAATTCCTCTTAGTGTGCAGACCACTTTGAGTCTAATTTTGTACTACCTGCAACCAACAGTGTCCTGACTGACACAGTGAAAAATCAGTCACTGAAGATCTCACCAAATCATACTCACTAAATTCAATGTTTGTTAAATTTTTACATTGAAATTTGGCCAGAATAAATGTTGGGCTTTTTTTCCTTGGCTCTAGAAAAGTTATTGCACAAGTACTTTGTAGCAACATATATGGAAAAGACCTGGGAGTTTTTGTTGACATTAAGGTCAGTGTGATATGCAGTTAGAAAGACCCAATTCTAATTTCCCAGTCATTTTGCTTAGCACCTCTGTGACCTTGGCAGTTGAGATATTGTTTGTAAGTTTCCCAGCACAGCACTTGGCTCAGGGTAGGTGCTGATATAGCTTAGCAGTGGCAGAGTGGTCGTGATGTATGCATACTTCCAGCTTCAGGAAACAAAAAGCCAGACTCTAACTAGCTCAACCCATAAGGAAACAGGAGACTCAGAGTGGTGCAGCCTCTGTGGTGGGCTTCATCCACACACTCTGCCTGCTTCCCCCTGACTCTCTTGGGTTTGCCCTCCTCTGACCATCCAGAGCAAGAGATGCCAGCCGAATCTCAGAATTCCCGGCATCACCCCAAGTTTCACTCATTCTGACAGGACTAGCTTAGGTCACTCGCCACCCCTGTGGCCAGGCCACTGGCATGCACTGGTTGGCCTGACCTCGGTCACACACTGCCACCCCCAGATCTGGGGTTGTGGTCTGCTTCCCTCAAACCATATGCATTCCCCGAGGGAAACTGGGAGCTTGGGAGATGGAGAAAAGGAATGAGTGCCAAAGAGGCCACCAACAAGAATTGACTCAAACGGAATCATCCCAAAAGCTAATGTTGTTTAAGACCATGTTCATGCAGGTGTAATCTATATGAGAGAAGAGGCAGTTGTCTCCCTAGTCTGACTTCTCTTGGACTTACGTTCCATTCTGGAACATTCTGGAACGACTGAGGCTCTTTCCAAAGGGTGCCCACAGGGCTGGGGGCACATTTGAAACCATGCCACGTGAGGAAGGTTTGGGTGCTGGTAAGAGAAGACTTAGTGGCCCCATGGTACCTGGAGGGTCAGTTTCTCCTGCAAGACCAGAGTGAAGTGGCACCAATACCACTGACATGCACTGAGTGCTTCTTGCATTACTAGGTCTTGCACCACATTCTCCTCCTGCCTTGTCTCCCTCCGTCCTTATCGTATTGCTTTGAGGGAGGCACCACACCTACTAAGTAGTTACCATCCTCCTTTGGTAGTTGAGGAAGCCAAGGCACAGAGAGCTTAAGTAACCTGCCTGAAGGCACAGAACAGTACTCGGCAAAGCCAGGCTTGAATCTCATGTTTTCAGCTCAGGTTTCCCTGGCCTTAGAGCAGTGAATGCCAACCTTAGCTGTACATGAGAATCCCTTGGGAAAGCTTCTTTCAAATACTGATGCTGGGGTGCTTGGGCGGCTCAATTGGTTAAGCATCCAACTCTTGATTTCGACTCAGGGCCCTGGGATTGAGTCCCGAGTCAGGCTCTGTGCTCAGCAGGGAGTCTGCTTTAGGATTCTCTCCCTCTCCCTGGGGCCATTCCCCCGCCCCCATCAGATAAATAAATAAAACTTAAAAAAATAAAATAAAATACTGATGCCTAGGTGCCACCCCAGACTGATCATCAGACTCTGGGGGTGGGCCCAGGCCTTATGCTTATAATTAAGTTGCCGTGGTGATTGTAATGCCAGGGTTGAGGACTGCTGGCCTAGAGTGTAAACACCAAGCCAAGGGCCCCAGTGTAGTTGCCTTCAGAAACTCAGTGAGAATTCAGATCTCTGGAGTTGCAGGTATAAAACCATACGGACATATAAGGACCGTGCTGAACTAAGGAGGGTAGGACCCAACCAAGAGCATTCAGTTTTTTTAAAAAATTAACAATGCTATTGAAACAAAGCCCATAGGAGGCCCACCTTCTGCACACCTGTGCTTCTCAAACTTCACATGCACACAGATCACCTGGGAGCTTGCTAAAGAGCAGGTCTGGGGCAGGGCCTGTGGTATTCTGTGTTTCTAATAAGCTCCCAAGCGATGCTGCCACTGCTGGTTCATGAGCCATCCTTTGATTTGCAAGGCTGTATCCTGCCATGCTGCCTCAGACTGACCAGGTGGAGGTTAAGCTGAGAGCAAGGGGTGCAGACTTGTAGCAGCCTGCCTGGGGGAGCTTCTTTCTTGTGGCAGTCTTCAGAGAGGGACTAAGGCCCGCTCTCAGGCGTGTGTGGCCAGCCTCCGGCACAGAGGGCAGAGAGTCTCCTAATGCTGAGAATTGCTGAGTGTGGTGCCCCGCTGGGAGCCCTGCTCTGCTGTTCATCTGGACGTGGAACTTTAGGTATCAGCACAAAGAGCGGAAACATCTGGTTAATGCCACTGTGGCCTACATGTACTGCACCTGAAGGTCTGATTAGCTAGGTCCTGAGAGAGCCCACACCGCAGCCCCGTGTCATCCCATTGCCTCTTTCTTCCCCACAGAATTCCCAGCCTCAGAGGGGTCATAGCCCTGGGGTTGTTTTTGAGAGTTTTACTCTGCTACTCTCTGTTGCAGAGAATGAGCAATTCACAATATCAAGACTCTTAATTTTACTCAGGGTCAGCTCACCAGTAAGTGACAGAAATGGAATTAAAATTCATGTCTTCATTTTTTTTTTATTTCTCTTACTTTCTGTTGTGCTCTGCATTTTGTTTTCAAACTGTTTAGGTATTCACTTAGCCAAACATGTTTCTGCAGATGTAAAAACCAACTAACCAGCAGCACTAAGCATGGCTGGCTGCCGAGCTTTTGTGTTGGGGCAGCAACACGGCCCGGCTGGACAGCCCTGCCTCCTTCCACATCCTGCCAACGGAGTGATTACGGCGGTAGATTACCTTGTCAGTCCTGTTTACTGCAAGCACACCGCTGACTTCCCTCCTTGTCTACCCTCACGTGGCTTCTGTCCATCTAGGTTAAGTGCCGTTCTGTATTTAGCAGCCATTTGAAGCTCTCTGCTTCCCTTTCTCCTTCAATAACTACTTCCTGGCCTCAGTCTGGCTCCGCGCTTCCTGTACAGGCATTGGGTCTGGGTAGACACTCAACCTTCCACATACCGTAGGCGTTTTTTAAAACATCTTTTTCACATACCACTTTAAATGGGACTTTGATCTTTTTGCCTTTAACTGTTTACCATACTTCTGCTGTGCGGTTTTTCTTGAATAATCCCAATCCTCTGAATTAATTTTTTCTGGTCCCTTTCCAAACACTGTAACGTGGAATCTTCCCTCCAGACTCTCAAATAGAAGCTGACCCTGCACTTCTGACCGGCCCCTTCTGTAGCTCCCCCAGCTTGTTTGTGAGGAGTCCGACAGTTGAGTCAGCCCTGCGTGGTGCTGACAGATTGCTGCGGGGGCTGTGGCCCTTTCAGGGAACTATGGGGCACCTTGTGTGTGTGTCCTGTGGGGCGTGCTGGTCCTTTCCAGCCTCGATCACCCAGGAAATCACCAAGGACTCCAAAAGTGTGGGTCTTCTCACCCAGACACACCTCAATTCCACACAATGGAAAATAGCTCTCGGAGAAAGGGACTCATAAATAGAACTGGTTGCTGCTAGAGGAGAGGGGGCCTGAGGGTGCAAAATAGGGGAGGGGCAGTAAGAAGCCCAAACTTCCAATTAGTTATAAAGTAAGTAAGTGATCAGGATGGAAAGTACAGCATAGAGAATATAGTCAGTAATATTATAACTTTATATGGTGGCAGATGGTGACTAGAATTAGCATGGTGAGCATCTTATAATGTATATAAATGTCGAGTCACTATGTCGTACACCTGAAACTAATATAATATTGCAGCTCAACTATTCTTTGAAAAAAAATTTTTTTAAAGAAAAGTTCTTAGATGATCAGCACTCACCTAGAGGTCTGGTGGCTAATGTTTAGTATTCAGTATAAATCAAAATTATAAAAAACCTCTACAGTTATTGCTAATTAACACAGCTTTACATTTATCTAGTGCTTTACAGTATGTGTGCCTGTGTATGTGTGCATTGTGTGTATGTAGATGCCTAGGGCTCTGTTTTCTTCACCCTCTTGTAAGGAGGGTAAATCCTACCCCCAGTCACACACACACAGCAGTACACACATGCACACACACACCCCAGAGGCAACTGAAATGCTAGGAGGCTTAGCTAAACACACAGAGGAGAAGAGGTGTGGTCCAGAAAACCCAGCTCTGAGCCTTAGACTCTTCATTATGGCACAGCAGAAAGTGACAGGGATCTTTTCTCTCTGACTTTTCACAAATGTAAATACTTCTAGGAGGGTCTCACCTAGAGCCACTGTGACAACACTAATTAGCAGTTCACATCTTTGCAAGGTTCAGATAGCAGCCAGCCACGTGTGTTAGGAAAGAGGACATGGAGATGTCCAGGGAATGTGGGGTGCCTGGAACGGCAGGATGGGGGTGCCCTGGTGGAGGAGGGGAGGGGCACGACATGATGGGTTGTTGCTTCAGGAGTGTTCCTGCAGCCACGAGGAGGGCAGATCCTAGGAGGGTAGGCCCAGGATCGGAGGCCCAGCAGGTAGAAAGTTGTCAGCTACTTTAGGCCAGAGGTGATGAGGGCAGAGCTGAGGCAGCAGGTAGAGTCCAGAGACCTGCAAGGTCCAGAGTGAGCTGAATAACAAGACCTTTGTTCGTTCAAGTATGGATCAATAAAGTAAAAAAGCTAACCCCAGGCTCATGCGGTTCCCAGTCCAAGTTGGGGAAACAGTCATGTTAATAGGATTGCCTCACGCTGTGGGAAATGCTGCTGAAAAGCATGGTACAGAGTACCGAGAAGGGAAACATCAGTTTTGTGTGGTGGGTAGGAGAGGAATCACACTGCCCAGCAGAGGGGACGTTGTTGGGTCTCGAAGCACAAATCAGAGTTCCTCAGGAGGGCAGGGTAGAATTGGCAGAAGAAACAATACAGAGAGCACGACGGAGGCTTGGAAGATGGTGAGTTGTCTCAGGTGAAGGGCAGAACCCACCAGGGGCAGTGCCGAGGTTGTTCATTACGAAGGGCCATCTCAAAGGGAGAGTCAGAGGCCACTCTGCAGACGGGGGGAGGGCGGGACATGGAAAGTTTTAAGCTGAGAGGCATAGTTAAGGATTGCTCCCACAGTGGTAAGCCTCAAGGGGAGAAAGTAGCAGGAGGACCAGTGTGGTGTACGAGTGCAGGACGTCCTCATAGGATAGTCATGAATGAATGAAAGCAGGGACAATAGGGAGCAAGGAAGGGCCTCAAGAGACAAGCGGGGAGCAGAGGTTCCTGCATCTGGTTGCCAGCTTGATCCAGGGGCCTCAGGTCCTCATCCAGGTGCTGGGCAGGTAGTGGTGGTGGTCGATGCAGGAAATGTAGGGGTGGACATAATGAGAAAGCTCAAGAGGGGGAGAGTTCAGGAAGCACAGTGCCTGGCAGAAGGAAAGAGGAACTGAGAGTGGGGTCCTATGACTGATGGGACCCAGCTCTGATGAGGGCCGAGGGGGATCTCAGTGCTCAGCTAAGGCTTACTGAGCAGGCTCTGTAGCAAAGCTACGGGAGTCCTTGCTTAGGCTCCAGCCACTGCCCTGAGCCCCTCCCTCATACCCCAGCAGCCTACCCGGTGCCCCCACAGGTTGTCTCCTGGACGCTCTGGACTCCACAGGCTGACTCTCCACCACTGGTGTGGGGTCGTGTTTGTCCCGCCCTCAGGAAATGACCCACCGACTCCCTTGGGGCACTGCTTCCACTCTCCCTTTGTAACATGGCAGCCGATGATCCTTCCAGAGTGGAAATCAGATCATATCATCCCCTGATCAAACCCCGCAGTGGCTCCCTGCCAACCTGTCCTTTCCCTGCATCTGTTCTTCTCTTGAACATCTTCCAACCATGTTCCCCTTGCTTTCCCAAGAACATGCCAAGTGTCGTCTGTAATCCCATCTTAGGACCTTTCCCTGAATCTTATTTCCCTCTTCACATCTGCCCCAAATCACCCTGGCAGAGAGGCCTGGATCAACTTATTTAAAATAGCTCCCACCCCATCTTGTTGCTCCTCATCCCGTTCACCTGCTGCGGCCCTTTATGACATTTCTGAGTAGAATTATTTTCTTGTTTTTCCATATCCAGACTGTTAGCTCTGTGAAGGCAAGGACTTCATCTCTCCTGTTCACTGCTGTGCCCTCTGATTGCACAGCAAGGCTTGGTGAACAGTGGGCGCTCAGTAAATGCTGGTTGAATGAATGGAAGAAACAAATGAACCCTGACATGCTGGGCAAGCTTGTACCCATTGTTCACTGTACCCTCAGAGCACCCCTGAAGAATGGGTCTGCATTTGCCCCCACAGGACCAGGAGGTAACAAGCTCAGGGAGAGGGAGTCATCTTCCCATATCGCTGTGGACCCTGGAACCTAGCAGCCTGGAGGGATGGTAGGCTCTCCTCTGGGGGTGAAGGATCATGGGCAGAGACAGAGGCATGTCTGGTCCTGGGGGAGACGTGCCTGTTGGTGCCCAGTAGCAGCCTCACTGGTCTCTGAAGTTGAGACACAGTCATATACCCACCGTAGGAATTCAGGGCGGGTACAAAGTTAAGGTCAGGATAGCTGTTGTGGAGAATTACAACTTGCGTGGAAGGTTCAGATGAGGTTGGAGCCCTAGGTTTCTGGCCATTCTGGGGGATGGAGGGAAGATCCCAGGTAGGGCCGTCCTGGGGGGGATAGGGAGAATCCCAGGTAGGGGCTGTCCTGTGGGGTACAGGGAGGAATATGGGGGATCCCAGATAGGGCCATTGTGGGGATTCAGGGAAGATCCCAGATAGGGCTGTCCTGTGGGGGTGGGAGGCCTTGGGTGTGGCCTGACCTTAGATGGCTGTGACAGTTCAGATGGTAGGCCTGGAGGTGAGGAGACCATGGAAAGAAGGAGCTCTAGCACTGAAGGAACCCAGATGGACATTGCTGAGTGCAAGCAATGGAGGGAAAGATTATTGTCTGTGCACCCCCATCTACAGTAAGTGCCAGAGCAAGTCTGGAAAGAGAGGTCATTTCTCCACATGACAGCAGAGTAGGGAGCTGGTAGGTACCCAGGAGGAGGGAAAGAGACAAAGATGTAGTTGTGTGATTTCATAAATAACCAGGAACCAGATGTTAAGCCATTTCACAAAACTGAATTTCCATTCTTTGCCAACTGTGTTGCTGATCACATGTCCTGAGATTTAGAAATTTTTGTGTTGACTACTTGACTCTACAAAGAAGACTTACATGCATTTCTTCTTTGTGTTTTTTATTATTTTCAAGTCAGAGATTCTTTAAATCCTGAATACATTAATTTTTTTCACTCCCCTTAAAATTTAGCATTCCTGTGAGCTTTGAGAAGCTTTTGGTAATTAGGCCGGTGAGTTCCACATCTCCCTGGATGACCGGCCGTCAGCCATGTTAATAGCACCTTGGCATGGGGCTCTCCTGTCCTCACTCTTTTCCTCTCAGATTCTGGGATTTTTTGAGCCCTCACCTCTGGGCCCTTCCATGGCCTGCACTGATTTTGCTGGCAATCTCCCCCTGCACTGGACAGCCAGGAAACCACACTTCACATTTTTCTACATTGGCTTTGAGTTCTGTCTGCATGGCCTTTGGTTTGTTAAATTTCTCCTGGGGGGACAGCTAGGCACAGAGGGAAGGCCATGATGGCACTGAGTGGGAGGCTGATGGACCTGTGTTCAGGTTCTGCTTCTTTCCGTTGAGGTTCTGGCCCCAAGGGTGGGATCCTCTGCCTCTCTGAGCCTCGTGTCTTCATGTGACAGAGGGGTGGACATTCCTACCTTGAAGCACTGCTCTGGGCATGGAGGGGCCAGCCTGTTTGAAATTCCCTGCTCTGGCGCCTGGCCTCAGTGATCCTCTGGAGCCTTGTGAGCAACGTGTCCCCATTTGATTATATGGTACCCTCCTCGGTGCCCACAGGGTGAGAAAGCAAAGTTTCTCCATTGATGACACAAATGACCACATCCCACTTGTATTTTTGCATCTTTTCTAATGGTACTGACCTCTACTTTTATTCACTTGACGAATTTTTATTGAGGGCCAACTATGCGCCAGGCATGGCTGGAGGCTCTGGGGATAGATCAGCGAGCAGTACAGGGGAAAACCCCTCCCTTTGTGGAGTTTACATCCTCAAGCAAACCTCTCTTACTCTTTTACTATTCCCAGATCTCTCTTCCAAATATATTTGTTGGTTAATATGCATTTGGCTGTTAAGTTCTCAAAACACTTATTGAGCGTTTACTCTGTGCCAGGCACTGTTCTAAGCATTTTATATGCATTATCTCATTGGCATCTATACCAGTTCCCACACAACCATATGAAGGAGGCTCTGTTATTGTTCTCATTTTATAATGGCCCGTGCAAGTCTGGAAAGAGAGGTCATTTCTCCACATGACAGCAGAGTAGGCCCGTGGTGTACACACTGTAGGGGTCGCGTCCTGACTCCAGGGCCCATACCCATCCTCGCTGCTCCAGCTGCCTCAGTTGTTCCCAGGATGGGCCTTAGACCTTAGTTCAGGCTTTCCCCTCCAACAGAAATGCCACATGGACTGTCTCCTTGACACCCAGCAGAAGCCCACACACATAGTAGGCAACTTAGGAGCGTTTGTTGCTCGGGTGCGTGTCTGCATGGCCCCTGGAGGGGCTTTTAGGCCCAAGAGCCACCCTCTGCTGGTCATCACGCTGACCTCTGTTGTCTTCTGTTCTAGGACGGCCACAGCTCGCTCCACTGCCCAACTAGCGGGTTAGTGCAGGCTCCCCCCTCCTGCAACCTGCCCCTCCCTGGTCCCTCATGGCTCCGCAAGTGGAGGCAGCAGGATGGCTTCTGTGGCCCACGACATGTTTCCTTGTCATCCCCTTCTGAGCCTTCTCACTGTGCCTCCCCTCACCATCACGTTCTCTTTTGATCTAGCAAATCCAGGCCCTTGGAGAAATCAGACAGTATGAAATATGAAAACTGCCTGGGAAGTAATTGAAGAAACACTGTGACTTTTGAAACCCATAGAGATAACACTCACACCTTCTTACTCACGTTATTTAATTTTTAATGGCAGATTTAATTAATGGAGATCGGGTCTTCTGGTTTCAGATGTGCATACGGAGCAGCTGGAGGAGGAGGAGGGGCGGCTGTTTATAGGGTGGAGGAAAAGGCTCCAAGATCGGGAATCTGAAGAGTGTAATGGGGAAGAAAGATCACCCAGAGATAATAGTTCACGATCACTGGGTGCTAGTTGACGTGTGGGGATTCAGTACAGTGCATTTAGAGAGATGTCCCTGCAACGTTTAAATGGGTGATAGGGCTCCTTGCAGGCACTGCACCCAGGCCTCCCCAGGCTCTGTGGGACTATGCTGCAGGCAATTCCAGGCACCCTGCTGGTACCACACTCCATCGTCCACACAGCTGCCAGAATGTTCTCTAAACACACATCTCCCCTGCCACTCCCTCACATAAAAAGTAAAACCTCTGCCTTCCGGCCTGCAGTTGAGAACCCCACATGCCCAGGTCCCAAGCTGTCTGTCTCCAGCCCCTTCCCTTGCTTCTGGTAAGACTACAGCATCTAACGTGTGGTGTCTCTCCCTCTCCCTCTCATTATTGGCTCATGTAAGACTCCGTTCATTAAAAGTGCATGTACCCTTTGACCCAAGAGTTTGACTTCTAGAATGTACCCTTCAGATATGCTCACTCGTGCACAAAGGTAAAGATGCCATGATGTGCCTTTCAGCATTGCTTGTGATCGTGGAACCTACTATGCAATACTATTCAGTGGGTGAAACGATGAGGCGTCTGAGAAGGGAAGAAATGAGGAACGGTGTTGAGTCCACTGTGGTGCTGGGGGTGTGCATGGGTGAACTGGCTTGTGGGGGCAGTGTGCAGGAGGGGAGCGCTGGGGTCCAGGCTGGCCAAGAGGCTTACTGGTCACTGTATTCCTACCCTCTGCCCTTTGTGCTTTTGCCCTTTTAAACCATGTGTAAGTAGTATTTTTTCAAAAACATTGTTTAATATTAAAAAAAAAAAATTTAGGCCTTGATTCAAGTGCCAGCTCCCAAGAAACTAGTCTGATGGTCTCTGCCAGACTGTCTTTTCTTGAGCACATGGGACAGTTGGCTGAGCGTCCCATTGTAATTGTGACATTGTGTTGCCTGGGAGCCCCGTGAGGCTAGGGGGCAGGCGTGCTTGTCTTGGAAACCCCAGGTACTCAGGGGGTTCTCCATATGAGCATGGATGGTTCCAGTCCTTAGAGAAGCCCACAGTGGTGGTATGGTCCAGGGGCCTGCAGAATGCCCTGCTCCTCCTGGCAGAGGGTCTGAGTGGACTCCAGCACCCTCAGGAATGCCTGGTGGACACAAGGAGAGGGCTCAGCATCCCCAGGGCTCAGACCAGGACCTCCGTGGACCAGGGGAGCCACACAAGGGACGCTCCGTGGTGCGTGGTCCCAGGGTCTGCTCAGGCAGATGACATGGCAGACTTGGCGGGGAGGGCGGGCGCGACAGGAAGGGGAATTCCTCTGAGTCATTCTGAGAGACAATAGAGGAAGCTGCAGCAGGATAATCACAACCACTTCTTGGCCTGTGGGCACTTCCTGTGACAAATCTCACCAACCACATGTTCAGTCTGAGCTCTTAAGCAACTCAGCTGCTTGCTGAGTTCGCCCTGGCCGGGCCGCCATGTGTGTGGAGATGCAGAGGCAGCACCGAGGCACTAGGGGTCCCAACAGCCCACCTTGGAAAGGGACATTGACAGACCACAGGCCACAGGCCTAGCAGACAGTGACCTGACGTGTCTCCAAAGAGGAGAAGGACTGAGCTGAGAGACTGTCTTGTGGCAAAGAGAACTGACCGGGGGTGGATGGAGGAGCTTAGTAAGGCCTATGCCCGCCTCAGAAAGTCCAGTGATGCCATGGGGGGCAGGGTGAGCACCGTGAGCCCACCACCACTCAACCCCGTCTCCCAGCCATCCTGCAAGAGAGTTGGGAGCCCTGTCTTACCACGAGGAAATAAGCTCCAGGAAGTAAGTGACTCACTAAAGAACACAGACCACATACACCTGAGGAAAATGGAAATGTGGGCCTACGGGTCATGCCATCTTCTGTGAGGGCCCATGGATGGAAGGGTCAGACTGAGTCTAAACGATTCCCATCAAGGACATCACAGAAGAGCATCTGCGTGGAGTGGGAGGAGAAGCCCCGAGCCAATTCATGTCTGTGTGTCCTTACTCCCACACCTAGGATAGTCCATATTGGGTGAATGTCAGACTGGTTTAGACAAAATCATAATCTCTTGGCTGGAACATCAGGACTCCAGAGAGAGAACACGGGGCAGCTTGGAGTCAGCAAAGACCTGCAGGAGCCAGAGCAGTTCTGGGGGCGGGGGGAGGAGAACCCCTATTTATTTTGTGCCTGTTGTGTGCCGGGAGTGTTCGCATTTCCCATCTGCTGTGCCTGATGGTTGGCAGAGAGAGGCATGGGATATCTCACTGGTTTAGAAGTGAGGACCTGCCAGGCTCACTCAGCATTTGGGGGGTTGAAGACCCAGCACTGGGCTCACCCCAGCACAGCCCAGAGCAGTATTCTGGCACCCAGGCTCCTGCTGGTATGGGCCCCAGGTGTTCCCTCAGGCACACCCCCTTCCATGGGCCCTCCCACTTGACTCTTCCCTGAGGCAGGTACCAGGATGGGATGAGGGCCAGGTTCCCACCCAAACTCTGCCTTTGATACCCTGCAGGTCTAGGGGAGGTGCTTCCTGCCCCTGTCTTGATTACCTTCTCTGCAGATGGATGATGGGGTGCCATGGGGCTAAGGCACTTCCCCTGCATGGCTCTGATCTGGGTACCTTTTCCATTTTGTCTAAGGAGTAAATTGTTCCTTTTGGGCCGGGCTATCTCTGTGCATGGTAGAGTGGGGAGATCCAGGCTTGGAGTCGACAGGCATACACAGGGGCATAGCTCTATGACTTCAGGATCCCTTTACCTGCCTCTTGAACTTCTTATAGGGACTGACCCATGCTGGTGGGAGGCACTTGAAGCTGGAAGCTTCCGTTTACCCATCTGTAAAAGAGGCGCAACCCCCCCTCCACACACACACACAGGTTCTAAAAAGGGTCTAGCCCAGGTCTGCAAGGGTAGGCAGGCTTCAGATGGTACCTCTGCTATCTTGTCACCCTCGCCTGGGAAGTCTGACTGTTGGCTCGTCTTAGGCTGTCCTCTGGGGTTTCATTCCTGACACTGCTTCCTGCAAAAGATCAGTCTATCTGCTGTGAGCCTCAAGGTGCTCCACCAGGAGTGTGGTGGCAGGTCAGGTGAGCAGGTGTGTTTTTATTGGTCTCTTCTGGAACAAGTGGAAAGTGCTAGGTTCTGGGTCTTTGAGGCATAAAGAAGGGGAGTAACTTACCCAGAGTCACACTGTGGTGGCCCCAGGGCTTCAGCCCAGCTTTGTCTTACTGCAAGGCCGGGCTGTTCTCTACACCAATCTGGTCTGTATGTGCACACTTACTAGGTAACCTCAGAAGGGATGGAGGTGCATGCCTTTGCTACCGCCCTGCAGCTCTGGACAGGGAGCCACCTTGCCAGGGAGCGCGGTGGTCATGGCAGGCAGCGGAGCACACACCCAGCAGAGTGCACACCCAGCTGGGAACCAGACATGTAATGCAGGGCTATGGTCTTGGCACAGCGCTTGCCCTGTGGCTTTGGGTAAGTTGCTTCACCTCTGGGCAACAGAGTCCACCAACCTATAAAATAGGGGTTGGACCAGATCAAGTCTCAGTATGCTTTTTCTTTAAACATAGTAAGTATTGTAGTCTCTGTTTAAACTACTCGCCTCTGCTATTGTAGCACAAAAGCAGCCATTGACGATGATTAAACAAATCATGAGTGTGGCTGTGTTGCAATAAAACTTTATTTACAAAATCAGGTGGCAGGCCAGGTTTTGCTCATGAGTGGTGGATTGCTGACCCCCAAACCAGAGGATCTACATGTCCCTCCAGCCGTTGCTACTCTAGGATTCTGCAGCCAAGGTTGGCCCACGGTGGGTGGGAGCTAGACCCGAGCTGTTGATCAATCACTGATCTGCTTTGATGCTGGTCAAGAAATTAGCATCTGTCGATTTTTAACATGGTTGCTCCCGTGAGGGAGCCAGAGGGAAATTTCAATCTCTGGTAACCAGTTCTGTTTTTCTCTTTGTAGAATGCCGAGATGTATAAACTGTCTTCACAGCAATTCCATGAGGCAGCTTCGAAAATGGAGGGCACGATAAAGTAAGAATTTGCTTATTATTTTTTGTAAACTTAGCCTGTATTTGTAAGAATCACCACACATGGCTTGAAACCTGCCACCACCTGCCTAATTTCAAATTTCTCTAATAACATAGACAACCATCTGCTCCTCGGTCTCTCACCTGGGTATGAGGCAGCCATTGGCCATCTATAATTGGCCAAATGAGCACTCAGCTCTTCCCTGGCTCCCTGGCGGTGGGAGTGGGGCTGTGGCAGACGGGCAGACTTGTTTCAGACCCTTTGTACTGTGGGCTGGGCCACAGATTGGCCATCAGGCTCCCAGGGGAGTCAAGGAAAGGGTGCTGCTGCCTTGCCCCCCGCCCCAGTTTGTGGAGGTGGTTTTCAGAGCAGCCTGTTCCTGAGTACAGCTCTGTGTGCCTGGCCCTGAGCCATGTACCTCTTGCATGCTGACATGCTCAGGGCAGCTCCCATTTTATTCCCAGAAGGACTGGGGCTCAGGGACGCTGCTGGCTGGCTGAGGTCATATAGCGCTGAGTCCCAGCATCCAGTCTGTCCTGCTTCTGTGCTGTGAGGGAGGCTTCAGAGCCAGAACATTAAGGCATGGCAGGTGCATGCAGTGTGTCCATTACAATTGCACCCTACTGCAGGGGGAGGTCATAGGACGGTCTGCAGGGGCTGCTGTGGAAGGGAGAGCTGGGCCTTGCACTCTGGGTCCTTTGTGTGAAGGTGGTCTCTGTGGACCAGGCCAACTCCCTCCTCCTCCCTCAAGTGTCTCTCCCTCCCAGGCGTAAATCAGGGTGATTCCCCAGGCAAACCAGTCACAGTGCAGAATGGTGAGGGGTTGGATGTGGCACGATGAGAAGGAATCATCAGAGGGAGGTTTAGGTGACTAGGAGGTGACAAAGTGCTTATAAATACAGCTGCTGATGCAAACCGTGCAAGGAGCCAGGAAGGGTAGTGGGAGCAGATGGACTCAGTACAAATCTGGGGTGCAGCATGGGGCATCTGAAGCTAGGAGGCCATACTCTGGAATGGACTACAGAGCCGCTTTGGGGAAGAGGAGTTATCTTGGGATTTCAAGTCCTAGAGCAGGAGACTCAGAGAAGGAACTTTCCGGCAAGCAGGTAGAGACTGGAAAGGTCTTAAGTCTGCCCACTGGGATCCCACGGGGATTCTGGGTGTGACCAAATGCTGTGGGCTGCACAGACCTCGAGGAATAGAATGTCCCAGCTGTGCTCGCAGACAAGGGCCCAGGTGGTTTGTCAAGGGCTGAGAAATAACTCAGAATCATGCTCAGTGAGAGGGAGAGGTTGAGAAGCAGTCACACCCCAGACTCTGTGGGGTGATAGCCACCCCAATAATGTGATCCCTGGAAATGGACAAAACCGCAGTGCAGCCTCTCGCCTGGGCCGATCCCCTGGAGCTGCCTGTGGGGCAGTGATGCTGGATCCTTAGCCCCTCTCCCTCTTTACCTGGATCATGGAACAGCCCGCCAAGGGGAAGAAGCTCTAGGGAAAAGCCAGCCAGCTTTACTGTCAGTGACCATGCTGTTTTGTTGCCTGCCATGTGGTCCACCATCCTGAGAGTGGAGACTCCTGGCCTCCTGGTCCCCTGGATTAATGCATTTGACTTTACTGTCACATCCTTTCTCATCGTCATGTCTTCTGAAGGCAAAGGGGAGATGGCATGTGAGTGTCTTCTTAATCTGAGTGAAGGGAAAGGTTTTTTTCAAATGTACAACATCCGTTGATAATTACTACTATATGCTAAGCATATGACTAAATGGAGATGCTCTGCAAGGCACTTCCAATGTATCCTCTTATTTTCTATCATTGGCATTTCACAGATGAAGAACTGAGGCTGGAGAGGTGGGATGTCCCTTACCTGGCCCATGATTACGCTCCAAGCTGGCGTCAAGCTTCATTTAGATGCTTCAGCGCCACGGCTCTTCTCCATGTGTCTTTGCATCTTTCCTGTCCCTCGAGGGCCCCTCTGAATGTGAGATGGGTGTCAGGATGGTGCTGAGCCTGCCTGGGCTCTAGAGTCAGGCAGACCTGGAATCCACCCTGGCCCTGCCTCTTACTGGCTGGGCCTGTGACCTTGGGCAGGTCACTTCCCCTCTCTGATTTCCTCATGTGCAAAACAGAGCTGATATCCCTCTAACGCTTTGAGTGAGATAACACATAGAAAGCAGACCTAACGTGTCAACAGTTGTTGGTGGTATTGTGACCGTTTTTAATAATGGCAGTCATTTGAATCACTCTCGCAGCACCCACCTTGGCATAACGTGGCACAGATTTAATCAATAAATTGAGCTTACTAAAAAAAAAAAAAAAAAATTGCCTTTGCCCAAACAGAGTAAACAGGAAGCAGTGCAGAGTTAGAAATAATTTTACTTAAACATTGGGGATGGAGGGTGGAATCCTTGATTGGGAGATTTCTTGGATTAGCAAATGATTGTAAATTGCATTGTAAATGCCACAGAAATAAATGCCAACTGCTGACAGCAGTAATAGTTCTCTTCCAAGACAGTGAGCATCTTTTAACAACTTTGAGTAAACTGGATGTTTACTTAGGTGGCTAACTAGATGTCCATGTATTCATTTGTTCATTTAACATACATGTATAGAGTGTCTACTGTTTGCCAGGCACCATGCTAGGTAGGTGCTGGTGATAGAATGATAAACAAGACAGCTCCAGTTCCTGTCAGCAAGGAGCTTGTCATTTGGAGAATGACAAACAGTATTTTTAAATTAATTGCATAAAAAGCAATTGCCCAAATAATGATTGATTATGGTAATGAGCCATGAAAGAAAGTGTTTGAATTAAAAGGCACATGTCTGAGGACGCTAATGCAGACTTAGATGTTTGGGAAGGCTTTTCTAAGGAAGTGACATTTAAACGGATTCCTGCAATATGAGGAGGCTTTGACCAGAGGAAGGAAGTGGACAGAGCACTTCAAACAGAAGTTTCCACATGTGCAAAGGCCCGGGGGCAGGAAGTGATTTAGCATATTCAAGGAACTGAAAGGCCAGTGTAACTGGAGAGGAATGAATGAGAAGAGAGAGACAAGGATGAAGGATGAGAGACCAGGACTAAGAAGTCAGCAGAAGCCAGACCACACAGAACTTTGTAACCATGTTAGAGATTTCACTCGCATACTAAAATTAGTGAAATACCATTTCAGCTTTCTTTTTTTCTTTCCTAATATATGCACTTATGGTACTGACTTCTCTATAAACACAGCCTTAGCTGCACCCTAATGTTTTGATATATTGTGTTTTCATTATAATTCAGTTCAAAATTTTTCTAATTTTTATTCTGATTTTTTTCTTCAACTCATGGGTTATTTAAAAATATATTGCTTAATTTCCAAACATTTGGTAATTTTCTAGTTATATTTTTTATTTAAAAAAAGTTTAAAAAACTTATTTAGTAATCTCTACCCCCAACTGGGGCTCAAACTCATGACCCTGAGATCAAGAGTCACACACTCCGCTGACTGAGCCAACCCAGCACCCCTCTAGTTACTTTTTGAATAATTGATTTTCAGTTTAATTCTGTGGTTGAAGGACATACTCTAAATCCTCTAAAATTTTGGGACCATGCTTTATAGCCATATATATTATTTGTTTTGTTAAGCACTCTGTGTATATTTGAAAAGAATGTGTGTTCTGCCAATGCGTGTAGTATTCTGTGTTTGTCGGTTAGGTTCAGTCGGTCAGTCAGGTTCAGATTTTCTGTATCATTACTGATGTATGGATTTACGGTTTCTTTCTGAGATCACTTTCCTTCTAACTGAAGAACTTCCGTAGTACTTCTTTTAGTGTTGCTTTGCTGATTATAAATTCTCTTTTTTTAATTGTCTGGAAATCTATTTTATCTCAGTTTTGAAGCATCTTCTCTTTGAGCTCCTTGAAGGTATCTTTACATTCTGATTTGATATCTTTTTTCCCCTGGAGAAGTCAGCTGTTGATATTATGATTACTCCTTTTTTGGTAATTACTTTTTTTCCCTCTGTCTGATGTTTAGCTTTTCTTTGTCTTTGGTTTTTTAGCAGTTTGACTATCATGTGGCCATGAGTCCATTTTCTTTCTTTTTTCTGCTTGGGGTTCATGTAGTGGGGTTTGATGTCCTTTTGTTTTAGAAATTTCTCAGCCATTATCTCTTCAAATAAAACTCTACCCTATTTTGTCTTTCTTCCTTTCTGGCATTTCAGTTACATGTATTACTGTGTCTCATTTGTCTCTGTGCCTTTTTTTTTTTTCTGTTTTTCATCACTTTTTTTTTAATCTTCATGCTGTCACCTGCAATTTCTCTATTGACTGTTCACTTCACTAATCCTTTTAATGTGTCAGGTCTCTCTTAAACCTATTTTTGAATCTGAATTTCAATTATTGAATTTTTGTCAGTTCTAGAAGTTTAGTTAGTTAGTTAATTTGTTTGTTTGTTTGTTTGATTCCCAGTCTCTGGTGAGATTCTGGTTTTGCCATCTGTTTTCTGGAACCTATTAGTTATAGTTATTTTGAGGTCATCCCAAGGGTCTGTTTCTGTTGCCATTTTTTCCCTCTTAGTCCTATCTCTTTGTGTGCCTGGTAATTCTTGATTGAATGCCAGGCATTGTACAGAGACTATACAGAGGCTCTGGAATGTATCTTCTCCCCCAGAGTGCTCCACCCTATTCCCTCGTGGCCACCTGAGGGACTGAGCTGACTGGAGGCTTGCTGCATGTTTGGTAAAGCTCAGGCTACTTCTGATTTACCCTTCTTTCTAGGGCATGGCTTTCCAAGGCTCCAAGGCACCTCCTTTCTTGGTGAGCCCTGAACCCCTTTGTTCACCTCCTCAGTTCTGTGAGACTTCTGAAAATTCCACTTTGCCTTTCAGTGGCTTTTACTTGGCTCCTTAGCCTCTTGCCTTAAATAGCTCAAGAATGTGCTAAATGCCTTAAAAGAGGAAAACCACTGAGTGTTGGCCCACTGTATTTTAGCTCCCTTCTCTCCAGAATCCTGGTCCCTCAAGGCCTAGCTGTCTTGGCAGCCTTGAGCTCCAAAGGACTGTTGTCTCTCCATCCTCCTATGAGATTGCCAGAAGCCCTGAGGCTTCTCCACCCTTTAGCTGAAGCTGTTTGCCCAACTCTCAGCCTCCCTTCCTGCACCGAGAATTGCCAGAAAACTCAGTGAGGACAAGTGGCTCCAGGAGTGAGTACTTAACCTCTCTACAGTTCCCTTCCCTTCATAATCTTGACCCTGAAGGCCTATTTTGTCTTGATCCTCAGATGCCTTAAACAGACTTTAAATTTCAACTTTTAAAAATTTCTTTCTCAGAGGAGAGTGTAGTTCTTCCCCAAGCTACTCCACTATAGCTGGGATCAGAAGTCTCAACTTAGGTTTTGAGGAATGATTAGTTTGCCAAGCAGAAAATGGCCATGCCAGGCAAAGGAAAGAGAGTAAGAACTAAAGCAAAGTCAATCAAACACTGGTTAGCAACATCAGACAATGATGGCACGGATGGCCTTCCCAACTTTTCTTGGGCTTGCTGAGCTTTCCTGAGGCCTGCTAAGCCTGCCATATATGCAGGGCCTCAGAAGATGCCTGTCAGAGAGTCAACAGAGAACTCAAGACTAAAGAGGAATGTCGTTGGTGAGGCCAGTATTCACAGTGTGGAGACTCTTGTTTTGGAAGAATTCTGTCATTGGGATAGAAGTGGATATCCAAAGTATGTATGCATGCACAGACACACACATGCGTGCACGCCCCTCTACCTCACAACAGCACAGCAGGCAGGATTGTTCAGGTTTTCTGAAGGAAGAGATTAAGACCCCAGGGAACATCCTGCATTTATTGTGTCACATCTATTTTTTATGACAACCTTCAGTCCTCTTCCCGTGGGATTCATTCAGAGCCTGTCTCGACTTCTCCCTATCAGGAAACTTGTACAGTCCTCCCTGGCCCCACAGAGAGCCACCCCTCAAAGAGGTTAGAACAATTGAGTTGAAGGAAGAAGGTTATTAACTGTTTCCTGAAATTGAGTCATTGTGCTGCAAGGACTTTGATCTGGAGACATCTGATTAATGTGGACACAGTGACTTGGAACTTGCTGGGGCTGAGCTGCTATGGTAGCTCTCACCCTTACCGGGAAGTCAGGGCTTATTAAATAACCTGTGGGGGAGGGTTTGGGCTCACCTGAGAGTATATTCTCAGGTGCTCTATTGAGCTCCAGACAGATTGATTACCTATTAAAACAATGGTCATTTATTTGAACCCCAAATAAAATAGCATTGTCTTAATTGATCCAGATAATGTTCACATTAGTCTGATTTCAAAAGCTGCTTCTCACCCTCACTTCCCTGTCTTACATAACTTTGTAAAAGGAGCATTTTCTACTCAGAAATTTACTAAAATATGTGGCTTAAACTGGTGTACATGGCTCTTTGAGAGGTTACAAATCAAAACCCATTTAATAGTTCATTTAACAAATCAAAATTCAGTTAATACATTTCTTTAAAAACCTGCATGCAGCTGTTCTGCTGGACACTTACATGGCTCCCCGGGGGTCTCCTCTAAACAGGAAGCTCTGGTGGCAGATGCCATTATTGTCCCACCCTGCAGGTCTGGAGACTAAGTCCCCTTACATCTCAGGCTCAGTTCATTAGTTAATTAAGCGGGGAAAATGATGGTCCCTGTGTGTCAATGAAATGTGGTTATCCACAGAAGTACTCAGGGACACACAAACAGCTGGTGGCGGACTAGGATTTGAACCCAGGCCTAGATGAATCTAGCTCTTTTCTACTCTACCAAGATACTTCCCTCTCAGGAATTTGCAGGACAAGGGGATTATCTGCTTGCTGATTAGCTGATTCAGACATCCCCCCCACCTCATGCTGGTGCTGTAAATTTCAGAGTGTGTGGGTGCATCCCCTGCCCAGGGCTCTTTGTAATGCAGGCAGAGTTCTGCCTCTTGTAGCAAGAGAGAGATACATGCAGAGAGAATTCATCAACAGAGGTAGTGTTTGTATGGTATGTGGAAATGGAAAGTCCAAACAAAAGATCTGGGGTGGTAGTGCTCCCTCAGGCCAAAGCCCTCGGCTGGTTCTGGAAGTAAATGTGGGCCACCTTTGAAGAGCCTCAGTGGGGAGAGGAAGTGGTTGGCTTCTTGCCCACACCCCATTGTGTGCCCCCAGCAGACATCACTAGAGGATCCCAGCAATCTCCCCCTGAATCTGGATGGGTTCTCATCAGGGTTGGCATTCAGGGTGAAACCTACTTGCCAGCCCTGGATCAGATGACTTCTAAAGACCCGAGTTTTCCAGTTGGAGACTCTGCTCAGTTCCTAATTTCAGAATGCAGAATATACTGAGTTACCATTGTAGATCCTATTTTCTGTCTAGAATGCCCCCTCTTTTTTCCTTGCAGAGTAGGCTCGCTTTTCAAAATCCAACTTAACCATCTTTTCTGTTTACTGTTTGTCTTCCCCAGAGGTCAGTCCAATATCTTACTTTTTTCTGCATCCACACTGTCCAGCCCAGGACTTAGCTGTGATAGATGCTCACCAGGCATGTGTTGGGTGGGCGGATGAGCTGAGGCCCATTGTGTAGACTTCAGAAGTGGGATTTAAAAACAAATTGTTGACTGTCTAAGCACCTTCTCCATGGAGGCTTCTGCCATGCACAGCAGGGCCCCAGGTCCAGCGGTGGGGTGCTTGGGGGGAGTGTAGGGTGGCCTAGGGCAGGACTTTGAGGTCAGACAAGTGAGTGCATTCCCACCCAGGCTGCCTGATGTGTGGCATGCATCAGATGACAGAACTACTCTGAGACACATGTCCCTTGCTTCTGAAGGTTTTTCTAAGGACATCGTGAGGCAATTTGTTAAGCACACTCAATAAACACTAGGTATTACGTATATAGAAACTCCCATTTTAATAGGAGAGAGATTGAAGTGCAGTAGCCAAAGAGGGTACAGTCTCGATACATCGATACACAGAGCGACTCAACAACTGTCTGGACCTGGAGCCACGAAGGAAGGGGAGACACCGGGACCCCCCAGCTCTCCTTTTGGAGACGCGCCCTGCAGAGACCCTCATGTGTGTGCACAAACAGCCACAGGCAAGGGGGCACGGAGCCCTGTGTCCAAGAGTGACAGATTTGGAGGCAGCCTCACTGCCTGTGAATAGGGCAGTGGATGAGCGTAATCTGTCTGATGTGGAAGAGCAAACAGCGGTTAAAAAATGAGCTGTGTGCGCTAGCACGGGAGGATGCTTGGGAGATGTTGTTGGGTGAAAAAGCGGGTTGTGGTTTACTCTGTGTGTGCACATTTGACACACATACAGTCTCTCTATTCAGTAAGTATGTGCAATTTATGTGGATATAGAGAAGAAGGTGTGGAAGGATACACTCCAAACAGAAAACTGTGGTTACCCCTGGGCAGTTCAAGGGTGTTCAGTATTATAAAAAGAGTCAGAGGGGACTGTAACTTATTTGCTATGTTTTTAATTTTGTAAAAAAAAATATATATTTATGTGCAGCTTGTGTAATTAAAAATTAATAATAATATAGAGACATTGCAAGAGAAGAATCGATGATGATTTGGGCCAAGGAAAAGGGAGGTTCCCAGTACAGTTGGGAACCAGATCCCAAGCTGACAGCTGGCAGGGACCACACACAAAGATGAGAGCTGACCCTGGAATTGTGTTCCTGGTTACACGTTTGTGCACATGCACATACATGTATGTGTGTGACTGTGCGGGAGGGCATGTGTATGGCAGCGTGAGTGTACATGTGTGTGAGTGCATGTCCATATGTGTGCGTGTGTCTGTGTGTGCATGCCCATGTGTGTCAGTATGTTGTCTTCTGATCAAGGCTTGGCTTCTAACTCTCCTGATGCCCTGTCTTTGAACTTCTCCATCAAAGATGGAGACTGTTGGACTAGATCTGTGTTTTTTTTTTTTTTTAATTTTTTTAATTTATTTATTTGACAGAGAGAGAGATAGCGAGAGAGGGAACACAAGCCGGGGGAGTGGGAGAGGGAGAAGCAGGCTTCCCGCTGAGCAGGGAGCCCGATGCGGGCCTCGATACCAGGACCCCGGGATCATGACCTGAGCCACAGGCAGACGCTTAATGACTGAGCCACCCAGGCGCCCTAGATCTGTGGTTTTAAATGTCCTTTAGCTGTGGCTCCTGTTCAGAAGAAATCTGATGTGACGTGAACATGTGAGGTGCAGATGAGCTGCCATTCTGGGTGAAGCCAGAATGGACATTGAGGCCCTATGGTCAGAAGCCCAGCTCCTGGAAGGCCAGGAGTCCAGGGGAAAGTGGGCTTCTTCCCTTCCAGGCGCCCCATCACTGCCTTCATGAGGGCGCAGCCCACTGCCCTAGGATCCTGCAGGTGCTGCTGGCTGGGTTTGGGCTGACATGCCATCTCACGCATTAGCAGGGAGATGACAGAAGATGAACCCTGAAGCAGGCAGTGTGGTTTTTTGCTGGCAGGTGTAGCCAAAGGTTCCATCTGGAACAAAGTCGAAATGTTACTGAGCAAAGGAAACCTAGAAATTAGCCAGTGGTTTTCTGTCGTGCATTTGCTGTGTTACATAAGCCATCAAGCACTGGGCAGCAGCCCTTCCTGCTGTGCTGCTCAGGCTTGAGGCTGGGGAGGCCCCGGGGGGGTGGGGCTGGGGGGACCACAGCGGTGAAAGGGCCTAGAAGCTGAAAGGCAGGGAGGGAGAAGCCTAGCCAGAGGATGTACCTATCCCTCTTAGAAGGAGACTCTGACTGGTATAGGCCTAGAGCCTTGAACTGCAGCTTGAAAATTTAAGTTAGATCTAGGGAAGGACTTCCCAACTTGCAATGAGTGATCATAACATATTAACTGAGAGAAGGAAGCTGTACAGCCTTTATCTTCCTCTGGAGATGTTTAAGGAAAAGCAAGTATTGCTCTGTACCTGGAATGTGGTATATGCCAGCCCTCTTCCCCATGTGATCACAGACAACAGAAGGGCCATTTCCTCTGCGTCAGCATTCTGTCGGCCTCCCCTGGCTGGCAGGCAGCTGGCTACTACTGGGTTTCTCCCAGGGAGAGTTTCCTAGTGGTTTGCGCTTGACCCCTGCTTAGGGCAGGGATACTGTCCCCACTTCTAGTGATTCATTCCATAGCCCCTGCTGTGGTTCTGTGGTCCACCATCCACAGAGGGGAGTCAGGGAGGACCTAGTTGTAGTTGCCCATAACTGCCTGGTTATGAAAACTTTGATAATCACTTCTCTTTAAAGAGAGGATTAGGTGATGGTGATCTGGAATCTTGGCTTAGGCTGGTACAGGACACAGACATGGACAGTACAGGACATGGTCTGACATGGTCTTCACCTCCGCCGAGAACACAGACGCCACCCTACCTGCAGCCTGCCCACCTCCCCAGACAGCACCCACTCCCTCTGCACTTGTCTCCAACATGTCCCCGCCCATCCCAGATCAGTTAGCTGTGTCTCTGAGGTGCCTCATAGAACCTAGGGACACTTCCTGGGGTGCAACTTAGAGCACTGTTTGACACTTCTGTGTTCAAGCATCCCATTCTACTAGATCACAAACTTCTTGTGGGCAGGAACCTTGTTTTCCTCATCTTTGTGTCCTGCGGGTCCAGGACTTACACGCTCACTCTGTATTTAGTGAGTGGAAACCCACTGTAACATATGGTAACTGCTACAGCAGTGCATGAAAGAAACAGTCTGGGAGCAGAGGAGATGGAGCAATTAATCCTGCCCGAGCACAGTGGGGCTTCAGAAATGAATTCATGTTTGTGCTGGGTCCAGGCAGGCTCTGCTGGCAAGGGTCAGGGTAAGCAGCCTGAGAGTGGGTCCTTTCCCTGTGGGGTGTTAGAAGAAGGTAGGGCACTGGTGTTGGGGGAGAAGCAGATACTGAGGGGGTAGGGATGAAGCTCAGATGTGGCTGGAAGGGCGGGCTGGTCCGGATGTAAAGGGCCTTCTGTGCATATGAGAGAATTTGGAATTCACCCTACAGGCAGTGGCAAGCCATAAAAAAGCTTTTAAGCAGGGAATTGATATGATCGAATTTGTGTTTTAGAAAGATAACTGGCAGCTTCTGGGAGATGAAACGGTAATGGTGTTGAGGTGGGAGGCAGGAAGCCTGCTTAGGAAGCTGCCGCAGTACTATTAGCCGGGTTGACTCACCCATTCAGCAGATACTTGGTGAGGGGCCCCGTGCGGGCATGGCCCAGGCAGGGCACAGCCCTCGGCCCCGCAGAGAGGGTTCCCTCGCTCAGGGCAGCGAGATGGACAAACGGTCAGCAGTGAAATAAGATGATTCTGCCAAGTGCTGTGAGGATAAGAGGAGATCATGGGATAGAGGGGACTAGAATTTCTGGACAGAGGATCAGGGATGACTATCCAACACTGGAGCAGCACCAAGCAATAAGAAGGGGCTGTGCAGATACCCAGGTGTGGGCACAGTGGATCCCTGGGAGACTCTGAGTGCCAGTGGGAATGGATGAGGAGCGGGAGACAGGGAGGCCCCTGACCAAGGCTGGACAGGAGCACAAGCATGAGCACCTGGAGGGTTTGTGTACCATCCCTGGAGCTGTAGGCAGGTAAGGGGCTCCCTAGCTGCCCCAGCACTGGGGCAAGGAGGGTCAGGGGAGCCTGTCTGACAACCATGGGGGCGGTGGGTCCTGTTACGTTCGAAGCTCCTAGAGCCAATTCCCTGGGCTGACCCCACTTGGCGGGCTCTGAGTGGTAGCCATGGCTCCAGGGCAAGGGCAGCCTCCAGGGGCAGCAGGCCTCTGCCCCGTACTTTCTTACTGCTCGGAGATCCATGACTCAGGAACCTGAACTTAGAGACGACAGTTTGTTAATCCCCTCCCCTGGACAAAGACAAAAATGGCATTTCATTCCCAGCTCTATCAGCAGACTCACTTGGGGACTAAAGCCCGTGTCCCCAAAGGCCCGGCTGGGTCTCTTTTCCTTTGTGCCACTTTTGTTTTCTTTTGAGTGTTACATTTAGATTAGCTTCTGGGGATTAAATGTTATTACAGTAGAGGAATCGTTGTGTTTTCTTTCTTTTTTAAATCGGTAAAGAGGTTAGGGCTTAGCATTCTTGTCATTAGATTTATTTTTCCTGGTCCTGTTGCCTCCCCTGTTCCAGTTCTTAAGAGAAAGCTTTTGCTTGGGTTTCATCGTGGTCATTTCTGCCTGGGAAGGAGTAGCCTTGTCATAAGCAGGGCCTTTCTATCTAACTTGAGGATGGGTCTTGGCGTGACAGCACCACCTTGCCCTGCCCTGGACCCCCTCTGGGCACGCAGCGCTTGGGCATGCACACTCATTCCTCCCAAGAAGGGAGCACTGGCAAAGGGTCAGGAAATTGTCAAGTGGTGAAATGTGGCAGAACTAAAGAATTCCCCTGAGATCTGATCACTGTCAACTACACTGCCTCTCATTCCGCAAGCAACAAGAACGCTGGGCTCTGCGGACTGCACCAGAGGCTGCCAGCAGGACCCACCGTGGCAGAGGCAGGCAGAGGCTGGTGCCGTCTCCTGTGTCCGGTTCTTCCAGGACCAGGGTGGATATTCCAGAAGGATTTATTTCCCCTGCGGCACTCTGTGAAAGCATACTCATTTTAACAGACCTTAGAGTTCAGTGAAGGCCAGTATCTCAGGTGGTTAGATTTCAAGATCCTGACAGTCTCCAGGCCCTAGGAAGGAAGCGCATGGCAGGGATGATGCAGGCTCTGAATGGCTGAGGTCCCACCCACTGCCATCAGAGTTCTGTCTCTCTGCATACCAACAGGAGGGCCTGCCCTGAAGGGTTCACCTTCAGAGAAATGGTGTACATGGTATGGCTGGCTTTGGCTCGTGCTCATCCCAAGGCTATAGATCCAGGCTAGAGTGGGCCCTGAGAGGCCCAGTTTGACCTGTGGCCATTGGTTGTATTGTACAAGGAAGAGCTTTTGTTTCTGGTATAGTCAGATCCAAGGGAGTTGAGACCCGTGATTCCGAACCTTCTCTGTGACATCCAGTCTCTCTGGGAGTTGAGGATATCTACACTGGGCCATGATTCCTAGGAACTCTCTAAAATGTTCCAAAACCATCACTCCCACTGTCACCACCCCCCCCCCCCCCCCCCCCCCCCCACACACACAAATGAGATGAGGTTCTGAGTCACTCTGCCTGGTGGCATCCCTGAAACCACAGGGCCCTCAAGGTCATCTAATCCGATCCCAGGTACAGGTGGATCCTTCCCAGGGTGCTTGCCCCCAGGAGTTCCACTGCCTCTGCGAATATGAGCTCAGTTGCAGCACCTGTCTTTACTAAGCTTCCCGTTTCATCTTTCACGGCCCTATTAGAGAAGTGCTCTCTCATGGAGCTTGGGGCTGTGTCTTGGGAGCTTCCTAGCTCTGTCCTTGGGACTTTGTAGAGCTCAGTGAAGGTGCCTCTGGATGCCAGCCCTACAGATATTCAAAGGGAACTTTTACATCCCTTTGTAAAACATTACAGCTTTATCCTTACAGCACTAATGTCCAGTTCCTGAAACCACCCAATGAGACACACGCCTGGCTTCCAGTCTCCATCTCTACTCCCTGTGCTGCCTGTTAGCAGCAGGCTCTGGGAGCCAGAGCAGGCTGACCAGCCCAAATGCAGTGCAGCCATCACTTCCCTTGTCTAGAGACTGGGCTCTGTCGTTAGCACACTCTCGCTGGGTTGCAGCACCATATTAGCTTGATTGTCCACTGCCCTGTTAGCTGGACCTCACTGGCCATTCATACGAAGCTTCAGACAAACTATCTCCATGCATGGTTACTAAATGCTCTGGATTTGGGTTCCAGACCTCATCTTTATCCCCAGTAAACTTCATTTGGGGTAGATTTAGTCCAGCCTATAGATTGATGATTTGGATATGTGGATTCTGTCATCTGACATATTCATCATCCCATCTAACTCTGTCTTCTATAAACTTGCCAGCTCTTCTCTTCAGCTAAGTCACTGATGAAAATGATAAAGTTGCACAGGGCTTAAGACAAAATGCCAGTAGAGACTGCCTTCAAAGCTGACCTTGCCCATGTGGGTCCAGTGATTCAGCCAGTTCCTAACATACTTCTTTGGGCATCCAGCCTGCATTATTCCTCCTTTCCCATTGGATGGGTGCAGGTAGAGGCTGGGGCTGGTGGGCCACTGTATGGCCCTGGTCTCCCAGCCAGGATCCCTGTTATAGGGAAGAGAAGAGAGCATGGAATGATGTGTTTCCGATTGCCTTGTCTGTTCCTACTAATCACCTCTCCACTTTCTAAGTGCTCTGAAACCAGCCTCTTTACTGGGCCATTTTAGAATCTTATCTGAGCTCACCTACGTTTTATGGAATGCATTCTTTTTAAAAACATGAAATGAAAGACTATTCCTTTCCAGTATCACTGTGTTCCTCATTCTTCAGGATTCTGTAAAGGTCACCAATGGTAGCCTGGTGGTCCAGACCTCAAGTTTTCTTGATGTTCTCAGGTGCAGGCGTCGAGAGGAGCTTAGTCCTCACCAGTCACCTTCCTGCCCATGAAGACCTTCTGTACTTTTGAGCTAGGATCTGTCCTATCTTCTGGGAGGTGGCTGGGAATAAGAAAAAGACGGGCTTTGAAGCAGAGAAACCAGAGTTAAATCCTGGTCATGCTTCTCACTTACTGGTTGAAGCTTGGCCCGTAGTCCCCTCTCTGAGGCACAATCCTCTCCTCTGTAAAAGGGGGGACTGTCCAGCGCCCACAGGGCTGTTGTGAAGGCTGAGGAAGCAAACCTCTGTCCATCCCTGCGCCTCCCCTTTTGCCCTCTGTCATCCACAGCTGTGTCTCCTTTGGAAGGAAGACAAAAATCAACCCTCATAGTGTACCTCTTCCCACCTGGTCCTGCCCCTTCCTGTACCCTCTACTGCTGCCTGGTTCATCTCCTCTGCCCAGACTGGGCCACCTTGTCATCAGGAAGCCCTGGGGAGCAGGCTCCATTCTTGCTGCATGGGGCAGGTCTCCACAGAGCAGGGCACAGGGAGACATGAGGATTTGCTTCCCACTATTTTGTGCCCAGCACCCAAGGCCCTGCCTGGCCTCACCCCTGCTAGACTGGGGCTTCTATCTGCCCTTCCCATGGAAAGGCTCTCTGCCCCTCGTGAAGTCACCCTGGGATTTCCCAGTTACCAGAGGCAGTCAATGCCCTTTTTGCTTAAACCAGTCCAATTGAGGTTCTGCATATGGAAGTGAGTATTCTAGATGTGCCTTTCATTTCCATCCTGGGCCCGTTCCCAGATCTTCAGGACCTATTTATTGATTTGGCTCTGTTTTTCAGAGCTGATCCCCCGTCTCATCAGCCTCCCTCTGGTCTTGGTTAATTAGGCTAGTATGTGGAGATCTACTTGTTGATTGGATCCTTTTAGAATGACTGGTCACAGGGATGCACACATCTCACTGAGTGGCCCTTATGACCGGCTCAGGGCTCAAGGCAGCTTGAGGAGCAGGTGAACTTTGATCAGAAGCCCCCCTACCCCACCCCAGTCTGTCCCCTAGAACATTTCAGGTAGATATGCCTAATGTGCTCCACTCTTGTGGTCCTAATCCCACTGCCCCCCACCCCATTCCCACCTTCTCAGAGCTCCCATTCTCTGCAGTCTGCTCCATGCTGATGACCAGAAGAAAGAGGATCTAGTCAATACCAGCTTATAGGCCACTGGGGTTTTCTGTACTGGGAAAGAGGGGCCGGGACAGACACCACCACAGGAAGGATGGGACTCTCTCTACCTGTCTTATAGAGCTCTGACACCTGCCTAGCACAGGGAGACATGCTTACCCTGTTTTTATGAGGAGGAGACAGGACCAGCCTGGCTAACTTGCCTAAGGTTGTTGTGTGAGGAAGTGGCAGGGCCAGGAGTCAGGGCCCAGACTTTCTGTCCACAGCCTGGGTGCATTTGGTGTTATCCTGCAGAGACCCAGAGCCCAGGACCACTGAGGGGCATGTTTATAGTACGTCAGAGGCTCTGGCAGGATGTTCTGTGCTGTTGTCCAGAGGAGAGAGCTGCTTCCGTCCAGAGAGCCTCTCAGTAGCCTCGATGGTGTGATGCTTTGCTCATGTGCCATAATCTGGGGTTGGGGGTGTCCATACATCACTTGCCTCAAAATCCATGGAATGCTGAGTCCTGGGCCTCGCCCCAAGCTGGGAGCATTGGAATCTGCATTTTAAACAAGCTCCCATGTGATTGTTATGAGCCCTGCAGTTTAAACCCACTGCCAAAGTGAATGTACTCTAGCCAACAAATTAATCACTTCCCCAGAAAAGCCCCCAGGGAACACCAGTAAATCCATCCCAGCTTCTAAATTGCAACAATGGCCCTGGAGAAGCAACAGCCTTTCTCCTGAAGCCAGGAGTCCTCCCCCTGCCTGGACCCCTCCCCAGGGTCAGGCCTGAGTCAGGAGAGCCTGTAGTGACCAATGGCCCTGTGGTCAGGAGCACAGCACCCTGAGGCCTATGGGCCTGGCATGGGCCCTTCAGGGGGACACAGACCTTTGTGCTGCCATGCTGGAGCTGCAAGGTGGCCCATGTGTCCCATGGCCAGGTGACACCAGGTTGCCATAGTGGGTACACACAGACCAGGTGCAGGGAGGCAGGCAGAGCCCCTTTGGCCATGATGAGCTGCCCATCTGGATATTAATTGTGGCAACCACAGTCATGGGGCTCCTGCCCTCTGGGGGGCCTGGATCCCCCTGTTTGGAGAGTCGCCTTTCATCACCTCTGAAAGGCACACCATCTGGGTGGGATGGGGTCAGCATCTGGGTGACTGCCGAGTGAGCAGGATGTCAGGCTAGGGCATGGTCAGGAGACTGGGTTCACGCCTGTCCTGTCTAGTGGGTGTAGCCATGACCCTGAGAAGTCGCCTCACTTCTGGGCCTCAGTTTCTCACTATAGCAGGGCCTAGGAGGACCCGCAATCTCTAAGGCCTCCTCCAGAATTTAGGCCCTGCCCCCCAGCCAGGTGCAGCCTCATTCTGTGCTCCTGCTATAGGGACTTCTTGGCCTCTCCTGTCATCTTTGTGGGGGTACACCCTGCGTGCAGCAGGCCCAAGGCCAAAAGGTTCAGGAAGCTTTGGGCGGCAGATTCAATTTTCTTCTGGTGGTGAGAACAATTAAGAAGGGTTCATTCTTCCAGGTCCCAGACTTGCAAGCCAAAAAATCCCTAAATCCTAGACACTACTGGTTTAGTCTGTCCCTAAAATACCCCCAAGAAGAAGAAGAATATTCTTTATTCACAGTTCATGCTTTTTAAAATTTATATGAGTCAATAAAATCATCTTTTAGAAAACTTGGCTGTTTTTATTGATCTTTAACACAGAAGCCAAGTAAAACTAATCATAGCATCCAAATACTACGTCTTCCTGCATACACACTTGTTCACATACATGCTAATAACACCCATACAGTCACACATACTTATATACACACTAACACTCATTCACACACTAACACACCCATGCTCACACTCACGTGCTAATACACACTCATAACTCACACTTGCTCACATATATGCTAACACACTTACCACACACACACGTATACATGCTAACACACTAATGCACGTACACACATACACACAAGCATGCTCAAACTCACATACACGTTAACACACATGTACTCACACACATGGTTGCTCACATACATGCTGGCATACAGTCATTCACATACACACACATGCATGTGAACACGCTCACACATTCACATACACACTAACACACACTCTCACTCATACACAATCACCTGCTCGTTCACATCCATGGTAGCACACACACACTCTCACTCACACACTCACACAGACCCTCACCAGATTGCTACATCCCGTGTTGGGATTCCACAGCTATTCTCCTGTCAATGGCATTAGCTGTGACTGTTTCCCTAGGCTCAGAGTCTGAGAGAAATTGGATTGAACCCACAGAAATCAGACCACTGGAATGCAAACGTGGAAATGTGCCTGTGTCTGTACATACACATATTTATTTGCTGCTAAAGAGGATCTATTAGGAGCCAAAGCAGGAAATTCCTACCAGCAAATTCCTTAAGGAGGGTATGTTCACTTTTGTGTTCTCAAAGACGACTGTGGCTTTCGAGATTCTTTCTTTGACTTTCACAGGGATAGATGAATTGCCTTCCAGATTTTTCCATGATGACAGTTGTCAGGAATGCCCGGGAGTTTTACTTAAGCTAACAAATGATTACCCTTCCCATTAGCTCTACAAACAGGCCCCTAATTAGTGAATTGGCTAATAGCAGTCCCCTCTGGGGTCATTAGCCCTGACAGTGCTGGCGCTGCTCCGCGCACGGTGTCACCGTCGTAACGCACGCTGTCGGGCTCTGCTGGGAGTCGGAGCTGGGGAGCCGCTGTAATGTTGCTCTCCCCTTATCTTCTGCATTAGTTCCTTGGGTCAAGGAAATTAATTCCTACCTCAGACAGGTAGGAATTCCTACATGTGGATTAGACACAGATTTTTTATTTATTTTTTATTTTTTTATTTTTTTAAAGATGTTATTTATTTGAGAGAGAGAATGAGAGAGAGAGCATGAGAGGGGGGAGGGTCAGAGGGAGAAGCAGACTCCCTGCTGAGCAGGGAGCCCGATGCGGGACTCGATCCCGGGACTCCAGGATCATGACCTGAGCCGAAGGCAGTCGCTTAACCAACTGAGCCACCCAGGCGCCCCTAGACACAGATATTTTAAATGAAAGGACTGAAGCAGCAGTCACATCAATCCTAGATGAGAAAACAGTTTTTATGATCCATAGCTCCAGGTTTAAAAGACACACCTTCTCAGATTTGGGGGTTGTTTTGGAAAGAGCACGCATCTTGCTTTGTAGCTCTGGGATTCACGTCTGACTACAAATACCTGCTCTACTTTGGGTTGTGCAGGACACTCAGCCAGCGCCTTCAGCGAACTTTCACGCTGCATCTTGGTTTCTGGTAAGCAGGATGGCAGTGTTGGCAGGAAATAGAGGGGTCAGTTGTCTTGGGGGTGGCATCCCTTCCTCTGTGCCTCTCCCGGCTTTTGAGAGCCTTCCTCCCCGCCAGCGAGTAGGCATTAGGGCCGCTTGGATGATCTTGAACTAGGAACACTTCCAGGGCATGCAGCCTCACCTGACCTAACCCAACCTCACAGTGACTAGTCCTTGAATCCCAGACCTGCGCAATGACAAATGCTCAAGTCCTAGGCTCATACCCTGACTAGTCTGTGGTTACAGGGCTCACACAGTGGCTAGTCCTCATGTTCTAGGCTCATACCCTGACTAGTCTGGTTACAGGGCTCACACAGTGGCTAGTCCTCATGTTCTAGGCTCATACTCTGCCTAGTCTGTGGTTACAGGGCTCACACAGTGACCAGTTCTTAAGTCCTAGGCTCATACCCTGACTAGTCTGTGGGTCCAGAGTTCAGTGAACAGTGACTAGTTCATGAGTCCCTGGCTTACACAATGACTAGTCCTCAAGTCCCAGGCTCACTCCCTGACTTTAGGTCTTAAGTCCCAGCTCACTCAATGACTAGTCTTTCATCCCAGGCTCACTTGATGACTAGTCTTTGAGTCCCAGGCTCACTTGTTAACTGGGTCTTAAGTCCTAATCTTACTCAGTGACTAGTCCTCAAGTACCAGGCTCACTTGTTGACCAGGTCTTAAGTCTTAGGCTCACTCTGACCAGTCCTTGAGTCCCAGGCTCACAGGATGACTAGTCTCAAAGTCCCAGACTGATGTTCTAGAGGTGGGGACAGCAGTACACAGGTGAAGCACAGGAGTGCAGCCTGGCCTGGTTGCCCTGGTAGGAGAGTGTAGGGCGGTAACAGTTGTGACTAAAGGATCTTTGCATTCAGGTTTTGTTATTGTCCAGATTCTTGCTACATCAGCTCAAAACCATGTGCAGCTTAGTCTAAATGCCTATTTAAGCAAAGGCCAAAAGTCTGTTTGAAGATAGGGAAAAATAGGATGTTCATAATACAAAGCTTACAGCTAGTCATGGATATAAAATATATGACACTTCCCATACGGGAAAAATGAGTAGTGAAGCTGCATTTATTTGTTCAAAAGTAGAAATGCATCTTGAGGAATTAAGGAAAATTACGAAAAGGTGATTATACAGCATAGCAAATCTCTAATGTGGATTAAACCAAATTGTTTAGGAGGTAAAATGCCAGCGTCAACATGCATTTCAAAAAAGGGAAGAACAATGCTGGGTTGGGTGGGGAGAGCTGAGCTCCTGCTTTTGCTTGGTATTAATGTGGCAGGAAGTTGCTGGTTCACGGCCCAGGAATTCACAGAGATGAAAGGCCTTGTCCATTCCTGTATAGGTATTTATATACTTGACTTGTGTAAGGAAACTCCCAAATCAAATAGCTGCCCGCACCTGGGAACCCAGCTAGGACTGTGTGGTCCCACAACCCTGGAGCAGCCTCTCCTGTCTCCTCTGGCGCCACCAGGGGAATGGTCAGGCAAAGCTGGGTTCGGATCCTCCTCCTGTGACTCACTAACCCTGGGTCCAAAGACAGGTGGTTCACCTGCTCCGAATCATAGTTTCCTCATCTATATTGGGGTGGGGGGTGATACTGCCCTTGCAGCTGGAGGAAGAGAAGAATATGAGATGATGTTTATAGGACACCTAGACAAAACTTGGCACAAAATAAGGCCCTCAAATTGTTAGTCCTCAACTGTTCAGATATGGCCACCGCTAGCCATATGTGGCTATTATATTGGATTTCAATGGCCTAATACAAAATACCTCAACATGTTGCTTACACATTGACATGATAATATTTGGTTAAATAAAATAACATTAAAATGAGTTTCACCCGTTTCTTTTTACTTTTTTAATATGGCCGTTTCTTTTTACTTTTTTAATATGGCCACTGGAAAATTTTAAATCCCGTATATGGCCCACCTCCTATTTCTCCTTCTTCTCTGCTGGTCTCTGTCTTCCCGTACCCCTTGTCTGCCTCGCTCCCTTCTTAGTGTCCTGCCACCACTTTGCAGGTGTCCAGCTCACCACACACTGGCCCTGTGCCCCATGCCTCCACAGGTAGCCCCCTTCTCAAATATAAGACAGCCTGGCATGGATGGGTCTCATCCCATTACAGTTTACCCTGACAGTTACAGAAATGAAGGAATTCACTCCAGGTCATGCAGGTAGAGAACTGTGAAACCAGTGTTCTTGCAAAACGCTCTTTTCTCCCCCCACTTCAAACACAAGGAAGCCATAAATGAAATTTAAGTGCCTTTGCCGAGGTCAGAAACCAGTTAGTTGATTAGGGGCCAATCTAAGTCTTTTGGCTCCAGACCACTGGGATTTCCACCTTACCATACAGCCCTCCATTTTATCGGCTAAAGTACAACAGGGTCTAAGCTGGTGCTGAGCTCAGCTTGCTTGCAGAATTTGAGAGACTGACCTCCTGAGCACCACAAAAAAGCCTGGACAGTGCAGTGTGGCAGCAGGTGGGATGAGAGATGGATCCAGGCCTGGTGCCATCCTGAGGACCAGTGTGCCTCTGTGGCACCTCTAGGAGGAGGTGGGGGAAGATGGCACTTTATAGTTCTGGGCTCTGTAGTCTGATCTGGGTGGCCTCAGGCAAGCTACTCTATCTGCTTTAGCTCAATGTCTTCATTTGTGTGAAGATTGAATTACACTCTGAGCAGGTGCCCAGTGCATGGCAGCGGGGTCCATCTTGCCATGTCCCTCTATAAAGGTTCCAAATGTGTACATGGGCTGTCTTGTGAATCAGTGGTCTCTCATCACATTTCTGTCACAGAGCAAGTTGGGTGGCCCTGTATGCTTTTCATCCTCCGGTGACAACTGTGGGCAGAAGATGAGGCATAGAAGCTTGAAAGGGGCTACGGGGGGGCCGTGTATGGAGGTAGTATCACAGGGGTCCTTTGGTCTCTTGTTGGGGTAGGTGGAATTGTAATAACCCTCAGTGCCCGAGCCCAGCTCAGGGTCCCTAAGTCTGGAATCCTCAGAGTGTCCTTCCTCAGAGCCATGTGACTGAGAAAATGAGTGCTTCCCAGGCTATATAGAGAGGGCAGGCTGCAGATTATCTTGCTGCTCAGACAGCCAGCAGCAAGTCATGACCCCAGGAACCCAGAGAAACAGCTCTTCCCATCTGGGTCACTGTATCCTCACTCTCCCGATTTGTAAAAGTGCAGGCTTCAACAGAATCCATTTCCATCAAGGGAAATTGGCAAGGGGCCGTGAGCTTGTGACTGTTGGCCTGGGGGCGGGGAAGCCGATTAGCAAAATGACCTTCCTCTAGTAGGGAAGGGAGTCCAGGCGGCAGCGTGAAAGCAAAGCCCCCTTAGTTCCAAGACCAGCCCCTCTGCATGCCTGCACTGACACAGCCCAAGGCACAAGTTGGTCTGACTCCCCACGTGTTTCCCCAGCTGTGAAATGGGGCTAGAAGAGCAACCCAGTGAGCCGGCATTTAGATCACATGAGAGCGTGTGTATAAAGTAGTAGACAGAGGGCCTGGCACATAATGAGGGTTCAATCAATGGTAGTTCATCTTATTTATTACTGCTGTCCACTCTGTTAGAATCCAACATCCAGGGCGCCTGGGTGGCTCAGTTGGCTAAGCGACTGCCTTTGGCTCAGGTCATGATCCTGGAGTCCCTGGATCGAGTCCCGCATCGGGCTCCCTGCTCGGCGGGGAGTCTGCTTCTCCCTCTGACCCTCCCCCCTCTCATGTGCTCTCTCTCTCATTCTCTCTCTCTCAAATAAATAAATAAAATCTTTTAAAAAAAAAAAAAAAGAATCCAACATCCAGCTCAGACTTCCAGGCTGCAGTTTTTTTGTGCCATCAGCCACATTAAAAGACCCATGCCAATAAGGTTTTTAAATGAAATGCCTCTCATAATAGGTAAAATCCCTGTACCTAAGACAGCCCAGTGCTTAGTGAGGAGAATTCTTCTGCCTGGGACCATGCCACTTGGTAACCACAGTAGGGCACAGAAGGAAAGGTCAGCCCCGCTGGTTTGTCTACGGGCCCCTTGCGGCCTTTTCCCTTAGGACTGCCTGCCTGTTAGCCCCTGCCGCTCCCCCACACAGGGGTTCTCCCTGCAAGCTCTGTGCGCATACCACCAGGGGCGAGGCACTCGCTGCCTCCCTGCTCCAGTTGTCCAGACACTGTTCTGATTGTCCCTGTTCTCCCTGCACTGCCTATTGTCTCATTCTTCCTTTTGTTCCTCTTGCTCTTTGGTGCCCCTGTAAATATTTCTGTGCACAGAAGAGGACGACAGGTGGGAGGGCACTTGTATTTATCAGACCCTTCCTGTGGTCTGGGCAAACCACGAGGCACTCTGAATGTATTATCTCATTTATTATCCCTATTCTGTAGACAATAAAACTGAGAGCCCTTGAAGCGAATGGGCTTGCCCAAGGTGATAGAGCTGATGAGCAGGAGGGTCAGGTTGCAGCCCACACCAGCTGCCTCCAGAATCTACCACTCACAGGGAGGTGTGGCTGGGCAACACAGCTGGGACCAAACAGTGGAATTTTGAGTGCCAGGGCTTTGGGCTTTATTTTGATGCCTTGGGAACATCAGAAGTGCCTGAGCTTTGAAACGACATGATCAGATGTGTGTTTTAGGAAGATAACTCTAGAGGTAGTTTATTAAGTCTGTTAAACCACAACTCTCTCATCTGATCCTTGTTCAGCTGATAATTTTTAAACCCGAGTGTAGGAAATTACATTCATCTCTACCCAATTTCATGCTCGTTTCAGCCTATTCCAGCCCATCTCTCGGTCTGTGTGTGCATGTGTGTGCATGTGTGTGCATGGTGAGGGGTGGAGGGGTGGGGAAAATGAACATACGCCAGGAGAAGGGATGGAAAATGCCTTGAGATGGCTTCCTGCCATGCAGCCACTGGCTCGTGACAGCCATGACTTGTGACAGTGTAGGAAGCATGAATTTTATCTCTCACATACCTGGGCAGTGATGGAACAAGATGGGAAGCTAAAATAACATGACTGATCTTTTAACAAATGCAGCAGAATATACACATATTCCATTGACTCTATCTCCGAGTAAATTGATTTGGAACTTCTACTTTAGAATTTCAGAGGTAAGTATAACCTTTGTTCTCTCCTTCTGATTCAATGAATATTTAGTTCCTGCTATGTGCAAGTATCCCTTTACTCTGCATTTCCTGCCCATCCATCTTCATCCTCTATAATTTGTGGGAGTGTGTATGTGTACAGATATGTAATAACACTGTAAGAGATGAACAGGTACTGTGCTTAGTCGTTACACGTAGATTTTGTGCTTACACATGTTTTGATATGCTCTGTAGCATCTTAAAAAGATCAGTGATAAAAAATATTTAGATGAGTATATATCTTCACAGTTTTTCAAAATGAAAAATAGTTATGTTTTCTGATTAGAAAAATGATACCTGAATATTGTAAAAAAAAAATCAATGCGGCAAAATATAGAAGTTTAAAAAATCCAAAATCTCTCCATACTTCTGTTTTGGTGACATCACTTTGTGCTTATAAGATCATAGACATACTCTTGCACATAAATGGGATCGTAAGCTCTTGGGAAACACACCATTCCAGTATCTTCCATTTCCCCTCATCCACATGCCATGAACCTACTTCTGTGTCACTCAGTGTAGATTTAAATCTTCATTTTTAATTACCATATTATTCTTCTATATGTCATACCAGAACTTAAGTCACCAATCCCTTATTGATGGATCCTTGGGTGTTTTCCAGTTTTTTTCCCAACACAATGGATACTATGACACACAGCCTTTTCTGTCTCTGTGCACTTGTTTAAATCCTTCTAGAGAGAATTACTGGGTCAAAGGATGCACACACACGCACAAAACTATATATTTATATATATTTATGTATTTACATTTTACCAAGTGGCATCCAGAACAATGGAGGTGTTGTGCCAATTTTTACTCTAGTGATGTTAGAGGAGGGTGTACCTTTTCCCGAGACTTAGCAAGCACAGGATTCTAACAGTATTTCTAAAAACCATCTTTGCCAATCTCAAAACCAAAACCAAATAAAATCTCTCACTTTTAAAGCTCCTCATGTCTTCAGGCATTAGTGAGGTTAAACTCTTTTCTATGTTACTGGCCATTTGTATTCCTTCTTTTATGAATTACTTATGGCCTTTGCCCATTTTCTCATTATTCTTTTTAAAAGGTCTTTGTATAATGGTGTTAATCATCTTGTTTCATTTTTGTTGTGACTTCTTCTGTTTAATTTTTAGTTTATTTTCTGCCCTTCAGAAGTTAATTTGGGGATAGGGATCCAATATGTTGGTTTCTCTTTGTGGCTTACGTTACAAAGGCCTTCCTCCCCCCGTACCTATATTTTTAGGACTAGTACCTCTATGATTTTATTCTCTGTCATTAAATTGTTGCTCCAAATGACCCCCCTGTGATTTATTTATGTGTAAGATGTGAAGTACAGATCCTCCTCTGTTTGTTTGTTTGTTTATTCTTCAAATAGGGAGTCCTTTGTCCCCTGAGCATGAATATAAAATTCCATCCAATCATATGCTAAATTACTTGGGTCTATTTCTAGACACTTTTCCAGGGCCAATCCTGCACATTTTAAATATGTTTAAAACACATTATGCTGCTACAGTTATTTAAAATAATAAATATCCAGCAGAACAAGTTCTTCTACCTTGATGATATTTTTCCCATTTGTTTTTTCAGGTGAATTTAGAATCATTTTGCCAAACTTCCCCTATCCCACTCCCAACTAGGGGAAAGAAAAAGAAAAAAAGAAAATCTAGTGGGCTCTTTGTGGGGATATGTACATCCTTTTGTATGCATTCGGTCCTCTCAAATCACCATCTTTTTTTTTTTTTTTTTTTGGTGCAAAGTGGTGGTTTTATTAAAGCACGGGGACAGGACCTGCTGCCATTATTGTGGTGGTTTTAATTTAAAATAATTGTAAACCTGTAGAAAGGTCGCAAGAATAGTACAAAGAAGGCGCCTGGGTGGCTCAGTCGGTTGAGCGACTGCCTTCGGCTCGGGTCATGATCCTGGAGTCCTGGGATCGAGTCCCGCGTCGGGCTCCCTGCTCGGCGGGGAGTCTGCTTCTCCCTCTGACCCTCCTCCTTCTCATGCTCTCTGTCTCTCATTCTCTCGCAAACAAATAAATAAAATCTTTAAAAAAAAAAAAAAAAAGAATAGTACAAAGAATTCCTACGTCTCCTTATAACCCAGTTTCCCCAACTGTTTGCATGTTAGAGTTTGTGTCCTCACTTTTCTCCCTAGGTAACAATATTGTCTTCTTCTGACATGTTGACCTGAGAGTACTCTAGTGCATTGGGTGCCTCCCAAGGACACGTCTTCCATAGCCAGCACACATCCCTTCCAATCAGGACACTGCACTGACTAACCCTAAACCACATACACATTTTACCTATTGCCCAATCGCACCTTTTTCTTTCTGGTCCAGAATCCTGCCCAGGGCTTTGTGCTGTGCCTACTTATCATGTGTCACAGTATCCTTCAGTGTGGAACAGTTCCTTAGTCTTTCCCTATCAGTCATGACCTTGGTAGTCTTAAAGAGTACAGGCCTTTTGTTCTGTAGGGTGACCCAGACCTGGGTCTACCCAGTGTTTCCTCATGACCAGACTCAAACTGTGCTTTCTTGGCAGGAAGACCTCAAAATAGTGCTGTGCCCTTCAAGGTGTTTCTCCTTCTACCACTAGTGATGTTCACCCACCATTAGGTCACGTTGGCCTCTGCCTGGTCCCTCTGCTGCAAAGGCTAGACTTTCCCTTTATATTTGACTAGTGTTTTGTGGGGAGATGCCCCATTGTATGCCAATATCCTGATCCTCCACCCAACAACCTTAGTTGCCAAGGACGACTCTCACCAGAATCAGCCTTGAAGATAATGGTTGCCAAGTGGAGATTATTTCCATTGTTTCTCCCACATTTATGAATTGACACTCTATTAAATAAAGGAAGAGTTTTCCCTTCTCCCCCACTTCGTTAGATATTCACTCGTTTATGCTAGCAAAGAGTCAAGGATTCAGAATTATTCATTCAATTTTAATGTATATTCTAATTAATTTGATGCTCAAAACATCCTACATTTGGCCCTTCAAACAGACTCTTCTGTCATTTTAACATGTCTCTTCATTCTTTGAGCATTTCGTGACTTTCTAGCAAAAGTGTTCCAGAACTATCTTGTTCTTCCCCTGTCCCAGCCCTGGAATCAGCTACTCCTCCCAGGAGTCCTGTTGCTTTTACTGTAGAATGGTGTTTAGAAACCAGGATCTGGGCGCTGGGTGTGCTCATTGTTACTGGGGTGTCTATACTTCTAGGTGCTGTCAGTGAATAAAACTAGGCACACATGAATTATGAGCAAGCCTATGTAGGTATTTGTATTTATGTGAGTATACATATACATATGCATATATCTGTAAGATGTATTTATCTGTCTGTATATATAAAGTTCATATTGATACCTCCAATTCTAATATCTTGGGTTCTTGGTAGCCTCTCCATGTTTAGAGGTTCTTTCTCAGAGAGCAAGAGCTAGGCTCCCATTATCCTAAACATATATACTGACCTGCTTGATCACTGAACTTTATGCTCAGTTTTACCAACCTCCCTACCATTCTGGCGGCCTCTCTACCCACCACCTCTGCATCCCCACCCACTGCCGCAGCGGCACGTCACTGCCACTACTGCCCAGTAGCTCCTCCTCACCACTCCCTTCCTCCAACTTCTGCTGGGAAGGCAAAGGTAGCACAAAGGCTGAAGGAAGAGATGCCCATCCTTTGTTTTTTGAAAATAGCTCCAGTCCTTCAGCAACCTTCGTGTGATGAGGACACAGAGGCATAGCCCTCCTCCCACCACTGCATGGCTGCAGGATATAACTGTGGCCTCCACCTTGCTGGTTTTGGCTTCTTCGCCTTGGATCAGGTTGTGTCTGAGGTCTCACTGGATTCCCGCAACCCAGGGCCAACCCTGATCACACCAAGGGAAATCAGCTCTGGTTCAAAGCCAAGATGTGACTTTAGAGAATAAGACTACTGATTTTTCTGGGTGCATGAAGAACACACTGCCAATAGCCCCCTTCTGGTCTGTGGTGACATTTGAGGAACAGAAAAAGGTGACACCCTTGGGGAACCCTTTTGCCCCCTTTGCTGTCACTGCCAGAGGTAGGGCCACCATCCTTCTTGTCCCCCTCACAACGAATCAGGCCCGGTGTCTGGGAGCTCCTGCTCAGAATACCCATGGTTGGCCAGAGGAGATGCCCGTGATTATCTGTGCCCAGTGCTTGGGGAGACTATGGAGGGGAAGAACTCGGAGGGACCACCACCAAACACCCCTGTATTAATCTATGTATTCATTGAGAGTATGTGTAAGATTTCAGCTGATAAAACATTTCTACAGTTTAAAAGATAACAATGAAAAGAACTGTGTGCCAAGTGGGTGAAGGAAATAAGATTCAGAGTTACCATTTACCTTTACTGCATGGCCTACCTGTGGGGCTGTTCTGGTGGGGGAGGGGAGCAGGAGGGAGAATGTGGCTTGTGTGGGCTGGACAGGAGGAGGCCTGGAGGATGTTCCTGAGGCCCAGGCCAGGTGTCTGGGGTAAAGGTGCCTGGTGACAATAAGTAGCCCAGATGCATGTTGGGGGTGTGATGGGCTCAAGAATTCAGTTTGGGTTTCACTGTGGAGAGGGGATACAGAAAACCAGAGTGGGGAAAGGATCAACCAGATCCTCAGGGGCACCTGCAGGAAAGGCCCCCAGGGAGGAGCAGGTGTGGCCAGAGCATTGACCGATCCAGACTTGCTTTCATCACTAAAGGTGTTTCTGTTGGAGACTCACCTGACTGGGTCTAGGTTCAGTTCTCACCTCCCTGTCCCTGTGTCACTTGTGGAGCGATAGCCCTCTCACCAGAGCACATAACACTGCAAACCTTTTCTTGCCCTTGAGCGACAGGCTGCTGGCATTCCTACACCCGGCCTTGGGTGTTACACAGCCCACATGGTCACCCTGATTGTACTGGTGGCTGTGGAAGGCAGCCATGGCCAAGGCCTGGACAGGCAGGAGGGCTATGTGTGGTCCATCCAGCCCCCAGTCAGTGCTGAGCACCTGACTGTTACGAAAACGTCTGGGGGCCATGCGGATCCCACTCACAGGGCTAGGGGATACAGCAGGAACTCCAGCTTTGAGTAGTGACAGCCAGGCCCTTGGAAGGCTTTCCCCAAGGTTGTAGGGGTAAGAAGGAGTCACTGAGGGCAGGTGGGTGGGGTGCTGTGGCCCGGCTGGATGTGAGGAAGGCTAGCAATGGAAAGTGTGTTCCTGAGCAGCAAGGTGAGGGGGCAGCTGGAAGGTGACGCAGCATGGCCCAGGGCAGGCTCATCTCTTTAAAGAGGTTCAGAGTAGATGGCCCAGGGCCTGCCTGCCGGGCCACATGGGCACCAAGCCAGACGAGGCAGACATCTAGCGGGTTAGGAAGATATGGTCTCTGCCCCGAGAATCTGTAAGATCAAGCCCCAGAGACTTCATTATTGATGCCCTGGCTACCTCAACTGATTTATGGAATCTCTGCTTCCCACTCAGTGTTAGGTGAAGACCTGTGCAAACAAAGGTAATAAGCTGTGATTCCCACCCGAAGGCACTCCCACTCCCATGGGGAGACAGCTCTGCGTAGGTCTGGCCACAGCTGCTCAGCTCCCTCCCGGGTGGTGGTCAGTGCCGGCATCCTCATATGTGAGCGGGGCCGTGAAGCCGAGGCCATGCGGGATTGGGAATGCTTGCTTTTAGGCACGGACAGGAGAGGAAGGAGGCAGGCGGCATGCTCACAGAGGATCTCGGTTGACACAGGCACCCGTGTGCTAGCAGGAAGTACACCGTGGGTCTGCTGGGGGTTGGGGGTGGGGGTGCCTCGGCTGGGTCCCTACAGAAGTGGTGCTTGTGTAGTGCCTTGAGGGACAAGGGTGGAGGGTATTCCAGAGAAGGAAGGGTGGGAGCCAAGGTACAGACTGGGGAGACATGGCCTGCAGTGCATTCTCTCACCTCCTATTTATTTAGCACCTGTTTTGTGTAGCCCTGGCAAGGACTGGGAATAAATGAGCACTGAGAGGAGTTTACAGTCAGAGAAGAAACAGAAGCATGGCCCATGACAGCTCTGCATACTGCAGATCATGTGGGCAGGTGGCATGGACACACAGTAGGCCCTCAACCAGTATTTATAGCACTGCCATTTCTAGCACAAAAGAACCTTGGTTTTCCTGATAGGCAGGGGTCTTTGCAGCAGATAGGGATGGGGCTAGGCCGTGCAGGCAGATGGATCTGCCAGGCAGCCTGGTGACCAGAGAGGCCTGATGTTGACAGCAGGGATGTGGAGGCAGAGCGAATCATATGTGCTCAGACCCAGAGGCCCAAGAGAACCAGTGTGTTCAGAAGATAGTAGCAGGTCCCCCGAGTTAGAGCAGAGACAATGGCCAGAGGGTGACAGGAGTCCCCACAGGGAAGTAGGGCAAGGGCTTTGAGCACCATAGGACAGGCTCTGGGTTCCATCAGTAGGAGCCAAGCTGGGGACTGGCTAACTGTCTGATTACTTGTGAGTCACACTGAACAGAGTGGAAGGTGGAGTGGAGGGACTAGGGAGATGCTTGGAAGCCAGCATAGTCTGGAGAGATAGGTGGTAGGGAGTTGGACTTAGGACGGAGGACACAGAGAAGAGAACAGGTTTCTAAAAGATTTGGGAGCCAGGGTAAGTAGAATGCTGCCCTCCACCTTTGTGGACCCAAGTGGGAGCCTTATTTGCCTCCTCCAGGCAGCTTCTCTTTCCTCTGGTCCCTCTGGTCCCTTTGACAAACAGGGGTGACCCCTGGGCTGCATCCTGTCAGCTCCATGTGGGCCCCCAGTTTATGACTCCATGTTTGTTGATCCAGATGTTTCTGCTCTGCTATGTCGGGCTGCATGAGAGCAGGGAGCCCCCATACTGCCCCTCATGGTGCATGCCTCATAGAAACCATGCCCATGGATGGGTGATGGGTGGACAGACTGACAAGCAAACTCATGGTGGCGACATCTGTGACAAAGATAGAGTTGGGGACCTGGAGTGAAGCCAGGTGGGCACCTGAGAGAGGCCAGTGGACTGATGGCAAAGGGGACAGGGTAGGAAGGGCCTGAGAAGAAAGGGTTCACATCCTTCAGCATCCAGTTGGGAAAACCAGCAGTATGTGTGTTCTGGGCATAAAGGGTTCTATATGGGATCCAGAGGCTGACACCAGCTTTGGAAGAGAGCATGAGGTCAGGACTACTGCTGGAGGTCAGAGGACAGACTTGGAAGATCTCCACCTCAAGCAAGAGCTGTGGGGAAGCGGTTGGAATTCTCTGGAATCTCTGGGAGGCTCTATCTGGCCATTGTCTCCTCCATGAGCCGAGTAGGTGGTTGTAGGGAGCTGGCCGGGAGCTGCTGCACATCTCCTACCCGCCACACCCACCACTGCAGAGGTTTTGCCTTTTCTCTGCTCTTCCAAATCCCACATGGTTCCTCTGGTTAGTACACTGTAGCCTGGAACTCTTCTGGAAGGGGCTCAGGTCTGGAAATTGGGCAGGGCTGTGACTTCCTGTGCACTCTCAGGGTAATTCCAGTCGAATCTCTCTTCGTAAGACTTCTTACTTACGCAAACCAACTAAGACTTGACCACACCGCCCAGTGTCTCAGTCCCAGGGACACTTTGGCTGGTTGGGCACCACCAGAGATTCCTATCTCCTCTTTCAGTGGCTAGCTCCCCTGGGCTCTGTGGCCAGTCAGGGACACTGACTGCACTCCTCCCATGAGCTCAGGGAGCCCATTTCCATAGCAGCATCTCCCACCTCAGTCCTGGCCTACAAAGAACAGCCACCATACACCTTCCTGGGTACTGGACCCCCCTCACCACTGTGTCCCCTCAATGCCTTGGGGACGGACTGCCAGGGATGGGTAAGCAGGCCATGCATCCTAAGTCTGAGCTCTGGGTCCCTTTCTCTGTAGCACACCCTGTGCTGTCCCAGCTGACTTCCAATTAGCACTCTATCTCCCTATGGCACATTTGTCCCTTCCTGGCGTGTACCTCACTTCACCCCTTGCAGTTCTTTGGTGTGAGTATGTTCCTTCCACTGGCCAGTGGTCTTCTCATCTCCTAAGGGGCAAGTGCTGTTGCGGGTCTGGAAGCAACCAGAAGTGGAGGGTCTTATGTATCATATGACCACACTGATATGAGGAATTCTTAATCTCAGGAAACAAACTGAGGGTTGCTGGAGTGGTGGGGGATGGGAGGGATGGGGTGGCTAGGTGAAGACATTGGGGAGGGTATGTGCTCTGGTAAGCGCTGTGAATTGTGCAAGACTGTTGAATCACAGATCTGTACCTCTGAAACAAATAATACAATATATGTTAAAAAAAAAGAAGAAGAAGAAGATAGCAGGAGGGGAAGAATGAAGGGGGAAATCGGAGGGGGAGATGAACCATGAGAGACGATGGACTCTGAGAAACAAACTGAGGGTTCTGGGGGGGAGGGGGTGGGAGGATGGGTTAGCCTGGTGATGGGTATTAAAAAGGGCACGTTCTGCATGGAGCACTGGGTGTTATATGCAAACAATGAATCATGGAACACTACATCAAAAACTAATGATGTAATGTGTGGTGATTAACATAACAATAAAAAAATTTTTTAAAAGAAGTGGAGGGTCTTGATGTGACTCAGTGTTCCCTGGAAAGGGCCTGCCCCAGGGTCTTCAGGCAGCAGGAGGCTGACCTCTCAAGGCTGCACCATTAAGAGGGCACTGGTGGCTTAGGTGCCACAGGGAAGGACTGGCCCTGCCTCTGGGCCTTATAGACATAGGCAAATGGAAGTCTTTGGGGGCAGGGCCAAGGCTTTGTCCTTTGAGGGTCTGGTGCACTGTAGGCCCCAGCAAATAGTTGCTCCTTGACTGAAGGAAGTGTTCTTTGTTTACTGGGGACAGTCAGCAGGGTTGAAGGCTTTGTGAGAGGATGGAGAGGTGGGGCAGTAGGGGGCAGGTGGCTTGTGTGAGGAGGAGCTTGGTTCCCATGAAGCATTGCTGTGAGGTTGGTCTGAGCAGGTTCTGAGAGCCTCGATCATGGGTACAGTGGCAGGGCCTGAGCACAGAGCTGGAAGAGCAGTCCTGGAAGGTTGGCTTTCCTTCCATGGGAATTCCTGGACCTCCAGCTAGTGTGGGCAAGGAGGTAGGCTGGAGGGGCAGACCAGAGGGAGGGAGGTCAGCCAGCCAGGACATGACTGAAGTTGCCCAGGTAAGAGGTGGCAAGGGCTCAGGGAGAGAAGGGTAGGGAAGGGATGGGCTGTCTAGGACTAGGGGTCCTGGAGGTCCTCCATGCACTCCCTGATGCTGGCTCCCCATCTGGTGAGTGCCCTGCCGGCAGGGGGTGAGTCCTGAAAGCCTCCAGCAGCCCTGAACACGGCCAGCTGTGCACTGCACCCCAACTATGCAGACCCCCCACGCCAGGGCCATGGCCACTGAGGGACTGCGCTGTTGATCTCTTATGGGCAGAAACAGCACCAGAAATCTCTTCGGCCCCAGGTGGTCTCAGTGTGACCCTCCTCAGACACAGTGACACTGCTGGTTCCTCCCTCATCACAGACACCCAGAAGGTACCAGCCCGTGTTCAGCCCACACAGCCAGCGACTCAGGAGGGGTCCTCAGGGAGAAAGGTGCATCCTCCATCGTTCTTTCAGCAGAGGAACAAAGCCAGGAGTGGCCCATTCCCCGATGCCTGTGCATGTGAAGGGATAGTCCTGGGAAGGATCCCGTCACAGGCAGCCTCTCCTTCACTGACTAAGTGGCAGCCAGGGGCCAATTTGTGTTTCCCTTCCTCTTGGGAGCAGAGCCCTCCCTTGGCTCTTGGCGGAAGGGCCATTTTGTCAGGCCCTGGGCTCTCAGAATAGCTGCCTCCCGCCTGAGGGATGGGGGCAGCCGGAGGCCAGCATCAAGCAGCTGATAGTGATCCTGTGTGGCAGGTTGATCGATGGCAGGATCTTTGGTCTCCGCTTACCCGGGCTGAATGGCACATCGTCGATAGCAGCCAGTTAACCAAGTCCTTGGTAACCAGCTGGTCTCATCAGCACCTCAGCCCTAGCCGCGGTTCAAACAAAAACCTCTCCTGAACAGCTAGATTGGACCTGACGAAGATGAATGTCTAATTCACTTGGAATCTCCTTACTGCTGCCTGTAATAAAAAGCCTGCTCCATATATTCACCCCCTGCCGATGTTTCTCTGAAATTAAATATCAGGAGGACATATAATAGCCCAATTCCACACCAGGCCAATATTATCAGATTGATGTCAGCAGTGATAATGGAAGAAGGATAAGTTGATGAGATTTCATTTATTAAATAAGAGCACATGGAGGTTTGGGACTGCGCATGTGAGGATGCTGCGCGCGCTCAGAAGAGCCAGCTGGGTTTGTTCACAAGACCCCCCACACCAGCTCCGACGTGGGGGTGACTCGGCCCGCACCCTGGCACGAGCACCCACGACAGGAGGTACTGCCCCCGCCCTGCCCGAAGCCAGCTTCGCTGGTTTGCCTCCTTTGCTTTCTCCTTCCCACCTTTCCAGTTGGCTCTGCTGTGCATCACCAGCTTTGTGCAGCCTCACATTCCTCATCTCCCTCCCTCCCTTTTCCTCCTGTGGGTGCGTACCTGGTAGCCCTCCCCCTCGCCAGCCCTCCCCCGCTCCCCACTCTGCATCACCAAGTTCTAGCTCCATTCTGGAGCCCTGCCAACCTTGTAGTTTGGGGCAAGTGTCTTTTGTTTCTATTAGTACCCTCGGTTGTTTCTTCTTTGGGGGCTTTTTGGAATTTTCCAAAGGCCAAGTAGAGCTAAAATGGACCCAGCAGCGTGGAGAGCAAGAGCTGTGGAGCCAAAACACACCAGGCTCTTATCCTAGCTCCAACTCACTACTGTGTGACCATGGGCAAGTCACTTAACCTCTCTGAGACTAGTGTCCCCGTCTATAGAATGGGACAGTAATGCCCAGCTCACAGGTTGGTTGTGGCTATGCTTAGGACCTGGCATGCAGTAGGCCCTGGCAGGTATTGGTTTCAGAATGACCAGGACCACGGGCCCACCCAGCTGTAATCTCAGATGAGGCCGGAATTTCCACCTGTGCTGTTTACTGGCATAGAAGCATGGGGGTGACTCGGCTTCGCCCCCTCCCCCCATGGCCTGCTCCTCTGCCCTGGAGCATGGGGAGGAGCTCTGTAGACCTGGTCATGAATAAGAGGTCCCCCACTTGTCAATTAGGTGAAGCATGTCAGAGGTACCCAGTGCTTCTCTAACTGATGACCGCACAGAGGTGAGACTCTGTGTTGACTACAGCGCCTGGCACTTGGTCGATACTCACTGAAGTGTGGCTGCTGTGGCCAAGGAGCCCCCTGTTGCCGAGGGGCGCACGTTGCTCCTGGTTAGAAGGTAACTAGTGATTCACCTGCCTCCCACTAACACCCCCCCACACACACTGTTCAGCACTCCCAGCTCTGCTTCCCGAGACTAGATCAGACCCTTTCCTGCAAGACTGACTGCATGCATTTCCTGGAGCCGCTGTGACAAAGCACCAAACTCGGGAGCCTTTAAACAGGACCAGCTGTTGTGCCTTCCTCCAGGCTTCTGGTGCTGCCCTCAGGCCTTGGTGCTCCTTGAATTGCGGGCATGTCACTGCAGTCTGTGCCTCTGTCATCACATGGCCTTCTTTCTCCCAGTGCGTCTGTGTCTCTCCTTGTAGGGACACCAGTCATGTGGGGTTGGGGTCCTCCCTAGCCCAGAATGACCTCGTCCTGATTATATCTGCAACAACCCTGTTGCCCATTAAGTTTGCATTCTGATGCTCCCAAGGACAAGAATTTTGGTGGGAAACTCTCCGATCCACTGACCTACATGTGTGCATATAGTTCTCGGGAGCCCTTGGTCCCACAGTCTCACCACATTGTCTTCTCTAGACAACAGTCTTGGCTACAAGACAGACACTTGACTTGACTACTTGACAGACACTCAACCCTAGCTAACTTCAGCCAAAGCTTGTGCTACAGGAAAGCTAAAAAGTCCCTAGCTGAGAATCGAGAAGTTCAGATGATGTGAGGGTCTGTTTCCGTGTGGGCCGTGGCCATGGCTGTTGGAGGCCCAGTTCCTTTTCTCCCTGCAGGGGCCCAGTTTCAGCCCCGGACATTTCACCAGGCCCATGGGGCTGTAGGGCTGTTCTAGCCCAGGCTCAGTGGTGTGGACCAAACCCCACCTCCCTGGCCAGCGAGGGCAGAGCCATGTGGAATGACGTGGAGCTGCTGGATGCTGCAGTGGGTGCATTTGCTTCATCTGGTGGTCTTGCCCTGTGAATTGGGTATAATAGTAGATGAATGCATAGGACACTTGCTGCTTCATAAAGCTGAGTTCCCTTCCCTCCTGATACCCCTGTGTGGCAGTTTCAGGAACGGTCTTGTGGGCCCTCCCTTCTGGGCACACCCAGTCACCTGCTTTCCTGGCACAGCTCTGAGCCTGCCCTGGGGTTTCCAAGCCCTGTGTGCAGACAGGCTGGTAGGTGTGTCAGAATCCAGTAGTGTGTGTGCCCGTTAGAACATATCAAGGAGGTTCCTGCAGTGATGGAAGGCTACCAAAGCTTCGCCCCATGGCTGGGGGGGAGCAAGACCAGAGAGAAGGAACACGGAGAGGAGCGCCTGGGTCTGCAGGCCATGTTCGCGGTACTTCCCCATTGTTGACCTCCGTCTTGGGGGAAATGAGAGTGAGGCCAAAAGGCCAGCAGGCCACCTAAGGCCTGAGACTAATACCCTCACTCAGCTTCTGAGGTGCTGGGTACACAGCCTGCCCTCTTAGGGCATTCAGGCTAGTGGCAGAGTGATATCAATTACGTGGCTAAACACAGATGACAGATGGCAATACCAGTGTGTGTGGGGGCTGCTCAAGGGCCATGGGAATGCAGTGGGGCAGCAGGCCTAGAGGAAGGCTCAGACCTGATTGCTGGTCCTGCTTGTCAGATGTTGAGCATGAGCAAGCTGCTGGGTCTCTCTACTCTGAGCCAGTTCCTTCACTTAAGATAAACTAAGGGAAAGTATCGTTCCCACCTATAAGGTTCGTCTGGTGATTAAATGAGATAATGCTTAGCACAGGTTCCAGTGAGCTGTAACCACCTAAGAAAAGGGTTTTTAAACTGGCTTGTTTTTTTAGAAATCTGGTCTGCTTTATGTTCTAGAAAAATCACCAATTGCAGTAGAGAGGATGGGCTGGAGGTAAGGAGGAGTGTAAGCAGCTGTTGTCATAATGACGGGGACTAGGAAATAGATGAGGGGGCTTCTGGGAGACAAATCCTGGGGCAGCTTCGGTGTGGTAGGGGGGTGGAAGTGAGTTGTGGGGGAAATCAGGGATGACTGGGCATCTGGCCAGTGTGGCCAGTGTAAGAGTGCAGGAGGAAAAGGGTGCTGGAGCGAGAACCAGGCCTACTTGGTCCCTGTGGGCTGCTCAGCCATCAGTGCCCACACAGGCCTAGGGCTCTGCCATGGGGCATGGACTAGGAGCCCCAGTGCTGTGGGGAGAACAGGGGTCACAGCTAGAGCTCCCAGTGAGCAGGAGAGGGGCTAGTGGAGCAGAGTCAGAATGGGGCCTCCCAGTCTGTGGGGATAGATGGTGCTGCTGGCTATGGCAGGGCTATGCTGATTGCCCTGAGCAAGAAGAGCCTAATAAGGCTGACCCGGGGACCAGGGGTGAGTGCTAGGTGGGGGAGCTCTGGGCAGTGCTTCTTTGAAAGGAGAGCAGCTGACAGGGAGCTAAGAGGCACACGTGATTTGGGCTTGAAATGTTTTTCTACTTTTTAGAAAAATGAGTGTGTTGGTGGACAAAGTAGAATGGTGAAGGTATAAGGGAGAAAGGCCAGTAGGAAAGACCACTCAGGTGCTGGGGGAGGGAGCTGAGAAGGAATTGCTGATGGAGGGCCCTACAGGAAGATCCCTGCAGAAAGGTATGTGAAGCTGGGGATGCCAAGGTGAAGATGTGCTCTGTGCCCGTAGGGCAGTAATGGACTGTGCTAGAGACATGAGGAAGAAGACCCTGAGACTATAGGGAGGAGGCTGAGGGAGAGAAGCTGGTGAAGCAAAGAAGAGGCCAGGGGAGCTCAGGGAGAGCTGGGCCTCAGGAGGTCTGAGTGCTAAGGGGAGAGGAAGACCCTCTAGAAGGATCATTATGGCCAATGAGTCTGCTCTGAGAACCATTCGGATTTGGAGCAGGGGAGGGGCAGGGGAGGCAGGAGACAGGCAGGTAGGGCTTCTACAGACAGGAGCCAGAGGCCCAGTGGAGCATCAGGGGGATAAAAGACCTCTGGCAATGCAGGATGATTGGAAGGGAGAGCAGTGAGTGCCATCTAGGTATGCCCATGTAAGGGTAAGTTAGGTCACCAGGAGTGGGAGGATGAGTTTCTGAGCTATTTAGGATGGGGAATGGATACATCTTCAATTTCCACTTTGAATGGAGAAAGGCAGGGCTGGTTTAGTTAGAGGCAAAAGAGATACATCAAGAATGAAGGCAGGAGGAGACATCTAGACTGAAGGTGGAGGAAACATCTAGAATGAAGGCAGAGGGAGACATCTAGACTGAAGGCAGGGGGAGATATCTAGACTGAAGGT